>NC_072385.2:130052930-130355230 GCF_028885625.2 Pongo pygmaeus
CTTCCCACAGCCAACAACATGGGGCCTCCAGGGAGTAGACATCAGCTGCATGCTTGCTCTTATTTGAGAAGCCCTAAAAATTCCTTCTTCTGGGCCTCAGACATCCTCCAGACACCATCCACCAGGGTTCATATATTTTTCTACCTTTTGAGGTCTTAGGGAAAAAAAAAATACATTTCTTCCTTCAATCACCACAATAACCACCACTATCCTCTACTCTTTTACCTCTTGCTCACACTGCCAGATTAATTTGTATAAGACACATATTCAACAGAGGAGGGCGAAATCTATTCAGTTTATCCCCTGTCTATTCCCGTGAACTGTCTAGATAAATTCTACATGGAAGCTTCGGTCCATTCCTATCATCAAAGCTGCTCCCCATCACTGGGAGAAGGGGTGAAACTGGCTATAACTGTTCCAGTTAATTTTAACTGAAACTTTTTAAAAAATGGAAAGTCAGGCTTCCTGTTGACAATATGTCATTCCAATTTCCCTCCTTAATCATGAGGAAAACCAATGTTGTAAGTGGTTAAGGGAGGTTGTATTAGTCTGTTCTCATGCTACTAACGAAGACATACCGGAGACTGGGTAATTTATAAAGGAAAGAGGTTTAATGGACTCACAGTCCCACATGGCCGGGGAGGCCTCACAATCACAGCAGAAGGTGAAAGAGAAGCAAAGGCACCTCTTACATGTTGGCAGGCAAGAGAGTGTGTGCAGGGGAACTGCCCTTTATAAAACCATCACATCTTGTGGGACTTACTCACTATCACAAGAACAGCATGGGAAAAACCCGCACCCATGATTCAGTTACCTCCCACTGGGTCCCTTCCATGACACATGGGAATTATGGGAGCTACAATTCAAGATGAGATTTGGGTGAGGACACAGCCAAACCATATCAGAGGCCAAGCAGGAAGGGCCAGGTCAGCAGGACAGAGGGGAGGGAAGACCAAGCAGGAGGAAGCATCCTAAAGTGGAGAGAAGAATCAATTCTGCCCAATGGTTCAGAGGTTGACTAAGCTTAAAACAAAAAAATGCTGTCCAAAAAATTCTGTCTTCGAGTCCCAGGAATGCTGAAACAAAGCCTCACAGACCAGACGGCTTCAGCTGCAGAGGTGCATCTCCTCCTGCCCTGGATGCTGGGAGCCTGAAACGAAGGTATCCGCAGGCCCCGCTTCCTCTCGGGCTCTGGATAGACTCCTCCCTTGCCTCTTCCATGCACATGCCTGGCAGCCCTCGGTGTTCATGGGTTTGTGGATGTCACTTGAGCACTTGCCTCCATCTTTGCATGGCAATCTTGCCTTCTATGTGTCTGGGTCCACGTTTCCCTCTTCTCATAAGGACACCAGTCATTGGATAAGGGCCAAGCCTAAGCCATTATGACCTGACTTTAACTTGATTACCTCTGGAAAGACCCTGTTTCCAAAGAAGGTCACAGCCACAGGGACTGAGAGTTAGGGCATCCACATATATTTTTTGAGGGGCATAAGTCAGCTCGCAACAGACATCTACCAGACTTGGGTATAAGGAAGCCACTGGTGATCTTCCCACCACACTTGATCGTGCAGCTAGAGACAGCCAGGTAAGGACAGTAGAGATGTAAGGAAGTTGAGAGGGCAGGGAAAGGGTCTCTTTCAAGGAGCCTGGTTGGGGTCAGAAGAACAATGGCAATTGTTAATGAGGACATACATGTTGGAGGTAGAACGTGGTCTGTGTGTTTGTTTTATGAACAGATATGGGCATGTTGAAGGTAAGGACCTGATGGAAAGCAAGAAGTTGGAGATGCAGAAAAGAAAGGTTTACTGATGGAGTAAAGTCTTGATGGAGACGAGTGTGGGTGAGGGAAGACCTCAGCTTTGAGCAGGAGAAGAGGCTGAATGGAGGTGGGAGTCACTCCTGGGAAGAGGTGGCAGAACCAGCAAACAGAATCCATTTGGAGAGAGGAGCGCAGGAGGTCGCTAATCTACTCTACAAAGGTGTACCCAGCCAACTGGCGCATCAGAGCTTCTGGGTGCCAGGAACCAACAAGGAACAGAACAAAAAGCCCTTCTGTTCTGCTGGTGGGGGAAAGGGAGGTGAGGAGTGGATGGGAGTGGGGGTGGGGATGGGATGTAGACGCATTTTAAAATAAAGTTAACTGTCACAATATTTTAGATGGGGAAATACTAGAAGAAAAATAAACGAGCAGGATAAGGGGAATCTGCTCATGAGGGTGACACAATTTGGAAAACGTTGGTCTGGATGGGACTTTTAGGGAAATGCAGAGACTGCCAGGGAAGGAGGTCATGTTCTGGAACCATGCCAGGGATGTGTGGATGTTGAAGAGGCATTGTTCCAGGGATGGAGTTGTCCACCCGACCGCCTGCCTACCTGGGAGGGCTCCTCACTGGATCAGTTCCCTGCACACCAGGTTCCATTTGTCTGGAGGGCCTTCCTCCACACCCCATCTACTGTCCTAGCTACTGCTCACCCTCAAGACTCAGAGAGACAGCCCAGTCTTCCAAGCACCTTCCCAATCCCTTCTCGGGTGGATCAGAATTTGGGGTCCATCCTCCATGCTCTCCTCAGCAAGTGCTGTTAATGTCCATCAGCTGCTGCTCCGACCCTCTGCAGAGCATGCTCCTCCAGGCCCATGGGTGTGTTCCACCACTGTCCTTCTCGTCTGTGCCTAGTACAGGGCACGGCACTTAGTTGCAGTTAGATTCCATAGGTAATTGCTGGAGAAACGGGTGTTGGAGAGGCAAGGGGAGAAGGGAGGGAGCAGGGAAAGTGAAAGAGAAGGAAAGAAGGGAAAGACAGAGAGAAGTGATCCTTGTGAATGGAGGAGGTGTCAGCCTTGTGCAGGATCGTGAACCATGACAAAGTGGGACCGGCCAGGCGAAATGTGAAAGGGGCTTCCTGACTCCATCTACCCGTTCCAATCCATTCTCCATAGACAGACAGATCTTTACAAATCATACCTTAATAGACAGACAGATCTTTACAAATCATACCTTAAGATTTTTTCTCTCTTGATCAGCGATCTCCAATGTCTCTCCTTTACCTACAGACTAAATTAAAACTGATCAGCCCAAAAGAAAGACTCATCATTTGGCAAAAACTTACCTCTGCCAACTCCTCTAGGTCCAGGTGAAATTGTAGGACTTGCTGATATTGGAGCACAGTCTTCACGCTACTGCTATGACTTTACTCACGCTCCCTGGAACGCCTCCTACAGCTGACATTGAAATTGTATCCCTCTCATGTGGCTAAACTCAAAGAACTGCCCCTCACAAAGTCCTCCAGGATCTTGTCCTTCACCCTCACAGCCTCATTCCACATTCTGTTAACCTTGCCTTGGCTTTTATCTGACTCTGCCTTAATGTTAGGACATTTGAATGTGGCTACATCTGTCTCATTAATCCACATGCTCCAGAGAGAAATGAGCACATTTTACTCATCTTTGCTTTTCCTTCAGCGTTCAGTGTAATAAAAGATATTTCATAAACGGGTTTGTACATGAATGAATGAATGAACACGAGTCAAAGGAGAGAGGCCGGAGTATGACGGAGACAGCCCAGAGTTAGGATTCAGAAGACACAAATTCTGGCCCTCCTACCTACTCACTGTGTGACCTTAGGTGATCACTTTAATCCATACTAAGATGCATCTCCAAAACATAGCATTCATAATATATATTCTCTAAAGTTTCTACTCCTCTAATAATTCACATACAGTAAAAATTCCAAGCAATTGAAAGCTGGCTTCCAGTTCACTGATGTTTCACAACATCCTATTTCAGCATTTTTTTTACAAGGTGGGTTTAATCATTCTGAATTACAGCAAGAAATTGAATATGACACCATGTAGGTATAAAGTCTTTGAGGCCAGGAAATCCCTGAGGCCTGTGACAATTCCAGGATTGGTATATCCGGATAATCAACATGGTAATGATGATAGCACCCAGACACAAAGTTGCCAAATGCGCAGAGAGCAGCATTGTCCATGTTTGGCAGGTAGCAAATTGAAATGCAGCTGGACTCTTCTATTTCCAGCAAGGACACCATTTATCACAAGCCCGCATATGACCTTGCGGTGTACCTCGCTTGGGGGAGGGGATGCTCAGGGGTGTGCACTTCTGCTCTATCCATGTTGTGCACTGGAAAATGAAGTTGTAGGCATGGGCTTCAGCCACCTCTGAAAGTAATAAAGGCTGAACTGACACTCACGTGCTTGTAACACTCAACGCAAGGCAGAAAGCGAAGTGCTGCCGCAGCATAATGATCGGCCCGCAGAGAATGCCAGTTCCATTTCCACCCTGAGAGCTACAAGAATGTGTCATCTACTTAGGACAAACGAGGGGTAAGATAGAAGGTGTGAGATATTCTGGGTAACCTAATGAGGAGAGGATAAAACATAGGAGGCATTTGGTCTGTTCATTTTCCAGGCAGTAACTGCTAGTGCAAGGTTACTTCTGCACAGCGAAAGGAAAGAGAATAAATCTATGCTCTCTGTCAGCCAGGAGACAGTCTCCATATTCTATGAAGGGCGGAAATAGGCTCCCTTGGGAAATTAAAGCAGCCATCTTGGTGAATCTATAGGAGAACATACAATTAAAATTACAATTTTTTAAAATGATGTTTCCATCTCTGTGCTGTGTAGCTAGCTGTGGGAAAAACCCCTAAAGGAAGATCTGCCCTCCTTCACCAGTTGTTTGCTAACAGGTCACTCACAGTCCACTGTGGGAGGGTGGGGGGAGCCTATATACTTTTTTCTTAGTTAAGACACTTGGCTTAAAAAATAAGTAAAGGCGATCAAATCACCACATTAAAGGAATAACTATTAGCAAACTCTTATTTTCCCAGGATCAAGACGAGCTGAAACTATTGAAAATGAACATTCCAATGTTTTGAGATACTATCTAAAGATTTGCTGTCCTGAAAAAGTTCAAGATAATTATAATTACAGTGAATTGTTCCATTCACAGAATCTTTAAGTTGGCAGTTAAGTGACAAAAGCTCAGGAATTCAGATATGATAAAAAAATCTTGATGACTGTCCAAGCATAAGGGAGAATACAAATGAGGAGCGGAGCAGAACTCTTTCTGCTCGGTTTAAATCCTTTTCACACTTATCATTACTTCTTTCTCCTTCTTTTTCCCCTTTACATTCTCCTTCAACATTTTTCAATTTACGTGATCTTTTCTCAATTTTAGCAAAATTTCAGAGTGTGTTATAGCCAGTGAGCAAAGGCAGTACTTTATGTCCATATCAGTTAAATCGTTTGAAATGACCATCATCTGCTGCTTTAAATTTTTTGAAGATTTTCTTACAAAATTTGTCATTCTCATTTACACCCTAGTTTTTCCAATTCATTCGTTTTGATTCTGATACTATGTATTGGCACAATTGTTATAATTAAGTCTAATTATATAATTAGCATAACATATGTTATCATGTAATTAGAATGTGCAATTACATGATTACAATGTGTAATGGCATCAGGGTGTAAATATCTTTCTGAAATGTCAGGAAGAAATATCCTCTCTTTGCTCAAGAGGTAGTTTTAAAGTTCAGTTTAGCATTTGATTCCAGAATGGAAATTCAAATATCATTTGAATCAACCACTTTAATTATGCTTAGGGAATAAAAGCTTTATTTTCTCTTCATTTAATATCTTTTCTAACTGAAGTACAAGGTAAGAAACTCTGCAATGTATCAGAAGTGTTTATTTAATCTTCCTACATTATTTGAGTTGGGGAAATACAATTATTAGAACTCCTGGCAAAATGAACCAATCCTCAAAATTTATATACTTGGATCTAGCAAATTTATATCTAAAAATGTAATATTTCCTTTAATCACCGGTTAGCCCCACAATTACCACATGCTAGGCATGGTCTCCTGGATGCTTCACAGCCTTCTCAAGCCCCAAAATATACAAAACCAAGCACATTTTTCATCCAGACTTGATTTTTCACCCATATTACCTCCTTCAATGGTTCTCAGACTTCAGCATGAATGAGAATCACCTGAAGGGCTCCATATACCAGATTTCTGAGTCTCACCCAAGAGTTTCTGATATTAGGTAAACCTGAAGTAAACCAAAGAATGTGCAATTTTAACAGGTTCCCAGGTGACCTGCGGCTGCTAGGCCAGGGACCACACTTGTAGAAGTATTGTCTTACCCCTCACCAAGTTTCCCAAGCTAGAAACTCAGATTAATTATTGCCTCCTCTGTTGTTCACCTCCCGTACACTCATCCACTCACCTGATCTCTGAGTCCAGTGGGTTCCACCTCAAGACATCTCCCGAGTTACTTCCCAACCCTCCTCTGCATCCCTGCTGGCCACGCTGCGTTCAGCTCTCCTGTGCTAGGACCGTGCTGGTACCAAGAGGGAGGTGCTCTTCTCATTTCTTCCCCCAGTCAAACCCCAAACTAGCGCCAATTTAATTACACTTCAACTCTTCCTTTTTGAGAATGAAGTGCTCCCCTGACCTACAGAATGGCGTTCACTTCTTAGCACGGCAGCTCCCTTCCCGAGCACTCCGCTGCACTCCCACCACTCCCACACCATGACTGCTTTTGCTAATGCTGTCCCCTTTGTGTGGATGGAGGGTCTAGGCAGGGCCTGACCTGGCCCTAGAAATCAGAGACTCATGGAATGAGATCACACTGTGGACACAGGAAGCCTTGATTTTGTGCAAGTCCAGATGCAGAGACAAGATGAAGAATATGGTGGGGGACGCGTTGAGTGAATGTAGACAACAGGAAGGGAGGATGGCTTTTTTAGGCAGGACAGTGGGCCCGATGCTTTACCTATTTCTCATTTAGTCCTCACAAGTATCTATTTTATAAGTTACATTTGCTACATGAGAAAACATGAGGCTTAGGAAGATCACACAGCTTGTTTAAGGTCCAATATCCCGTAAGCAGCACCATCAAGTTTGAAACCTACATTGTAACAAATATGCTGTCTGCCTCCAAATCCATACTTGTTTAACACATTTCCACTGCTGGCTGATTTCATGGTTAGAGGAAGAAACATATTCAAGTAGTGCTGAAGAGCTGATGGATGTGGAACTGGAAAGCAATCTCTAAGGCAGAAGTCCCAGCCTTTTTGGCACCAGGGATGGATTTCATGGAAGACAATTTTTCCATGGACTGGGTTGTGGAGGAGGATTTCAGGATGATTCAAGCACGTTACATTTATTGTGCACTTTAATTCTATTATTATTACATTGTAATATGTAATGAAGTAAGTGTATAGTTCACACGATATAGAATCAGTGGGAACCCTGAGCTTGTTTTCCTGCAAGTAGATGGTGGGGGTGATGGGAGACAGTGACAGATCATCAGGCATTAGATTTTCATAAGGAGCACACAACCTAGATCCCTCATATACACAGTTCACAATAGGGTTCATGCTCCTATGAGAATCAAATGCTGCCACTGATCTGACAGGCAGTGGAGCTCAGGTGGTAATGAGAATGATGGGGAGCAGCTGTAAATACAGATGAATCTTTGCTTGTTTGCCCGCTGCTCACCTTCTGCTGTGCAGCCCAGTTCCTAACAGGCCACAGACCAGTACTGGTCCGTGGCCCAGGAGCTGGTGACCCCTGCTCTAGGAGACGTACAGGATGGCTCTATCTCAGGCCCTGCCCTTGTCAAAGTTCTTAGTAAACCCTATAAGACCTGGAGCCTGTGGTTCTCAGAGTTCAGAAGGTCTGCTAATGAATCACTGAATCATCAATCACAGCATTATACAGGAATGAGGACAAATGCAATACAGCACATTTAGTTCTAAAATAATTGAACAACTTTCAGGATTCAAACAAATTTCATGTTGAGAGCATACAATTTGTGAAGGATCTAGGGATTTCTCTTGACTGTAAACTTAAGGGCCATCAAAATGACATGACTTCTAAAAAATATATAAAAACAAAATTATGCTTGTTTTCAACATGGCACTTGATTCAATCTTTAAAATGACTCCTCTTCTTCAAGGCAAAGTACCTCAAATTATGGGAAAGACTTATCCACACTCAACAGCAAGAGAAACATGCCCATAGTTTAGAAAGGAAAGAAAAAACCATAGAGCAAAAAAAGGATAAAAGCCATTAACATGTGGGCTCTTAGTCCAGGTACATGAAAAGGCACAAACAGGTACCAATAACACCCAGCATAAGGTAAAGAACTAGAACAAGGTGGATCTTTGGTCCTGGTTCCTGTAGTGGATATATCTTATATATCTATATGCTATAGCCTTATAATATAAGGATAATACAGTATCCTTATAATACAATGTAAATATAGCATGTAGATTTTTAAAAAATAAAATCCACTCTAAAATCTCTTTTCCACTCTGAAAGGAAAAGAGAAAAGTCTCCAAATTCAGGTCTTGGCTATAATTTATATAAAAATTCATACCTGAGAAGTGAAAGAAAAAAGATCTAGCTAAGCAATGAGCTCCTAAGCCCAGGAACCCATTGACCCAGCGACAGCCCTAAAGATGCCCCTGGAGCCAGCACTCCAAGTGCTTCTGCACCCCTGGGATCTAGTTAGAAGGAACCCCGTTATCTCCGTGGAGGGGTATGGCTAAGCACAGATTGAGAAAGAGAAAAAAGAACTGGAAAACTAAAATTTCAAAACACAAAAGCAAAAGAATACTAAGAAAAACTACCAAAAATATCAACAATGAAAAGGCAAATTCATTCCAAGCAAATGCAAATAATAGAGCAACATAAAAGTGAATATAAAATAAATGTTTGAAATCCTCAAATGAGTAAAGAATGCTATAACAGCCATAAAAATAAAATAAGTAAGAAACAAATGAGATTTTAAAAAATGTAGATGTGAAAAAGAACTGATTGGAAATTTTGGAATTAAAAAATGTATTCATTGAAATAAAAATTCCTGATAATAAGATAAACTAAACTGGATATGTCAAAGAAATAATAAGTAAAGTAATAGATATTGCTGAGCAAATCATCTAAATATGGGTTAAAATATGATAGCACAATGAAGAGATATGAGTAAGAGTTGAAGCTCCAAAAATTCATCTAGAATAGAATAAGAAGTTCCAGAAGAAGAAATAAGACAGAATTTGAAAGAAGCAATATTTTAAAAGACAAAAGCAAATTTTCAGAATTGAATCTTCAGATTGAAAGCAACCACCAGATATTAAGCTTATTAAATAAACATATAAAAATATATCCATATGAAACATCAGAAAACTGTAGATGAGAAATGCATGAAACCAACCAGAGAGAAAACAGTTTGCTTTCCAAACAGCAATTAGATATCAGCAGAATTGTCATCAGAGTAAAAAATAGAAACCAAAAGATGTTAACTGAAGTCTTTGATGGGAATATATTTTTCAACCTAAAATTGTATGCCCAGCTAAACTATTTTTAACGTGGGGCAACATAAAAAGACATTTTCAAATATGCAAGAGGCATTATGAGTTGCAACTTACACACTCTTTACTAAAGAGTGTTCTAAAGACACATGAAGGAACCCATGGAATGTAAGAAACTACAGTGAGCACATGACTTGGTAGACTGTATTACTGTATCCACTTAATGAGTAGAGGAAATAATCCTAAAATGTGTGTTTAAAATGTAGAAGAATTTTAAATAACAATAGCAACAATGATAGAATGGGAAAATATATCTGGTAGATATCTATGTTTATATATATATGTGTATATATATGTATATATGTATGTATATATTTAAAAGTCTACATCTTTTATCTAATTCAAAAAGATTATAAAAGGCAATGAGAAAGAAGATTTTAACATAATTCGTGTTAGTTAAGGTGCAAAGTAAGAATAAAAAGCTATAAATATAGCTTATAGATTTTACAAAAATAACTATTTACAACCTATGGAAATAAAAAACTAGCCAAAGAGCAAAAAAAACAGTAGTTCAGTTAAAATGCATTTATATAAAAATAAGAGAAGTAATTCTATGTCATTAATCATTTAATAAAATAAATAAAATTTATAATTTTTTTAAAAAGCTATTATCAGCTGAGACTTTTTTTATAATCCAGAACTAACATGCTTACAAGTGACACATGGACAATAAATGTATAAAGAAAGAGAGAAAATGAAGGGAATGGATAAAGATTAAACAGGCAGATAATATACCAAAATAAAGAAAATGTAGTAAAGTTAATAGTCAAAAAGCTAAATTTTAGGTAAAAATTATGAAAAGTGATGAAAAAAGCAAATGATAAAACAATAGAACACAAAGATAGAGCAATTATGTATCCAAGAATACAGCTTCAAAGTATACAATGCAAAAAAATAGTATTACAAAGAATAAATTTATAATCATCATGAGAAAATTTAATGCATCTCTATTCAAAATTAATAAAGCAACCCTAAAATATAAGAAGGATATATGAGATATTTTGTTTGTTTTGGTTTGATTTCAGCTTTTATTTTAGGTATGGGGGCACATGTATAGGATTGTTACATAGGTATATTGGACCCAGGTAGTCAGCATAGTACCCAGTAGGTAGTTTTTCAACCCACACTACACTCCCTCCCTCCCACCTCTAGTAGTCCTAAGAGTCTATTGTTTCCGTGTTTACGTCAATGTGTGCTTAATGTTTAGTTCCCACTTTGAGAACATGTGATATCTAGTTTTCTGTTCCTATATTAATTTACTTTGGATTATGGCCTTGAGCTTCACCCATGTTGCTGCAAAGAACATGATTTAATTCTTTTTGATGGATGTGTAGTATTCCATGGTGTATATGTACCACATTTTCTTTATATAAGCCACCACTGATGGACACATAGGTTGATTCCATGTCTTTGCTATTGTGAATTTTGCAGTGTTGAGCATACAAGCGCATATGTCTTTTTGATAAAATGATCTACATTACTTTGGGTATATATACCCAGCAATGGAATTGCTGAGTCAAATGGTAGTTTCATTTTAAGTTCTTTGGAAATCTGTAAACTGCTTTCCACAGAGGCTAAACTAATTTACATTCCCACCAGCAGTGTATAAGGGTTCCTCTTCTCTGCGGCCTCACCAGCATCTGTTGTTTTTTGGCTTTTTAGTAATAGCCATTCTAACTGGTGTTACAAAATTCTAACGACTCCACCAAAAGGCTACTAAAATGGATACACAATTTTAGCAAGGTTTCAGGATACAAAATAAATGTACAAAAAAAGGTAGCATTTTTACACATCAGTAACATCCAGATTGAGAGTCAAATCAACAACACAATCCCATTTACAATAGCCACAAAGAAAAATGAAATATGTAGGAATACAGCTAACCAAGGACATGAAAGATTTCTACAAGGAGAACTATAAAACACTGCTGAAAGAAATCAGAGATGACACAAATAAATGAAAAAAACATCCTATGCTCACCGATTGGAAAAATCAATATCATTAAAATCACCATACTGTCCGAAGCAATTTACAGATTCAATGCTATTCCTATTAAACTACCAACATCATTCTTCACAGAATTCAAAAAAAAAACTATTAAAATTCATATGGAACCCAAAAAAGAGCCCAAATAGACAAAGCAATCCTAAGCAAAAAGAACAAAGCTGGAGACATTGCACTACCTGACTTCAAATTATACTGTAAGTGTACAAAACATCATGATACTGGTACAAAAACAAACAAACAGATAGACCAATGGAACACAATAGAAAACTCAGAAATAAAGCCACATGCCTACAACCATCTGATATCTTCCACAAGGTCGAGAAAAATAAGCAATGGGGAAAGGGCTTCGTATTCAATAAATGGTGCTGAGATAACTGGTTAGCCATATGCAGAAGAATGAAACTAGACCTGTATCTTTCACCATATACATGAAATGGATTAAAGATTTAAATTTAAGACCTCAAACTATAAAAATCTGAGAAGAAAACTTAGGAAACGCCCTTCTTGACATCAGCCTTGGCAAAGAATTTATGGCCAAGTCCCCAAAAGAAATTGCAATAAAAACAAAAATTGACAAGTGGGACCTACTTAAACCAAAGGACTTCTGCACAGCAACGGAAACTGTCAATAGAATAAACAGACAATCTACAAAATAGGAGAAAATATTCACAAACTATGCACCCAGCAAAAATCTAATATATAGAATCTATTAAAAAAAAGTAAACAAATCAACAAGCGAAAAACAAATAACCCCATTAAAAAGTAGACAAAGAACATGAACAGACACTTCTCAAAAGAAGACCCACAAGCCGCCAACAAACAAATGAAAAAAATGCTCATCATCACCAATCAGAGAAATGCAAATCAAAACCACAATGAGATATATAAGATTTGAAAAAAATGAAATGAACAAGTTTGTTCTAATAGCATTTTTTTATGGAACTTGGCAAATTGATTTTAAAGGTGAGAACAAACATCAAGTGTTCAAGAATAGTTCTGAAAATTCTGAATAAGAACAACGAGGACAAGAGGCTTGCCCTCCGGTTGTTAAAATTCATTTATAAAGCGATATCAACTGATAGGGTGGCATTAGCCCTGGGATAGACACACAGATCTTTAGTACAAAAGGTCTTAGACTCACTCATGTGGTCTTGGAATATGATGGAAAAGGTACTACAAATCAGTGGGGAAACTGTTCACATAGTCACTACTCACAGGTAAAAACAATAATAAAATTAAGTACCAACCTTACATTATACAGTGAAATAATCTTGTAATGACTGAATAAACCATATATGAAAAAATGCTTAAAATATTAGAAGAAAATATTGGTGAATATTTTTATTTAACATGAATGAGAAATAAAGCTACGTTGTTGTAAACCCCTGAGATGTTAGGAATTTTGCTAGTGCTGAGCGACCTAGGGAAAGCTGACTGACAGAGGACTGAACAGAATACTGGTGATTTCAATTATATCCATAGTGTTTATTTTTTAGAGAAAATATAAAGGAAATATAAACAAAAAATAATATTTATCAATTCTGAGAAAGAGGTACAGGGATGTGATTATCTTTTCTCCTTCAATTTTAAATAATGAAAAAGCATATTCTTCTTTAAAATTTTGGGGTTACATTAAAACAAGTGAGATGCAAGGTAAGGAGATGATATTGTCTCACCTATGCCGCTGAAACCCCCTGGGGAATATTGCATTCAGTTCTGGGAGCCACCCAGAATGGGAAAATGACAAACAGGGGAACCAGGGTGCCTTCTGAGGAACAGCTAAGCAAAACAAAACTATTTAACCAGAAAGAAAAGACTGAAAGAAAAACCTATCATCAAAAAACTACAACCTGCCAGAAAAGAAGAGGGTTCAATATTTTCCATATTGGCTCAAAAGGCGCCTTTCAACTCAGCATAAGGAAGAACCTTTGAACAAGCAGAGCTCCTGCAAACTGGGGCAGTCCTCCTCCCCAGTCTCTGGAGAACAGGGATGGGGATCTGCTGCTACCTGGACTTCCAAAGGATTTGTTAATAAATATCTCACAAAGTTTCTCACCATCTCTCTCCCACACAGAATGATTCCTCCACAAACTCTCACCTCCTGTGCACGCATGTATTCTAGGCATGCATGCATGTATTCCAGGCCATTTACATTTCCCACCCAAATGTGGGTTCACTAAATCAACTTCACACAGTTGATTGGAGTAATAAGGATTTTTAAAGCCTTCTCAGTATAAAACATGTCAAAAACTGAAATACTATCTCACCTTTTAATACACAATAGGACATTAAGAATGAGCTACAATTAGAAAATAAATATGTAATTTTGAGGGATGATTTTAGCATATGCATTAGTGCTAAATACTGGTTTTAATAGATTAAAAATACATACGAATTTTCACTATCTGTGTTCTTGCATCGCAAAAGGCTGCAGAGAATCTGACAATCATGAGCTCCCAGTGTGAACTTAGTATTCACGCTTCTGTGTGGAGACAAGTGAGCTTTCAACAAGCAAGTAGAGAACAGCAGAGAGCTGGAGACACCCGGGCAGACCTTAATCATGGCCTGGGTAGGGGGTGCAGGCTGCTAACCAGGGCTCCCGATGGTGGGGCTCAGGGTCTGGGCTCTGACTAACCAGCAGGGTCACCTGAGTCAAGGTCCTTACCCTTCAAAACTCAGTTTGCTCACCTGCAAAATGGAGGTGAGGATAACACCTACTTCATAAGAAGTTTAAAGATTAAATGAAATCACTCATCTAATAATTGCCATGGTACCAGATACATAGTAAAGGCTCCATAAATGTTAATCCGTGTTATCATTTGAAATCAAACAGATGTCACGTACTAGAGGTAAACCCTTAATCAATGACTATTGTAATAGTAATAGTGTAGTTATTATTTATTGAATTCTTATTGCATGCCAGACACTGTACTAGGTGAGTCCCATATATTGTCTCATCCAATTCTCAGAACATCACCACTTAATAGGTAATGAAACTAAGTATTAAATGCAAATTAAGTAACAAGAGATCTACTGTACAACATGGTGACTGTAACTAATTATGTCTTTTATTATTATTATTATTATTATTATTTTGAGATGGAGTCTCACTCTGTTGCCCAGGCTGGAGTGCAGTGGTGCCACTTCGGCTCACTGCAACCTCCACCTCCCAGGTTCAAATGATTCTCCTGTCTCAGCCTCCTGGGTAGCTGGGATTATAGGCAAATGCCACCACGCCTGGCTAATTTTTGTATTTTTAGTAGAGACAGGATTTCACCATATGGCCAGGCTGGTCTCAAACTCCTGACCTCAGGTGATCCACCCACCTCAGCCTCCCAAAGTGCTGGGATTACAGGTGTGAGCCACCACGCCCGGCCTAATTATGTATTTTTGAAAATGGCTAAGAGACACTTTAAGTGTTCTCACCCCAAAAAAAAATTTTAAGTATGTGAAATAGTGCACATGCTAATTAGTTTAATTTAGACATTCCTCAACGTATGCATATTTCAAAACACGTTGTGCACAAGAAATATATACAATTTGTATTTGTTAATTTTTGTAATCTATTAATTTTTTTTTTTAAAGTGTGCTGCTCAGTGCTCAGTGAGATCCAGTACCCCAGCTGACTGATTCTGAAGCAGGGACTCTGTTGTGTGTCACTTACACTCACTGAACCTTAGCTGCTTTATCTACAAAAGAGGGAGATATTGGAGGCTGTTGTGCAGATTGAATGAACTGATGTCCTCTACACACCTGGCTTCCTCACAACCTTTCCCTGCCTCTGTGAGATTCAGGGTGGCATCTAGCACAGGGCCAGGGGATTTAGTTTTTACTCCCATTTGAGACTAGCTAGGGGTGAACCCAAAGTCGGGAGCCACATGAACCCCCTCAAAATGCAAAATAAAGGTCAGGAATGCCAAATAGTTTCCTCTCTCAATTCCTGGCTCAAAGTAGCAGCCAGTTCATGTCCTTGAAGCCCTGGAAAATGAGGACCGCCCCATGTCTCCTTCAAATCAAATGAAACAAAGTGAATTTCTTGTGAAAAGATTCTCTAGTGCAGAAAAACAGTGAATGGGATAAAAGTGGCTTGCCAAAAATAGCACCTCAGGTTCTGAAGCTGTTACAGGAGGGTACGTCATACAACATGACACCTGCTTTCAGAACTGAGGAGAACATGGGTTGGAGGCTGTATTAGGCCATTTTCACGCTGCTGATAAAGACAGCCCCAAGACTGGGCAATTTACAAAGAAAGGTTTAATTGGACTTACAATTCTACATGGCTGGGGAAGCCTCACCATCATAATGGAAGACAAAAGGCACATCTCACATGGCGACAGACAAGAGAAGAGAGCTTACGTGGGGAAACTCCCCTTTTTAAAACCATCAGATCTTGTGAGACTCATTCACTATAATGAGAACAGTGGAGAAAAGACCCGCCCTCATAATTCAATCACTTCCCACTGGGTTCCTCCCATGACATGTGGGAATTGTGGGAGTTAAAATTCAAGGTGAGATTTGGGTGGGGACACAGCAAAATCATATCAGAGGCCCCAAGCATTTCAATCACCTTTGCATCTAGATTTTACAGGGGTAGAGGAGAGGCCTCTTTGCACAGGTGGCCATATTAAGTCTACAATGTTTTATTATGCCCAAGTCTGTAGCCAGGGAGCAAGGGGGTGAGTCAGGTGCTGGTCATAGGCTCTGCTGTAACTAACAGATCTCTCTGGTCGAATTATTTCCTCTCTCTGGGTTTAGTTTCCCTATAAGATACAGAAATTAGATGTCATGATGCCCAAGCTCTTTTCTAGTCTCCATATATATGATTCCAAATGAATGGCTATAATGGACTGAATAAATGAGATATATGTGGAAAAGCAAATATTTGACCCAGATTTTGTCTGGAGGAAATTTGAATGTTGTGTTGGGTAATGCTCTTGTTAACAGTCAAGTTAACAGTCTGGTTCCCATAATGGGCAGTAATGGAGGAACTAATGTTTCCAGGAAGACAGGCAGCCCGGTAGAGGCCATAATGGGGCTCCACCATGTATGAAGCAAGCCCTGCTTGTCCCAGTCTACTGCTAACAAAGCAAAAGGCCTAGGCAAATTTATGTCTCAGAAGAGGGGAGAGAATTATCTGCAGGAGGCAGAGTTTGGGAGCAATGTCCTAAGGAAATGTGGTCACTGGGAGTGGGCTCTCTGCTGCAGTCAGCATCCCCTTGATACCCCAGGGACACCTTGGAGCACCTGGGGGGCAACAGGATTCCAACCCCAGGTGTGGTGAAAGGCCACTATAGAGGGTGGGGTGTGGGAATAGTGAGAATAAGTATCCTCAGTAGAGTGAGCTCCTCTACTAAACAAGTGGCTCACAAACCTGCCTAGTCATTAGAAAACCCCGGGAAGCTTTTTAAAAATCAGATTCCCAGACCCCAGCCCAGTACAAATGTCTAGACGTCTGGCCCAGGAATCTGTACGTTTTTAGGGCCTCCCAAGCATTTCTGATGATGAGCTGGTGAGCATAGAATCTCTTCATAGACGATGCCTGGCACATTTAACCACACTCAACAGAAAAACAAAATAGGTACCCTAGGTTTTACTTGTTTTCATTTTTTGGAAGAAAGACAGAAGGTAGCAGAGGTAAAGGGAAATGCAGGACAGAGTTTCAAACCTTCACAAATTATTTCTCAAGAATCCTCCATACTACCAGCCTGGGCAACAAGGCAAGACCCCGTCTCTACAAAAAACACAAAAATTAGCTAGGCATGGTGGCATGTGCCTGTCATCCCAGCTACTTGGGAGGCTGAGGTGGGAGGATCACCTGAGTCCAGGGAGGTTGAGGCTGCAGTGAGTCATGACTGCACCACTGCACTCCAGCCTGGGGGACAGAGGGAGAACGTGTCACAGAAAAAAAAAATCCTCCCTGTGGGTGAGTGGAGGAAACTGTGGCTCTAGCTTGTGGTCTGGCCTCTCCCAACAACTCTGCTCTTGCCAAGTCCTTCCTAGAGCCCTCCAGCTTCCACTCAGCCAGCCTCAAAACCCAGGTCACCAGTGTCAGCAGGCTGGGAGCAAAGGAGCCTGAACTCATGAGAAGGTGCCTGTCCAAAAATGTCCCCATGCTTGCCACTATGTCTTTTCTTGCCTTATAGTCCAGAAAAAACTTACATTGGGAAGACATTTTCATGCAACTCAAAGGCAAGACCATATTTCTTAGCCCCCTCCATGGGCATTGGATCAACTAAATTATAGAGATTAGAATTGCCCCCTATAAAATATTTACAAGCTCCCATCTCCAAAACAATACTCTCTATCCTTCCGAAGCTTTTGCAGTCAGTCTGTCTGCACTAGTTCTTTATGAGTGTGTCTGTGTCTCTAGGATCCCAATCACCCACTCTTCCATCTCAACAAGTGTGTGTCATGGGGTAAACATGTCACAAAATGCTGGGGTCACAAAAATATGAAGGTGTCATCCTTGTGTTTAACAACTCTACAACCTATCTTCTCCAACTCCGCCTCTAACACATTGAGCATCTATGATAAACACACTCTCTGCAATGTATAAACAGTACTCACTTCCTTCTTCTACACCTCAGGGAGTAGGACTAAGATAAAGGTTTTAAAGTTGTGTTCTATGTAGACCTAGTTCTGGAACACTGCTGGGGGGTGCTCATGATGAACAGGGCACTTAACAGGGAAACCCTTCTCCTCCCCACATCAATATTTTTACTTCTTGTATAAATTGTGTAAATTATTTTCTTAATGATGTGGTTTCAAAATTACTGGTGCAGATTATATGTAAGGTTCTTTCCAGAGCTTGCCTTCTATAGTTTTGAGATCATATTTGGAGGAGCTTTGAATAAAGAAGACTTGGGTTGAGGACAGAGGTAAGACAGAACCATTGCAAGAAACCATCTTAAAGCTACACATGCTGAAAGGAAAGTACTAGTTTTGAGTTACTCTCTTGAAACTAAGCATACACAGAGGATAGGAAAATGTTCAAATGCTTTCACATTACCAGGATAGATTTGAACAATCACCTGGCAGCTTCCAAAATTACAGGTATTAATGTGGTTGTTTTTATCAGTTGACACTCGTCAAAAGAAAATCTGATGTGTTCCGTGATAGGTAAATGCTGACATGCACATTCCATGACTAAATTATTCATCATTTTCTTATTCTAAGTGTCTAAGTATGCCCAGTGTATTTGATCATTTTCATGCTTCTGATAAAGACATACTGAAAACTGGGAACAAAAAGAAGCTGAATTGGACTTACAGTTCCACATGGCTGGGGAGCCTCAGAATCATGGCAGGAGGTGAAAGGCACTTCCTACATGGTGGCAGCAGGAAAAAATGAGGAAGAAGCAAAAGCAGAAACCCCCTGACAAACCCATCAGATCTCGTGAGACTTATTCACTATCACCCAAATAGCACGGGAAAGACTGGCCCCCATGATTCTATTACCTCCCCCTGGGTCCCTCCCAACACGTGTGGGAATTCTGGGAGATACAATTCAAGTTGAGATTTGGGTAGGGACACAGCGAAACCATGTCACCCAGATATTTAATAGTAATCAAATACTTAAATATTTGATCTGTTTACATAATTTCCCAGGAAATAGCATGTCTTTATGTTTTACAAAGCAGAAATAGTGGGGCTTAAAATAATAGACATTAATTTTTTACATTTTCTAAATTGTCTTTGTGTTGAGAATTAGCTTGTTGAATAGTTGTGATGATGTACATTTTAGGCAGGGATTCTCTGTCTTCCAATGTCACATCGCAATGCAAATTATCAGACTGCAATAGATTTGCCAAAATTATTGGTCTTACATTACTTACACAATTTTCAGAAATAAGACAACATACAGATCGGTAGAAGTGTTCCAATTGCCATAACTGTAAAGGCCAAGTTTCTGAGGCTCATGGCACTCTCCCTCCTTTTTGTTCTCTTGAATGGACAGTATTCAGGAAATGGCTTTCATTTTATGGAAGATTCAATCATTCTGACAAGACAGTCTTTTTTCCCACTTATGACAACAAGCATAAAATGAAAATGAGAATAAAAAATTGATTTTGACTAAAAACTAAATTGGCAAGTGTAATTAGCATCTTGAATGCAGTAAGGGCTTCTATACCCTTCACCTTCATCTATCCAAACCGTCCTGTCAGAGCATCCCCTGCCTGGCCCTGCCCCACACCCAAGGCTACACATGCCTGTGAAAGCAGCATGAGGGCAGAGGGCAGTGGGCCCCAGCGCGGGCGGTGGCTGGGAGCCAGGACGTGGCTTGCGTTCAGTCATGCTGTGAGGGTGGCCCACATATCGCGAGCCATGTGGGGGCCTCAGCCAGACTCTACCTGCATGTGCAGCCGGTTTCCAGGTTCTATTCCTAGCCTCAGTTCTTTCCTTCTTTACCCAGAAACTGGAAAATAAATGCTGCCAGGGTCCTGGTTCCCGTCACTGTCCTCTGGGGCTCCTCCAGGCCACCGTGACACGGCCCACTGGCTGTGCCAGGTTCTACCACAGCTGGGTCCAAAGGTGCTGGACACACGATGCCACGTGCACTCCCTTGGGTCAGTAGATGCCGAATCCAGAATTTCAGATTGACCTGAGGGGAGGGTGTTGAAGCTTCACTTCCACCCTTCCTGGTGGATCCCTCTGTCTCCTGTCTTCTCCACGCTTCCTGGTTTGTGCAAGAGTTTCCTTTGTCAGTAGAGACAGCATGGGCCACTTTACATGGTCCATGTTTTCTGATCCTAGTGATAAGAACAGGAATCGGGAAGATATATAAAGAACTTCATGGAGCTTAAATAATTCTTTCACGTGAATTAACTCATTTTTTTCTTCACACACACTAAAAAGCTGAGGATGCAGACAGAAGAAAGAAACGGCATTTATTGAGGATGCCTAGTCTATGCCAGTTGTATTTTTAGTCCTTATAGCAATACTGCTAAGAACACATCCCTTCCATTTCACAGAAGGATAAACTGCCATCCACAAGGTGAAGGAGTATGTCCATGGTCAGGGCTGTGGTGAGTGACAGCTCAACCAGAATGCAGCTCTCCATCCTCCAGATAGCATGATTTTCCTGCTTT
Organism: Pongo pygmaeus; assembly: GCF_028885625.2. NCBI lineage: Eukaryota > Metazoa > Chordata > Mammalia > Primates > Hominidae > Pongo > Pongo pygmaeus. The sequence goes on from NC_072385.2 coordinate 130,073,429, forward strand.
ATATGTCTGCACTCGTCATCCAAATGTCACTGGATGAAAGCATCCACAGTCTTCACCAGCTGGTTTCTTTGGCCCCTACTGTGAACCTACTCATGCCTGCAGCTCAAGGAAGTTTCCAGAAAGCCTCCAGCACAAGTGAGGAAGCTACGGTTATGACAGGCTGGCTGAGCATAGGGAAAGACAGAAATTTAGCCTCTAAGCCCTCTGGGCACAGAAGACATCTGAATATCTTCCACCCTAAGGAAGCCCTGTAGGCCATGGGGGAGCCCTGTAGGCCCCTGGCAGCCTTTGGTGCCAGGGCTGAGGCCAAGAGGCAGAGGAGTTATGTTACCCAAAGGAAGTATAGTCAGGAATAGATTCCCACAGCCCATCCAAACCAAAGTGAGTGGATAGCCAAAAACTCAGGAGAGCAGATGCCAGTGCCAAGATCACAGGGTGACACTGAGCTGGCTGCAGCAGGCACAGTGAGCAGGACAGTGCCTTGCTGGACAGAACACATCACACCTGCCTGAAGGCAGCATCCAGAGAGTTAGGAAGCCCCCCCGCCCACCTCCCACATCTCACCCCAGAACATTGTCATAGCAGTTTGGATAGTTGGGGAAATAAGTAAGTGAGAAGAGAAGTCTGGAGGTGTATTTTTGGGAGAAAGAAGAGTGAGTGGGCTCCTAGGATTGAGTGGGTGTTGGGAGTTCAGGGTTGCCTTTTCCCTTTGGCTCCAGGGAATGGCTGCTGGATTTGAGCTCTGAAAAAAAAAAAAGAAAGGCTGACTCTGGATTCAAGGGAGGCACAAGAAGGCCTGATTCACAGGGTTCCATTCCCAGGTCCCCTTCCCTTCCTCCAAGGCCAGAGTTAGGGTTGAAATGTGAGGCGAATTTCCTGGCTTCCTTACCTTACTGTGCTCGGAACTAAAAACAAAGCAATGCCTCCAAGAGCCATGAGTAGGAGAAAAGCGCGATTCCAAGGACAACTGTGGCTACGATTTGAGTGCCAGCATGAAACAAGAGGCAGCTTAATGGCTGGAGAAGAAGACTTTGAAGAGCTCTCTGCTGCTTTTTAAATAAAAATTTGCAGAGGGAGATTATGACTAAGAGAGTGGGTACCCAGAGGCTGTCCTGGAGCCCCCAGGAGTCATGCGGACACTGCCTTTTGATGATGATGCCAGCATGAAGAGGTGGCCTACCCACAGCCCTGCATCCATTCTGTCTTCGCCTTGATAAAACTCAGTCACTGACCAAGAAAATCAGAGGTGATCTATAGGAAAAAGGGAGAGGAGACTAGCTTAGCCTGTAACCTGAGTAACGAATCTAATAATACCTGCTTCCATAAAAAACAAAGAATTGATAGTTCACCTCCTTTACCTTGTTTCCTCAGTCTGCAAACCTGGCAATGGGGGAACTCTCTAAAGTCAACCTGAACAGCCCTGAGATCATCCCTGAGAACACAGGAAGCCCCCCCTTTGTATAAATCAGCAAAAGAACATCTACATTCCCAGGAGAGTCTAGTTGATTTATAAAACAGTGACTAATGGGCCCATGCAGAAAGAATCCTAAAAGAGAAAAATGTAGAACAGTTTCACCATTAACAAAACAAACATGCATCAACTATGCTTCATGTTAGGAAAAGGCAGCTTCACTATATTTACTAATATCTATAAATTTTCAAGATTTTCCCTCCATCCTGTTTCTCGGTTTGTGGGCTCCAACTCCACAGACTCAGAGTTCCAACTCCACGGGCTCAAGTGTCTTCCCTCCCTGGCCACCTGGCATCGCCCTTCCTGATCCAGCCCCTCCTCCCCAGCATGTCACGTTCCCCTGTTACTCCCACCTACACTGCCCACTGCATCACGCTGGGTCTGAATGGTTGGGAGAGCAGCATGTCCCATCCCTGGCCCCTCACCCACACTCTACCTCCCTAATTCCTCACTCAAAGAGCTCACTCAGGTCAGCTGGTTCCTCGTGCCCTCCATGCCACTGCCTTCATTTCCTTTGTCCTCTGAGAACTCTTCATGCATGTATCCCCCCAAATTCATATTTCAAATCCTAACTCTAATTCATATTTGGAATCATAACCCTCAAACTCATATTTGAAATCCTAATCCTAATACCCTAATATGAGGGTACTGAGAGGTGGGGCCTTTGGGAGGTGATGAGGGCAGAGCCCTCACAAATCGGGTTAGTGCCCTTATAAAAGGGACCCCAGAGAGCTGCCCCACTCTTCCACCATGTGAGGACACAGCCAGAAGCCACTGTCTGTGAAGAACAGCCCCTCCCCAGACATCAGATCTGCTGGTGCCTTGATCTTGGGCTTCTAAGCTTCCAGAAATAGAAGCCATAAATTTTGTTTTTTATAAGCCAACAGTGCATGGTGTTTGGTTACAGAAGCCTGAATGGGTTAAACAGTTAATGTTCAGATTCACTCTCTCACACCATCCCCTCAGTGTTCTAGGCATGCTCCAACTGGATGGCTGGCAGGAAAGCCTATAATTGGATTTGATTTATTCACTTCTCAAACATTTGGAAACACAAACACGATGCCAAGTGCTGTCCTCAGGGGCACAGTCTGGTGAGTGATACCAAGACTCGGCTCTCAGAAGAACTGTGAGGACACGGGGTGGGAACTGAGGTGGATCCCAGGAGCAGAGGTCAACTCGCTGATTCTAGGGCTCTGTGTGGATCTTGGCCCACAGGCAGCTTCTAGCAGGACTTGGTGGCTGACTCTTGCGGCACATGAGTGGAGGGGACACTGGAGCACAGGTACTGGGAGGCAAGGTTCCTGAGCAACAAATGAAGAATTAATGTGAGGGTGAATTAACATGTGGGTTAAATTCTGTAAATCGGAGGGTTATCCCATGATAACCCTCCGATTTACAGAAAAGGAAACTGCAGGTGAAGTTAAGTGACTTACACCATCTCATAACCAGTGAGGGTCAGTCCAGAATTTAAAGCCAGAGTTTCTAACTCCAAATCCTGTGTTCAGAAACTGGAAGGAGAAACAAACCCAGCGATGGATGGCTACTGGATAGCACGACGCCTCCACCAGCCACAGAGGCCAGCACAGCAGGGTTGGTGTCAGGTTCACGGCTACACCAAATGTCATGCTGAGGTCCAAAGGGAGTGGGTGGATGAGCAGAAAGAACTCTGGGGTGGTGGGGGCTGGCCATAAGCAGGTGAAAGATGATTTTATTCGGCAGCAGCTCTCATCAACAGCTTTCTCACACTGTCCGCCCTGTCTCAGCTGCTTGAGCCGGCTGTGGCTCCCTTCAGCAGCTGGCTCTCCCTTGCCATCAGGGTCATCAGCTTAACTCTTTCTTTTTCTGGGTACCAGCAAGCTGAGCTGTGTCCTGGCTCCCTCCTGTCCATCTGCAAAGATGGACAACTTTGGCTCTCTCTCTTTCTCTCAGTGTGAGCACCTGCACAGTGTCAACAGGGCAATTATACCTTTTACAGAAAATAGTGGCTTAGAGCCAAGTGAGAACCGTTCCCTATGTTATGGCTATGTTATGGTGGTGAGCTTCTCTGTGTTATGTCTACATGGTTATGATAACAAGTGGAGTTATACGCCTGCACTCTAGATTTGCTGAGTCACTCTTGATGTTTACCTCAGCCTATCCTTGACCAAAGCACAGCCCTTACCTTACAGCTGGGGCTGCATTTTCTGCCATGTCTGATTTCAGTTTTCCTGACAGCAGCTTGGTTTATAACAATTATTTCACAGTAAAGCCTATTAATTACAGTCCCACCTCCTTTGGGAGCTCACGCTTAACCAAGCAGAAGCGAGGACTTACTGCCACTCTGGCATGACTCCCTGCCCACAGTCAAGCCCACACAGGACATACGTGTCACCAAATAAACCACCAGGAACAAAACCCACATGAAGTCCCAGTGGCTGTAGATTTGTTTGGAGCTGCTCTCCATTTCATAAGCTCAATGAAAAGGCAGCAGCAGGTGGTGGAGAGAATGCAGGATTTGGACTCAGAAACCCTGGCTTTAAGTTCCTGACTTACCCTCACTGGTTATGAGATGCCGTAAGACACTTAACTTCTTCACCTGCAGTTTTCTGTTCTACAAATTGGAGGGACATCACTGGACCCATGTTAATCCTTCATTTGAAGCTTGGAGGATATAGTTCGGCTGTGTCCTCACCAAAATCTCACCTTGAATTATAGTAATCCCCACATGTCAAGGGTGGGGCCAGGTGGAGATAATTGCATCATGGGGGTGGTTTCCTCTATACTGTTCTCATGACAGTGAATAAGTCTCCTGAGATCTGATGGTTTTACAAAGGGGAGTTCCCACACACATGCTGTCTTGCCTGCAGGCAAGACGTGACTTCGCTCCTCATTTGCCTTCTGCCATGACTGTGAGGCCTACCCTGCCATGAGGAACTGTGAGTCAATTAAACCTCCTTCCTTTATAAATTACCCAATCTCAGGTATGTCTTTATTAGCAGCATGAGAACAGAATAATACAGTAAACTACTACCAGTTAGTGGGGTGCTGCTCTAAAGATACATGAAAATGTGGAAGCGACTTTGGATAGCAGGCAGAGGTTGATACAGTTTGGAGGACTCAGAAGAAGGCAGGAAGATTTGGGAAACTTTGGAACTCCCTAGAGACCAGTTGAATGGCTTTGACCAAAATGCTGATAGTGATATGGATATTAAAGTCCAGGCTGAGGTGGTCTCAGACGGAAATGAGGAACTTGGTCTCAGATGGAAATGAGGAACTTGTTGAAAACTGGAGCAAAGGTGACTCTTGCTATGTTTTAGCAAAGAAACTGGTGGCATTTTGCCCCAGCCCTAGAGATTTGTGAAACTTTGAACTTGAGAGAGATAATTTAGGGCATCTGATGGAAGAAATTTCTAAGCAGCAAAGCATTCAAGAGGTCACTTGGGTGCTGTTAAAAGCATGCAATTTTATGTATTCACAAAGATATGGTTTGGAATTGGAACTTATGTTTAAAAGAAAAGCAGAGCACAAAAGTTTGGAAAATTTGTAGCCTGATGATGCAATAGAAAAGAAAAACCACTTTCTGAGAAGAAATTCAAGCTGGCTGAAGAAATTTGCATAGGTAGCAAGGAGCCAAATGTTAATAACCAAGACAATGGGGAAAATGTCTCCAGGGCAAGTCAGGGATTTCCAGGGCAGCCCCTCCCATCACAGGCCCAGAGGCCTAGAAGGAAAAAATGGTTTTGTGGGCCTGGCCCAGGAAGTTGCTGCTTTGTGCAGTCTAGGGAATTGGTGCCCTACATCCCAGCTGTGGCTAAAATAGGCCAAGGTAGCACTCAGGCCATCGCTTCAGAGGGTGCGAGCCCCAAGTCTTGGCAGCTTCCATGTGGTGTTGAGCCTTTGGGTGCACAGAAGTCAAGAATTGAGGTTTGGGAACCTCTGCCTAGGTTTCAGAAGATGTATGGAAATGCCTGGTTGTCCAGACAAAAGTTTGCTGCAGGGGCAGAGCTCTCATGGAGAACCTCTGCTAGAGCAGTGCAGAAGGAAAATGTGAGGTGAGAGACCCACACACAGAGTCCCCGCTGGGGCACTACCTAGTGGAGCTGTGAGAAGAAGGCCACCATCCTCCAGATCTGTTGCGGGAAGTCAGGGACCCCGAACGGAGGGACTGGCTGAAGCTGCAGCAGAAGAACATAAATTGTGAAGATTTCATGGACATTTATCACTTCCTCAATCAATACTCTTATAATTTCGTATGCCTGTCTTTAATCTCTTAATCCCATCATCTTCATAAACTGAGGATGTATGTCCCCTCAGGACCCTGTGATGATTGCATTATCTGTACAAATTGTTTGTAAAACATGTGTGTTTGAACAAAATGAAATCTGGGCACCCTGAAAAGGAACAGGATAACAGCAATTTTCAGGGAACAAGGGAGATAACCATAAGGTCTGACTGCCTGTGGGGCTGGGCAGAACAGAGTCATATTTTCTTATTGCAGAAAGCAAATAGGAGAAATATCACTGAATTCTTTTCCCTGCAAGGAATAACCCTGGGAAAGGAATGCATTCCCAGGGGTGGGTCTATGGACAGCCACTCTGGGAGTGTCTGTCTTATTTAGTTGAAGATAAGGGATGAAATACACCCTGGTCTCCTGCAGTGCCCTCAGGCTTACTAGGATTGGGAAATTCCAGCCTGGTGAATTCTAGTCAGACCAATTGTCTACTCTCGAACCCTGTTTCCCGTTAAGATGTTTATCAAGACAATACGTGCCCAGCGGGACATGAAACCTTATCAGTAATTCTAATTTCGCCCTGGCCTTGTGATCTTGCTCTGACCTTCTGCCCTTGTGATCTTTTATTGCCCTCTGAAGCATGTGATCTTTGTGACTTACTCCCTGTTCGTAGCCCCCTCCCCTTTTGAAATCCCTAATAAAAACTTGCTGGTTTTGTGGCCCAGGGGGCATCACAGAACCTACCAATAGGTGATGTCACCCCTAGAGGCCCAGCTGTAAAATTTCTCTCTTTTGTACTCTTTCTCTTCATTTCTCAGACTGGCCAACACTTAGGAAAAATAGAAAAGAACCTATGTTGAAATATTGGGGGCTGGTTTCCCCAATACGGATCCCAGAATGTCAGATCCACTGACAGCTTGCACCCTGCACCTGGAAAAGCTGCAGACACAACACCAACCCATGAAAGCATCCAGGAGTGGGGCTGTACCAAGCAAAGCCACAGGGGTGTAAATGCCCAATACCATGGAAACCTACCTCTTGCATCAGCATGACCTGGATATGAGATATGGAGTCAAAGGAGATCATTTTGGATCTTTAAGATTTGACTGGTAGATTTCAGACTTGCATGAGGCCTGTAGTCCCTTCATTTTGGCCAATTTCTGCCATTTGGAATAGCTGTATTTACCCATTGCCTGTACCTTCATTGTATCTAGGAAGTAACTAACTTGCTTTTGATTTTACAGACTCACAGGTGGAAGGGACTTGCCTTGTCTCAGATGAGGCTTTGAACTTGGACTTTTGAGTTAATGCTGAAATAAGATTTTGGGAGACTGTTAGGAAGGCACGACTGGTTTTGAAATGTGAGGACATGAGATTTGGGAGGGGCCAGAGGCAGAATGATATGGTTTTGCTGTGTCTCCACCAAAATCTCAACTTGAATTGTAATAATCCCCACATGTCAAGGGCAGGGCCGGGTGGAGATAATTGAATCATGGGGGTGGTTCCTTCTCTACTGTTCTCATGGTAGTGAATAAATCTCATGAGATCTGATGGTTTTATAAAGAGGAGTTCCCCTGCAAAAGCTCTCTTGCCTGCCACCATGTAAGACATCACTTTGCTCCTCATTTGCCCTCTGCCATGATTGTGAAGCCTCCCCAGCCATGTGGAACTGTGAGTCAATTAACCCTCTTTCCTTTATACATTATCCAGTCTTGGGTATGTCTTTATTAGCAGTGTGAGAACAGACTAACACAGTGGAACATGAAGATGTGTTCTGAGTTGGGCAGCTCTGTTCACATGTGGTCTTAATCATTAATCCTGAGAATGAAATAAACTCACAGTGTAGACCCCTGGACAATTATTCTTGTTCCATAATTTCACTTTACACCTGAAACAGCATGATGCTCGATTTCATGTGCCAGCTTGGCTGGATCATGGGAGCCTGTAGTGAACATTTCTGAGTGTGTGTGAGAGGGTGTTTCTGGAATAGGTTAGCATTTGAATTCGTGGACTCAGTAAAGAAGGTTCCCTCCCAGCACAAGTGGGTATCGTTTAATCTGTTGAGGGCCTAAACAAAATGCAGAGGAAGGAAGAATCCTGGCTCCTCCTGCCTGCCTATTGAGCTGGAACCTGGGTCTTCTCCTGCCCGGGGACCAGGATTTACACCATCCACTCCTCCAGTTCTCAGGTCTTTGGACCCAGACTGAATCACACCAGCAACTCTCCTGGGTCCGCACCTTGCACACAGCAGATAGTGAGACTTCTCAGCTCCATAATCACATGTGCTAACTCCCATTGTGTGTGTGTGTGTTATCTCTCATCGGTTCAATTTCTCTGGAGAACCCCTACTAATACAAACATATTGAAGATGACATCTCCCCCATGTTTAAACCTTCCAAACTCTAGAAGTTTTGCCTTTAGGGAGCAGACACGCAGCAGCAGGAGGAAGCCCTCCTTTTTTCTCCATGTCTCTAGAGAGTAAGTCATTTCTCTTCCCTGTGTCCTCCCTGCCCTGTTGTGGGTGAGAAGGAGCCGCCACATCCAGGCCCCCTTGCTGAGCGTCTGGCTGAGGGCAGGGGAGGAAGAACTAACTGCTCGAGTGAGGCTCCTTAAATTCCAGGTGGTCTGAAGAGCCGCGCATGGCAAGGAGCTTCTTCACAGTCGGGGAAACACTGACTCCAAATGGAAAGAGCCCATCGCGGTCCACCTGGACGTCCTTGCACTTGATTGCAACCTCTGTGGGGCTGTTATAATCAGAGTGCAGCCAGCCTCGGGGTAGAGGTATCCACCGCACACAGTCTCAGCTCCAGACCTGCTCAGCGTTTTGCACAGGTGAAGCGGTCAAGGCTACAGCAGCCAAGTGAGATCCTCAAACGTTCCTCATACCGGCACATTTCCAAATGCCTCTCCCTGGCTTAATGCCCCCTATTGTCTGACTCTGCAAAGCCATAATTCCCTCACCTCTGAGCAACCTAAAGTAACTTTTTAACTTCCGCCCAAACAGCTGGTTCACCAGCAGTGGTTGCAGGCTTCCTGACACTTTTTTCCAAGTTATAATAATGATTTTAGCCCGTTGCTCCTATTCAGAAACTAAAACCTCACATAGAACCCAGAAAACCCTGATGCATCTTCACCTCTTAAGAATGACTGTTCTTTATATGCTCACTAACTAGGAAAATGTTTTTGCTTTATTTTTCGACCTTATGTTTACACACATAAAGTTTTCAAAAATAACTTTAAATCGAAATGTTTAATATATTAAAAGTGCACATGCCTGAACATGTGCCTAGATAACATCTCAACGCAACAGACCAACTGTGTCCTGCAATAAACTGAAACAGTGTGCATGGTACATGATGTCATTCAGGAGCTTCCCCATGTCTTAGCTGAGTTAGTACTCACGTGGTTCTGTGGGGTTTTGCTGGATGACTCTTGTCTACTGGGCTCTCAGCATTCAGGCGTACCTCTTGCACTCACTAATCACTCCCCACTGTCTTCCCCCACCCAACCCCCACTACTTCAGGAGTTCAAAGACTAAAATCTAAATTTCCCGGGCCCTCTGATGGCTCAGTTCCTGGATGCAGCTTAGGTTCTGCAACGAGATGCAGCTGCAGGTGGAGGTGAAGGCCACTTCCCAGCTGTTCTTGTGCTTGACCAGTGTGCTTATTTCCTAGGGCTGCAGTGACGAAGCACCTGCTATGAACTGCAGTGTGTTCCCCAGAACTCATGCTGACGCTCTAACCCCCAACCCCAATGTGATGGTATTAGGAGGTGCAGCCTGTGGGAGGCAATTAGGTTGAGATGAGGCCATGAGGGGTGGCTCCTAGGAGGAGATTAGCACCCTTATAAGGAGACACTACCAGAACTCCATTCCTCTGTCTCTCTCTGCCATGTGAGCTTTCTGCAGCCAGGCTGGGATTAGTACCTCATAAAATAGCTGGAGGGGACTAACTAGGTGCTCTTGCCCTTCTGCCTTCTGCCATGCGAGAATGCAGTGTTCACCCCTTCTGCTATGTGAAGACACAGCAACAAGACACCACCCTGGAAGCAGAGGGTAGTCCCTGCCAGACACATAACCTGCCAGCACTTTGATTGTAGAGTTCCCAGCCTCCAGAACTGAAAAGAATAAATGTCTGTTTTTATAAATTACTTAGTCTCAGGTATTTTGTTACAGCATCAGGAACAGACTGGGACAATTAATCATCAATTACTGTGCAATACAAAGAAATATTGCACCTCTCTTTTATCCAATGCATCAACAAGCCCCACAGCTCTGCCTCCCAGACACGTCCTGACCATCAATTACTTCTCCATTGTCACCCTTTCCAGGCCCCATCATCTCTCATCCAGACACGGCCCCAACTCTTTTACTCTCCTGAGGACATAGATTGGATTATGTCAATCACCCGCCTAAATCTCCCAGTGTCTTCACATTGCCTCTAGACCAAGATGTCGAGGACTTGCTGGAACCTAGAGTCCTACACAACCTGGCCCTGGCCCCATCACTCATTGCTCTATTCTTCAAACCACCAAACATGTTTCTGCTGCTTCCACTGCCTACTGTTCCCTATCGCATCCACAGGTGCGGGCTGGCTCCTTCACATTATTCAAGGCTGATATCATCTCAGAGAGGCCTTCCTTAGCCACCAAAATTAAAATAACTCCCTCCCCTACCAAGAGTTACTACCCACCCCATTCCTCCATTTTTTGTCCTCATAGCTGATGGCACTGTCTGTGGCTTCAATAGCAAGATCTTTCTTGCCCTGTTCCCAGGGTCTGGAATAAAAATGAATAGAATGAATCAATCAGTGAAAATCCCCTAACTCTAATGAGCTGGTCTACTCGGGAAAGCAAGAGGTGCAAACAAGTGAGACAATCTTCAAGGGAGTACACAACCAAGTGAGAAGTGTGAACCACTTTTGTTCAACTCAAAAATATTTTAAAAAATAAATCTACACCAAAAAAGAAAATAAGCATCATCGCATAGTTTAAATCTTCTACAAATGAGTTCTAGAAGGGTCTAATGGACATCACAAGAAGGCCTATAACGGCCACATAAAAGTTGGCTTACAAAGGCCACCAAACCCAAAAACTACTTCCACAGTTGCCCTGGAGAGGGCAGATACTCACGTTAATGAGGAACTTTGATGAATCAGAAACATAGACTAGTGGTGTTGATACACGGTTCTGTCGTGACGCTCTGATTGCCGATTCAGGGTACAGATTACTGACCCAAAGACAGACATGCTTCTGGTTTGAGGGTTACTGAACAAGTATCTGGGAATGGGCGTCCGTGCACTGAAAAATAATTGAGGAGATTAATAAGCATGTCCCCCTCTGTGCTGTCCTCAAAACACAGTACTCATGGCAATTGGCGATACAAACAACCTCTCATCTTACATTTACAAACACTTCTGCTAAGTTTATCCCTCTGGTTTTTACCATGTCCTTGTACCTGGTGTGAGGCAGATAAAATAATGCCCATTTTACAGGTGAGAGAAACTGAGGCTCTAAGAGATTAAAATGCAGTCTGAGAGTCAGAATCAACACATGAAGATAAGTTGGAAGAGCTAATTCGCATCAGAAATGTAATTTAAATCTAGAACTTCTAGCCTTAACTCTGGTACTTTTTCCAGTGGTAATTTCCAGAAGTTTTCTTATTTTTCTGTCCCCCTAAACACAGTCTTTGATTCTAAGAGAAACTGGCAATAGCCAACTAGACATCTGGAGGCATCTGATTCCAGAGTCACATTCCACTACCCTTAGTTATCCATGGAACTACCTTCCACCTCCAGGAACCATGGCTGCCAGTGTCTCTAAATAGCTCCTTTGCTTTCCTGACAACAGCCCTGGTATCAGATGACTGGCAGGAGACGTCGGACACTGCCTGTCGTGTGTGCACATTACCGGAGGGGAGAAATGATGACCGACTGAGCTCTGTGCTCCTTCCAAGCTCCTCACTGGCCTGTGCATCTAAAGCCTGTCAATTAGAGTTCACTTGAATAAACTGCACTAGAACCAGAGAATGAATGTGCCAAGTATGCACTGAGGAGCCACTTGCTTAATAACCGATCTGAAACATGGGACAGAGAGGAGACTGTGATAGAATTTCCTCGCTAAATTCTCATCTCACTGCAACCACCTCCTATGGACTTCTCGCTGGTAAAAGGCCGTGGTTCTTTGGAACAGGTTCCTGCTGCCTTGCAGATTAGGAATTTAAAATTTATCTGTAATATTCACATTTATATATAATATATACCATATATCACATATTTATAATTATATGCAAGTATAGAAGTATATAATATACAACATAATTATAATCATAGGTAACATTACTTATATATATACAGATTCCTGGGTGTTACCTCATCATGATCTCTGGGCAGCTATACGTTTTAAGAGCCGGTCCAGTAGTGATGTGATTTGGAAGTCAATGATTTGGTGAACTCTGGGTATTGTACATCAAGAACTACACAGCATACTGCAACCATCTAAGAGATTCCCCCAAAGCCATTATTATGTTATAGGTGAGAAAGAGCTAACCAGGACATTTGGAAACTGATGTTAGGATCTATCTAGTTTCAGGAAGTGACGGATAGAAAATAGTTTTCTCTGAGGAAACTTTCAGGGAAACCATGATTGGGTGCCCCTTCTGTATTTTTATGACTTCTCTAATCTTGCAAATGAGTTTCCTCTTGCGTCTGATGCTGACTGGTTGATAAGGGGTCTGGGGTGATGAGCATATTCAGCAGAGAGCATGAAAATTGTGTCTGTCCTACTGCCAGGATATGGAAGGGGCCAACAGAATGAGGAGCAAACTGAAGGGGACAGTCTTCCTGAAATTGGGCAGCCTTGATTATTATTCTTGTACTAATTACTACTGACCTGAAAAATCAAGGCTGACTCAGATGCTTGCACACCAATGTTCATTGCAGTTCACTACATACAGTAGCCAAAAGGTAGAAGAAGCCAAGAGTCCATCAGCAGATGAATGGATCAACAAAACATGGTCTATGCATGCAATGGAATATTATTCAGCCATGAAAAGGAATGAAGTTCTGATACATGCTACCATATGGATGAAGCTTGAGGACATTATGCCAAGTGAAATAAGCCAGTCACAAGGGGACAAACATTGTAGATCACGCTTATGTGAAGTATCCAGAATAGGTCAAGTTACAGAAACAGAAAACACATCAGAGGTTATGAAGTGGCTGAGGAGAGGAGGAAACGAGGAATTGTTGTTTAATGAATGGAGAATTTTTGTTTGGGGTGATAAAAAAAAAGTTTGAAACTAGACAGTGGTGGTGGCTGCACAACACTGTGAATGTAATTATTGCTACAAAACTAGGTGAATGGAAAATTTTGTTAGATATATTTTATGATACATTTAAAACTTAATAAAAATACTGAAAGACATTGGATTATACACTTTAAATGAGTGAATTGTAAAGTATGTGCATTTTATTTCATGAAAGCTGTTAAAAAGAAAATGATTGACTGTTGAGGTTCAGCATGAAATAGGATCTTTAACCCTTGGTCCAGTGTTCTGGATGTTGGGTATAAAAATATCCTCTCAGTTATAAAAATAACAAGGAAATCCCTTCAAGATGAGATTATTAGTTTGCAAACATAATGATGTACTGCATTGGCTTTTAGAATTTGTATTGGTCTGTTTTCATGCTGCTGTTAAGGACATATCTGAGACTGGACAATCTACAAAAGAAAGAGGTTTAATGGACTCAGAGTTCCACGTTGCTGGGGAGGCCTCACAATCATGGCGGAAGGAGAAAGGCAAGTCTCACATGGTGGCAGACAAGAGAAGAGAATGAGAGCCAAGCAAAAGGGGTTTCCTGTTATAAAACCATCAGATCTTGAGAGAATTACTCACTACCATGAGGACGGTAAGGGGAAACGACCCCCATGATTCAATTATCTCTCACCAGGTCCCTCCAAACGAGGGAATCATGGGAGCTACAATTCAAGACAAGATTTGGGTGGGGATACAGCTAAACCATATCAGAATTGGTGCATAGAGAGGCGCTTAACCTCACAGGCAGGACTTCATGGGACATTCATTCAAACCGTGTCAGAAACACAGAGTGCCTGGAGCTTTCATTCCACAGTTGCTGGAGAGGCCTACTAAGCCCCACACTGATTCCAAGAGAGGTTGTTACCTAGGAAAATGTTCAATCATGTGTTTCATATTTGATTCATTTGAAAAATTATTTTTCAGAAATTTGTTCCCAAGTAATCAAGGTATTGTCACCTGGGTGCCTTGGGTCATGGAATAAGTGTGCTTTTTCTACTGAATATTAGTACTAGATAATTGTGTCCTTGCCTATCTTCAGAGTTCACTCAAAAAATATGCAATAGGTGGAAAATCGAAGAAGTCAAAATACACGGAAAGTGAATGTGGCAGTGCTGAGGCAGCCCTCAGGTAGTCAGAGAATGCCCAACACCAAAAGCTTCCCTGGGACAACACGATGCCAAGGACTGAGCCCCTGTGGCCTGATGCCAGCACTAGTTTCTGCTCTGATTGGGTTTCTTACAACCCATAACAAAGCCCTAGCAATCCCTTCCTTAGGGTGCCAAAGAATTTTTAATTATTTTATAATCTGAAAGGGCAGCCTCTTTGCACGGGCAAACGCAAACTCCACAGACATAACTGTTTCTGGGCACAAGACAATGTGAATGAAGCCACTCACCAGTGCCAAGGGTCTCATACCCTTTACTGCACGGGTTCTAGATGTGTGCTGCTCCCTCAACCATAGGAGTCATTATACGCACATGCCAGTTCCTGGGGATGGTAACAAGTGAAATGGAGGCGGCTCCTTAAACAATGGAACACCTAATGCTGCATCATTAGTCTGCTAATTTTTGCAACCTGTTCTTCCTCTAAGCCCTTGCAAGGTGTCTTTCTGAAGCCAGGCTTCATGGTGGGTATCGAGAACCTGATGGTAACAAACATAAAAAATCTGTGCCACACAATAGTTATACCATAGAGCATTAGCTAAATGACAGCAATGAGTCACATGGCTGATTCTCCCCACGTCCAGACCACTCAAGCTGCTTAGGATGTGTCGGGGAGAGGAAATCAGGGATAAGTGGGGAACTGGGGAATGAGCAGGGCAGCAAAGCATCTGCAGGAAACCAGCTTATTTAAGGATTCCTGCACCCCGTGTTCATCACAGCAGTATGCACAATAGCCAAGATATGGAATCAACCTAGGTGCCCATCAACAGATGAAGGGGTAATGAAAATGTGGCACATATACACAGTGGAGTGCTATTCAGCCATGAAAAATAGTGAGATCTTGTCATTTGTGGCTACATGAATGAGCCTGGGGGTCCTACGTTAAGTGAAGTGAGTCAGGCGCAGAAGGTAACATACCACAGGTTCCCAATAATATGCAGAAGCTAAATAAGTGAATCCAGGGAGGTAGAGAGAAGAATAGTGTTCCCAGAAGCTGGGAAGTTTGCAGGGAGAAGAGAAGAAAGGGGGGAGGTTAATGGGTACAAAGTACATTAGATGGGAGGAATAAACTCTAATGTTCAATAGTGCCATTGAGTGACTAGTGTTAACAGTAATTTATTGTGTATTTCAGGATAGCTAGAAGAGATTTGGAATGCTTCCAACACATGGAAGCGATAAATGTTTGAGGTTTCATGGTTACACATTGTATGGATGTATCGAAATATCTATAGACATGTAGTCTATAAATATGTACAGTTGTTATATATTGATCTTAAAAAGTGTCTGCAGGAAGGAAGGAGTCTTTAGACAATGAAAGTTTCACCTCAGGAGGTCAGTAGGGACCCTGCCTACCCTCAGCATTTCCCACCCTGCCAAAAAGCCTGCACTGTACATGCACCTGACCCCAGGATGAGCAAGGAGCCCTTAAGACAACAGAAGATTCCTACAAATTCCCACAATGCAGTTCTGCTAGTTCTAAGTAGGAAACTCAACACAGAGATACCTGGGGCAGGAGGCTCAGCACACAGCAACGGCAATATGGCACCCACAGTTCCAAGCAGCCCTCTCCCTGCCTATACGCAAGAGAAAGGTTCCCTCCTCCCTCCATTCTTGCCTCCCTTCCTTCCTTCCAGGAACATGTGCACACCTATTACATACCCCGCACTGTCTTGGGTAGGTGTTCAGCTCAAGCAACGAACAGAACCAAGCCTTTGCCCTGTGATCCTAGAATTTTAGCTGGAGAGACATTTAATAATAAATGAATAAATAATAGATTCACAATTTAATATTATAAAGTGATGTGTTCAGCGAAAGGCAAGAGAAGAAAAGAAGTTGGGTTTTTGTGGGGAAGTGATGAGCATGACGGTTGTGAATTCCATCTGACAATGGAGAGAGTGGAGAGGTGACAAGGAGGATGGATCCAGGCATGGGGTCTCCCTTGCGTCAGAGCACTGTCGTGCCTGGGTCCCCTGCAGCAAGGAGAAGCCCCTCTGTGGAGGAGAGCCCTGCTGCATACGACCCCGTGGGAGAGGCCCAGCCCGGCATCAGGCCAGAGGAGACAAGCTTTTGATTAATTCATTCATTGAAAGTGTTCTGTGGGGGCAGTCAGATAGAATATTTGAAATCTCAGAAAATCTCACACCTAAAGTTCACATCACCAGTAACAAACTTCTCACATCCCAGAATAAAGACCCTTCCTAGGACCAAGAGATGAAAAGGTAGTTTCCTACCTAGCAATTTCTGAGAACCGCTTCTGCTAGTAAAACTGGTTTCTTTTTTGTCCTTGGACTCAATCAACTGCTCAGCCTGCTCTTGGCAGGTCAAGCCTACTTGGCTGGCCTGGCCCCTGGGAAGGCCTTGGACAGCAAAGGCCTTGAGTCCAGGACACCCCAGGCTCCTGTCCTGCTGCAAGCACGGGTGTCTCTCCTCCTGCTTGACTTGTTGACCTGGGGTTCACAGAGTCCTGACCATTTACCTGGCCATGAGCCTCCCGATCCTTAGGTGTGAATCCCTGGCACATGCCTGTTTCCTGATCCTCAGAATTTGATTCCCCATTCCTTATCCAACAAAGACAGTGTGAGTCAGCAAAGATGCACATTTGAACCACAGAGCCAGTTCCTTGACTTCACAGAGCTTAGACTCTGCAGTGGGGTTCTCAGCCCCAGAAGTACATTAAAATCAACTGGGGAGCATTTTAAAAATATTCATATGCTGGCCCACCCCAAACAGGGAAACTGTTGTCCTTAGGGGTGGAAGCTAGGCACTGGTATTCTTTAATAACTCTGAGATGTTTGGATGTGAAACCAAGATGACCTACAGACGTTCCTTGGTGTATACAGGCATAGATACTTTTAAGGGAATTTATTCCCAAACTTTTGAATTTTAAGTAGTTTTTCTGAATATCTGTTCCCTTGAAATGGAGTCTGTGGCTCCCCTTTTCTGTCAGGTCCATCACAAAGCCTTCTCCCCCTTCCAGGACAAAAGCACACCTCTGCCTCCCTCCGACTGGAGCTTCGCAAGGGTGCATTGCTCCGGGATGGTAAACCTTACAGTTGCCAGACAAGGAGCAGCTCTACTCCTCTACGCAGGGAAAGCAATTGGTTCTAATTATCAGACAAGAAGTCCCGTTGCAAGATATTTTCTGCATCTTGGCTTTCAACAAAATTGAAGGAGGATTTGATTGAGATGTTAATTAATTGATTATGACAATATATCTTTGATAATACATCAATTACATAATTTTTAGCTTCTAATTAAGGAGTTCAGAGAGGTGCATAGCACCTATGAAATAACTTCTGTTTTCATCAAGTTACTTCCTGGAACAGCATTCGTCACTACTTAATATCTATAACAAAAATAAGAATAGAGTTGATGCTAAAATAGACCTCATTCTATCAATAAGTAATAGCACACATGAATACATGACCTAAAGGGGGAAAATAGACAAATCAGAGACCCATGAATTAACAGAGGCATTTCCAATAACACTCTTTGTATATTTAATAATTGATAAAATCAATATGTTCTAGTTGTTTTTATCTATTTTGTGCTAATAATTATAATGATAATTTAATTCAAAAGAATTTTAATACTTTAATTTTTAAAAATCAGTCTATATGTATGTTTTTACCGTAAAGACATAGGACAGCATAATCAATAAATGACCTTTGCTCTCTAAAATATTGTTTTAAGACACAATTCTCTACAGAATAGAGAATGGAATTATGAGCTCAAGGAGAAACAGCACGTAATAGTTCTAATTAATGAAAAACATGTTCATGTGACTTTTAATCAACTGGTGATATCAAATCTCTATGGTATCTTGATTACTTTGTATAAAAGTAATAAAATTATATTTTAAAATGTTAATAGTTACAGACCCTGGAACTTAATTGCTTTGTAAGTATTTGAAATTATTACAAAACTATTTAGAAGTCAATCTAAAAATGCATAAATGGGTACATAATATTTCTAAGGTATTTTCAGAGTGTATACGAACAACAGTGCGTAAAGCCTCTGATCAAGAACCTCAGTTCCCGTCACCCACCATCTAATATGAACAAGACTGACACTTCCTAGCTTCAATCCACCAATTCTCTCTTTGGCTCTTGTATTGATATTTCATGGGAGAGGAACAGCAGCCTGACTAGCTCCCTTCTGAAAAGGAGTGATTTTCTGGAATTACAAGAATCCAGGGAAAGAACAAGGATTAGAACCACAAAATTCTGATGCCCAGGCTTTCCAGCGTGGAGAGGTCTGAGTACTTTCTGCCATGGAGTGAGAGAGAAAGGTAAAACAGAGCCAGAAAAGGAGCCATATTCTTTTTGCAGTGCCTTCATTCACCTTGAGATCCTTTTTTCTTTTTGTGGTGAGACAGTTCAGCAGAAAATTGTCTTAATAAGGACTGAAATAAGCAAAGGCTTGTTATATCATAAATCTTAATCAAAGACAGTGTTTAAAGTTCTCCAGAACCTGACTGAACAAAAGAGAGTCACATAAAAGGAGGATTGACTGTGTGTTGGCAGAAAGAAAGTGTCAGACAGATAGCAAATGAGAGCATCATTTCTGACAGTGCAGGGACCCCAGATGTGCACATGGATGCACAGAGAGATGCACACACACACACTTATACACACAGGCAGACACAAACAGAGATGCAAATGCCCACAGATGCACACACAGACAGAGATGTACACACAGAAAGAGATGCACACACAGATGCACAGAGAGAGAGATGAAGACACAAAGATACATACAGAGATGCACACACCCAGAGGCACACCCAGATGCACATGCACAGATACACAGAGAAAGAGAGATGCATGAACACAGATGCACCCACACACAGAGATGCACACAGTCACAACATTAGACCTCATGGACTGCTGTCTCCTGCGACTGCATTGGACTTCCCTCAACACCACCAAGAAGAATGCCTATGTGACAGGCTACACCCTGTATCAACCAAAAGAACAAGTGTCAGACCTGAGAAAGTAATAAACCCCACCTAGGGACAAGATGTAGCTGATATGTTTAGGGTAAAATGCCTCCTGACACTCCATTTTTCCATTAACAGCAGGTGTGGAATGGGAAGGCTAGATTACAGAAACATTTGGTAAGCCACCAAAACACTTCCCTCAATGGAGATGGTGCAGGCGTAAAATGTATTAGCAAAGCAGTTAAAACGGACAAAGTATCCATCAGATGGGTCAGCCCTGAGGGAGCAGTGGGTGAAAAGCCCATGAAAACAGAGAAACAGAGTGAAAAAATCCATTCTGAAATGTAATAAAGAAGGTCAAAAACAAAGCACCTTCATGAAGCACATTCCTGGTTTATGCCCTACCCTGTGCCAGAGTCTCTATAGGTATCAGGTAGGGAAGCTCTGAAACCTTGGTAAGCCATAGAATAATTGCCAAGATGCTACTGTGGCTCATAGCAGCTCTGGGAACATCATTCTGAATTCACTTTCAAGGTAATCAAGAAAACCAACCTGGTGCAGTCCTCAAAAGCCAACTTTGGAGCTAGTGGCATGGTTCAAATCCTGAACTTGGAACCTTGATAAAACCCCTCCCAGGTTAGTATACTTGTGTGTACAATTGGAAAAATGTAGCAACTGCTTCAAAGGTTGCTAGAATAATTAATTGTGTCCCTTAGAACAGTGCTTGACACAACGAAATGCTCTGTTTCTCACGTTTTTCAGTATAAGAAAGAATCTTTCTTTGAAGGTAATTTTTGAAAAGATCAAGACATAAATCAAAATAATTTTCACTGAAAAAGTACAGTGCCCAAGCCAGAATATGCTGCTGTTTGAGATGAAGAAAAAATAACAAAGCTGGTGTGTGTGTGGTGGGGGAGGGTGGTCGGAGAACAGAAAAGATGTATAAATGGACTCAGAGATTTGAAAGGAAGGGCTCCCAAAATGCCTTGACGCCCAACACCTTCACTAGCATGATTTCTTCAGAGCAGGGCAGCTCTGGAAATTCCATAACAGGTGTCATAGGTCATTCAATAGTCGAGGAGTAACAGAAGATCAACAGCCATGTCTAAAAGCTGCCTTTTCTGGGTAAAAGTTTCAGATTTGGTTCTATGCCCATCTAGGGCACTCTGAAGCTAGTGTATTTGAAGTCCTTGAGGGAAGGCTTGTGGATGGGGGTGTCATTTCAGTTCCCCTTTGGTTGCAACCATTGGACAGAGGTAATTATTGGAACTTGTTCATTCATTCCACCAACATTTGGGTAATTTAGTGTGATCTGGCACCATCCATTGAGGGAAATATAGAAGTGGAAAATGCATGGCCATGCCTCCAAAAAGACCTGCCTACACGTCCCCGTGGATCACGTGGACAACATAACGTGCCCACACGTCCCGTGGATCACGTAGACAACATAATGCGGAGTGGTGTGGAGGAGGATGGGATTAACTGTATGGGGGCAGGAGAGGGTGTGCAGGGGCTGAGTAGCTTCTGAATGAAGTAACAACTCAGGGTGACTTTAGGGACATAGGAGGCAGGGAGTGGGGAGAAGGCAGCAGGGGTGCATATATGTAGCAGTCTAGGCAGGTGGAACTGCAAGAGAAAAAGGCACAGGGATAGAATGGAACAGTCTGGGATGTTCAGAGATTCTGAAGATCTTGGTATTTCCAAAGTCAACAGTGCAGAGAAGCAAGAGAGGTTAACAAGGAGACGGGAAGAGGGATGGGAGATGAGCTTAGAGAAGCAGAAAGGAGAGAAGCCATTGCAGGAAGAAGCAGCTGACATCTGCTATGTTTATTTCAAAATCACTACTTTTATACCTTTAGAAGAATCACACTTCATTCTTTATTCATCAATAATTTATTGAAAAGTTTGCTCTCCTGTGTTACTGGTATTGGAAATGTGCCTAGAAAAAATGCAGCTTATGGTGTGATATTATTCTTCTACACACTCTGTTCTTTTGTTCTAATTAAAATGGTTCCCATTTTCTTCCTCATTCCATAATAATCTCTTCCAATCTACATAGCACCTACCTCCATATCAACATAAAATGTTAGATATCTCTAGGTCAGTTTTTGGCTCTGCAATTTCAACTAAAAAGTCAGTTTTGCTAATAATTGACAATAATGAACCCATTTTTGTATTCATACTTGCTTACTGGTTTATAGCATTCGTGGCTTA
This sequence comes from Pongo pygmaeus, assembly GCF_028885625.2. Classification (NCBI taxonomy): domain Eukaryota; kingdom Metazoa; phylum Chordata; class Mammalia; order Primates; family Hominidae; genus Pongo; species Pongo pygmaeus. Next base: position 130,094,741 of record NC_072385.2, read on the forward strand.
ATAAAATATTAATAACACTTGCAGCTTATTAAAACGCTTAAATCCTTAGGTACCATACATGGGGAAAAAGAGTAAAATTGCCACATAGTTCCAAGAAAATAATTTCTATAATTTAAATACTAGTATTTCAATGACTTTCTACTCATCCCTTTTGCCATTACGTTCTTATCATTTGAGTTAAAAATAATAGTCATTCTTTGTTCATCTTCAGATGACTGTAAAAGCATTATGTTACCAAGATTTTCTCAGAACATTAAACATTTTGAAGTTATAGTTTCCAAGTTTTTGATGGAAACAAAAAAATTTATTTTTAAAATGTGGCATCTTTTCTTTTCTTGAAAACTATTGCTTATTACAATCAGAGGGTGATTATTTTCAAATGATTAAGTTTGAAAATAGCTTATTCCATCATAGAAATAAATCTGAGATTCAATAATTTCCAGCCTGAAAAACACTGTTCAAATGCCTGATTTCAATAAAAAGATTTTTTTTTAGTTTGTGTGCCTTTTATGCAACTAGATATGTTGGTTTAGGTAAAATCTTCTCACCCCAGGGTTTTCTCCCTGCACAATTGCAGCAAGGAATACAGGAAGAATTTGTGTGATGAGAGTGTTTGGCAGCTGCACCTGTTACCCTTGCCACAAAAATAATGCAATTTATAAAATATAACAGATCAGTATCTTATTGTTTTATTCTGTGATGCCGACATCTCCTTAAAAATTCTACCAAGACCAAATAAGCATCTTCTATATTTAGAATACCATGTACGGTGACTTCTCATATGTTAAGCAAAATCCAGAAATCTAAGTGTAGTGGTGAAGCCTATGAGTGTCAAGTCCCACAGACCTGGATTCCAATCCTTGCTCCACATCCACCAGCTGTGTGAGCTGGGGCAAGTGTGCACCTGTCCAAGTGACACATTAGTAAATAATGGTAATGTTATTAATACATATTTCATGAGACTGAGTGAAGTTTAAATTAAAGGATACTGGTAAAACATTTAGCTCAGGATTTGGCAGGTGGTAAGTATGGTTAATTTTATGGGTTAAATTTAGTCGGCCACAGAGTGCCCAGATGAAACAGTGCTTCTGGATATGTTGGAGAGGGTGTTTCTAGATGATATGGGCATTGAAATGGGTGAACTCAGTAAAGCAAATTGCCCTCTCCAGTGTGAGTCATGCAATCCAAATCCACTCAGGGTCTGAAGAGGACAAAAGGCAGAAGCAGCAGGAATCTGCCCCTTTTGTCTCCTGCCTGCCTGCCTGAGCTGGGACATCTCTTCTCCAGTTCTGGAACTAGCATCTGATTCAGGCCATCAACATGCCTCATTCTTAGACCTTTGGATCTGGGCTGGAGCTACACCACCAGCCTTCTTGCATCTTCAGCTTACAGATGGCAGATCATGGGATTTCACAGCCTCCATAATCACTTGAGCCAATTTCTCATAATACATCTCCTTTTATATCTATGCATAGAGATATAGGAATATCCTGTTGTTTCTGTTTCCCTGGAGAACCCTGACTAATATATTGTGTCAATAATTGCTTATTATCACTATTCCTTTTACTACTATGATCACAATTATAGCAGAAAATGAAGTTTTTATTCACTCTATTCAGCTTGAATGGGAAATTCTAAGGATCACACAGACCACCTTTAAGTGAAGGTTAAGAGATTTATCAGAAAGACCAGCTATTCTTTCTACCTGCCCAATGACCTTGTGATGTGGGGAGGGGCCGGTGCTTGAAATAATGATTGACCGATGAGCCAGGCATGCCACTGGCCATGGTGGTTGGTTACAGAGAGGCAGGTGACAAATGAGACCAAGCACAGAATTTTTCCTAGAAAAGAAGGCCAAGCTGGCAGGACATAAGCCTGGGGGTCTGAAACTTGGGGAGAAGCTACCTGGGATAGAATATAAACTCTAGAAAGGGCAGTACATTTTAACTCTTTTGTTCACTGTTGTAACACCAGTGCCCAGTATATGATGCAAAATGCCCGGCACATTATTGTAGTGTTCAAGAAATAACAGAATAAAAATATATTAAATAAATGAATAAAGTCAACACGGAGCAAAGCAGAGCTGAGAACAGGAGGAATTCTGAAACGTCTTGGGAGCACTCATCTCCTTGGCCTAGAGACTGCACTTTGTTAGGTTTCTTAAGCCAATAAATACCACTCCCTTTAAAAACAATCAATCATAATCATGTAAATTTTATTTTTGTCACTTGCAACGGAGTCTTGACTCATACAAAAGATATTTATAATGTTTCCGGGATTGACTGTGATCTACCTGATCCTCAGTCCTGAGAAAAATAGTCGTTTTCTTCCTTGTCTTCAGGATGATGGATAACAATCCTGGCTTTAGAAGAAAATATGTTTTATTGAAAATAGCGTCATCCCCCTTTCAGCTATTGATCGTGCCTTAAGGGTCTGAGGGTTGTGCCACAGGAAGAGCCTCATTTTGTTTAGATCTTCCCATTCTAAAGTGCCTTTACTTAGGTGTGCAAAAGAATCATTGTGGGGATTTTAAACTAGCATCTCAGGTGATCTGAACACAGGTGGAACAGCACTTTTTATGGGCTCCTCTCACTGATTTAGAAGCCTAGGTGACTGCCTTCAAAGATCAACTCTGTATAGTGAATAAAACTCTACTGCACAAAATTGTGATCTAGAAAGAGAACATATATGGCACAGGTAATGGCAATTGAGGAATAATTAAACAGAAGCTAACTGCCCATAAAAGTTCAATTAGTAAGCACAGAAATAGGACAAATGCACAGTAGTTGGAGACAACATGGCAGAGCAATCCTCATAAAGGAGGAAGGACTAAACCCCAGATTTAAAGAATGAGAAGGAATTTGATAGAAAGGAATTTGAGGAAATAGCATAAATCCTGAGGCCTGATGGCAAATGGTGTCTTCAGATGTGCTGAGAGCATAGGGCACAGGGTTCAGACACAGTTAGAAAAGGGCCGAAGAATTGGATCACTGAGGATTTTAAAGATACACTGAGATATTTGCACTCAATAAAGAGATCTGGAGCCAAGAAGGGTTTGTTCAAGATTTAGAGCAGTGGAGTGATTTGAACCAATGAGGGGTTTCTAATGATACCTCTCGGGGAAGAGTGGAGAGAGAACCGGAAGATCTGGAAGGTCATTATATTAGTTCATTCTCACACTGCTATAAAGATACTACCTGAGACTGGGTAATTTATAAAGGAAAGAGGTTTAATTGACTCACAGTTCTGTATGGCTGGGGAGGTCTCAGGAAACTTAACAATCATGGGGGAAGGCCAACCAGGCACCTCCTTCACAATGTGGTAGGAGGGAGAAGAGTAAGTAGTGAAGGGGGAAGAGCCCCTTATAAAACCATCAGATCTCATGATAACTCACTATCATGAGAACACCAAACCAATCATGAGAACACCAATCCAATCACCTCCTACCAGGTCCCACCCTCAACACATGGGGATTATGGGGATTACAATTCAATATGAGATTTGGGTGGGGACACAGAGCCAAACCATATCAGTCATAATCCACCGGCAAGGTCAAGGATACAGGAAACTGATTGTGGATTTACACGTGAGCATGGAAACTCAGCATGGACTGATGATTTCAGCCCTATAGGAGAGACTACACAGCACTGAAGCTGCTGTGATATTCACATCAAGTTAGGATGGCCTTTCCTGTGCTCCGCAACATCATTCATCCAGAGTTGTCATCAGCTGATGGCAGTAAGCTGAAAAACACTATGGAAAATATGTGGGCACCCCAACTAACTTTGACTTCATGTCTTACAGGAACTTTTGAAGCTACACTAGTGAAGATCAAACTCATAGCTAAGAGTCACTCTTTATTTTTGCAGCTTCAGTGGGAACTTCTAATCTGATGAACATCATATACAAAGTAAACATGCTTCTTGGTCTCAGGGAGAGTGTTCTTCACCGATTACTGTCAAAGTTCTGAATTGTCCCATTTTAATAACTGTGAAGCATCCTGAGCATACATTTTGGTACATCAGTCTTTCCCTCTAGTCTTGCTATGTTAACTGTATTTGCTGTTAGCCATGATTTTTGCCAAGTAAAAAAATTAATCATTTTGTATTAAGCTGTTTTAAATCTTTCTTTGGAACAAAACAGTAATTTAAATAAAAAACATACAAACACATAAAAATTTAAAAGAGCAGTATACAGTCCTATCCAAATTTTCTCAACGCTTTTATCATTCTTTTCCATCCCAATTTGTGCACTTGGGCACCTATATATACTGTCTTGTGTTAGCACCTCATATTACCTCCTTGTGCCCCTTCAAGTCCTAGTTCTCTCTATATATGTGAATTTACCTTGACTATTCTGTTCTCTGCTCTCATTAGTGCCTTTGACACCTTGCCTTCCATCCCAATATCCTAGGACTAACCTGGTGATAACATTAGATGGGAAGCAAGGGCTGCTATAGCAGGTTCTCTGATCTTGTTTCCATTATGGCCAGGAGCTCCCACCCCTTTTCCACTGGGGAGATGTTATCTAAGAGAATACTCCTGGTCATTACATTACATACAGAAAACAAAGATCAGAATGACACCAGATTTCTTACTGGAAACATACAAGCCATACAATAGTAAAAGAACATCCATGAAGTGCTAATAAAAAAAGCTGTCAACATAGAATGCTATAATCAATGGATATATTGTTGATAAATAATGACAAAACAAATATATTTCAAATATATAAAACCTGATGAATTAATAAATGGTAGGCATGCACTACAAGAAATAATAAATGAAGGGGGAAGAAAAACTATATGATATGGAAATCTGGATCTAAAGAAAGGAATTTTTAATACTGGAAATTGTAACTTGTATATTGCAACAACAATATAAAATAAGTTTTCCTTATAATTTAAATCCCTTTAAAAGAATTGATCAAGGCAAAAATAATAGCAATGGATTGTACAGTCTATACCACATGGAGACTTAAAATGTATTGCAATAATTCCACAAAAACAGAGAAATGTAAGCATTTTTTCATGAGTTCTTATACTACATTTGAGTGGAATAGTATCACTTCAAGTTATACTGTGATAAGTTAAAGGTGTATACTATAAAACCTAAAGCAATCTATAAAATGAAAACAAAGAGTTCTAGGTACTAAGCCAACAAATGAGAATTATTAGAATAAGAATAAAAACACTCAATTGCTCAAAAGAAGGCAATTAAGGAGTTTTTTTTTTTTTTTTTTTGAGACAGAGTCTTGCTCTGTCACCCAGGCTGGAGTGCAGTGGTATGATCTCGGCTCACTGCAACCTCTGCCTCCTGAGTTCAAGCAATTCTCTGCCTCAGCTTCCTAAGTAGCTAGGATTACAGGTTCCCACCAACACACCTGGCTAATTTTAGTATTTTTAGTAGAGACAAGGTTTCACCATCTTAGCCAGGCTGGTCTTGAACTCCTGACCTCATGATCTGCCCGCCTTGGCCTCCCAAAGTACTAGGATTACAGGCATGAGCCACCACACCTGGCCAAGAGAAAATTTTTTAAAGTACAAATAGAAAAAAAAATAGCAAGATAGATAGGAAATTTAAATCAAGCCATCAACAATAATTGCATTGAATATAAATGGTCTAAACACTCCAATTAAATTATGGCAATTGTAAGACTGGATAAAGAAGCAAGACTCAAATATATGCTGCCTACAAGAATCCCACTGTACAAATAAAGACTAAATATAATCAAATAGAATGATGGGAAAAGGTATAGCATGGTAACACCAATCAGAAGCGCGCTGGGATAACTATGATTTCAGGCCAAAATGTGAAGAACTTGGAAGTTGTCACTTCCACCCTTATAACAAATGAAAAAAAAACTATAAATCAACGTTTTTGAATCCACTAAAGAGGTTAAGTTGGCAGAGAAAACTACCACCATGAAATCTGCAGAAAATGATAAATCCCGAGAGTCAGAGCTGAGATCTGGCTTCAGCAGAAGCCACTGAAGCCAAAAAACTGGCAGAAACATGTAATTAGGAAGTTAGATGAATTGCTGGAGGCTGGATGTGGACTCTCAGGAGAGTGAGAAACTCCTGGGGCCACAGTCTTAGAGGAATCCCCACACTTTCACAGATCTTAACACAATGAACTTCACCAGGTTTGCATGGTGATGATCTCAGAAAGATCCCATGGTAGCACTGGCAGGGTAGGGTCAGGGAAACTCATTGTGAAATATGCCCAGAGCATTCTCCTAAACAAAGGCTTATGGCGCACAGGAAAAGGCTTTACCAAAAATTTATCTCACTGGGGGGAAGGGCATTCCTGCCACTTCAGACTCCTCCATCTTTCCTGCCAAGGCCAAAAGAAAATAAAAACCAATACTAATGGAAAAACACTTGTAAAACCCATAGCGCAGAGACACAGGTCCAGGAAGAGACTGAGACTTAATCATAAGATTACAGAATGTTTCCCTCCCTACCCACTACAGTTTACCAACAAATCATCAAGGCTCAGGAATGATAATACTGGACTAAGCTGAAACAGCAGCAAGACACAGCAACATTCTCTGAGGAAGAGTACTTAAAGGACAAGAGAGAATATAGAAACAAGAGTACTAGAGGAGTTTGAAGCCTCCGGCAACTACAGTCATAACAAACATAACACATAACAAACATAAAACACAGCCCAAGACCTAACCAGATTAGCATAAATCCTCACATTAAAGGCCTATTTACCTGAGTTCCTATTACTTGATACAACATGCCCAGGCTCCAACAAAAAATTATAAGGCATACCAAAGAGGAGAAGAACCATGGTCTGAAGAGATGAAACAAGCACTGAAACCAGATTCAGATATGACACAGCTGTTGGAAGTGTTAGATAGGGAATATGAAGTAACTAAGATTAATATGCTAAGTGCACTAATGAAGAAAGTAGACATCACACATAGACAGACAGGTAATATAACAAGAGAGATTAGAATTATATGAAAAAACTTTTTTAAAATGTTGTTAAAAATAAAATGATGAATGAACTCCCATTCATGATTGCTACAAAGAGAAAAAGATACCTAGAAATGCATCTAACAAGAGAAGTAAAGGACCTCTTCAAGGAGAACTACAGACCACTGCTCAAGGAAATCAGAGAGTACACAAACAAATGGAAAAACATTCCATGCTCATGGAGAGGAAGACTTAAAATTGTGAAAATGGCTACACTGCCTAAAGTAATTTATAGATTCAATGATATTCCCATTAAACTATCATTGACATTGTTCACAGAATTAGGAAAAACTATGTTAAAATTCATATGGAACCAAAAAAGAGCCTGAATAGACGAGACAATCCTAAGCAAAAAAACAAAAACAAAGAAACAACAACAACAACAAAAAAAAAAAGCTGGAGGCATCATGCTACCCAACTTCAGACTATACTACAAGGCCACAGTAACCAAAATAGCATGGTGCTGGCACAAAAACAGACACATAGAACAATGGAACAGAATAGAGAACTCAGAAATAAGACCAAACACCTACAACCATCTGATCTTCGACAAACCTGACAAAAACAAGCAATGGGGAAAGGATCTCCTATTTAGTAAATGGTGCTGAGAGAACTGGCTAGCCAAATGCAGAAAATTGAAACTAGACCCCTGCCTTACATGTTATACAAAAATTAACTCAAGATAGATTAAAGACTTAAATGTAAAACCCAACATTATAAAAACCCTAGAAGAAAATCTAGGCAATACCACTCAGGACATAGGCATAGGCAAAGATTTCATGATAAAACACCAAAAGCCATTGCAACGAAAACAAAAATTGACAAATTGGATCTAATTAAACTAAAGAGCTTCTGCACAACAAAAGAAACTTTCATGAAAGTGAACAGGCAACCCACAGAATGGGAGAAAATTTTTGCAATCTATCCATCTGACAAAGGTCTAATATCCAGAGTTGACAAGGAACTTAAACAAATTTACAAGAAAAAAAAACCAACAAAGGATATGAACAGACACTTCTCAAATGAAGACATTAATGGGGCCAAGAAATATGTGGAAAAAAGCTCAACATCATTGATTATTAGAGAAAAGCAAATTAAAACCCCAATGGGATACCATCTCACACCAGTTAGAATGGCAATTATTAAAAAGTCAAGAAACAGCAGATGCTGAAGAGGCTGCAGAGAAACAGGAATGCTTTTACACTTTTGGTGGGAATGTAAATTAGTTCAACCATTGTGGAAGACAGTGTAAAAAAATAAAATAAAAAGCATCCACATTGGAAAAGAAGATAAATTGTCTGTTTGCAGATGGCATAACCTCCTATGTAGAAAACCCTAAAGATGCCACCAAATGCTATTAGAATTAATAAACAAATTTCCTTAGTTTCTGTATATTTAACAAGATTTCTTAGCTTGTTAAAATATCTACAAAAAATATATAGTTTTCATAATGGTGAGAAATTGAACTTGTTTGGCCTAAGACTGGGAATGAGTCAAGAATGTCGCCTCTCATCACTCCTATTTAATATCATACTGGAATTCCTACCTAGTGCATGAAATAAATCAAAGGAACTAAATAAATAAAGAAATAAAACTATTTCTAGTCACAGATGATATGATTATATATGTAAAACATTCTAAAGAATCATAACACTTCTGGAGCTAATAAACGAGCATAGCAAGGTCACAGGAGACAAGGTTAACCTATAAAAGTCAACTGCTGTCCTATATATGAGAAATGAACAATTGGGATTCAAGATTTTTTTTAACATATCTGTTCCAATAACCCGCTCCTCTCCCAAAATTAAATACTTAGGTACATATCTTACAGAGTATGTACAGAATCTATACATAAAAAACTACAAAGAAAATCTAAATAACTGGGGAGATATTCAGTATCCATGCATCAGAAAATTCAATATTGTTAAGGTATTAATTCTACCCAACTTGACTTATGGACTCAACATGATTCCAATCAAAATCTCAGACAGTTATTTTGTAGAAATCAACAAGTTGATTTTAAAGTTTATATGAAAAGATGAGACCTAGAACAACAAACAATACAATAAAATAGAAAAAAAAAGTTGAAATACTTAACACTACCAATTTCAAGATTTGTTATAAAGCTACAGTAATCAATACCACATGATACTTGTGAAAGAAAAGACAAATAGATCAATAGGGAACAGAATAGAGGGCCCAAAAATAGACCCACATAAATATAGTTAGCTGATACTTGACAAAGGAGCAAAGGCAATTCAGTGAAGAAAGGGTAATCTCTTCAACCCATGGTGATTTAACATTTGGATGTCCATATCCCAAAAAAAGGACCTATACACAAACATTACACCTTTCACAAACATTAACTGAAAATTAATCATACACCTAAATGAAAAATACAACACTAAAAACCTCTTAAAGGGAAACTTTTGTTTCCTTGGATTTTGTGATAAATTTTCAGCTACAACACTAGAAGCGGTTTCATGAAAGAAAGCATTTAGGTTGGACTAATTAAAATTTAAAGATTCTGCTCTATAAAATATACTATTAAATGATTGATAACACAAGCCTCAAACCTGGATAAAATATATGAAAACCACATATCTAATTACAGATTTGTATCCAGAATATATAAAGAACTTTTATATTCAATAACAAGAAAACAACCCAAGGAAAAAGTAGACAAAATATCTGAACAGATACCTCACCAGAGACAATATACAAATGGCAAATAAGCATATAAAGCGTTCTCAATATCACTTGCATTAGAAAACTGCAAATTAAAACAACACACTTAAGGCCAAAATACTTTTTAAAAACTGACAATGCCAAATGCTGACAAGTTCCCATAGACTTCTGGACACCTCCTGTGCTGACAATTAGAAGTTATTAAGAAAGTTTCTCAAAGGCGTTTTTGTGTCTTCAACTCTTGACAGGAATCACATTCTCATATAAAGGCTGTTGGCCACAGTAGAGAACATTTGAACGACTCATAAACAATCTTAACTAAATAAACATACACAGAGAATTTTAACGAAGAATTATAGAATAAATATTTTTAATGCATGAAACATTTAATTTATAAAAATTAAATGCCTAAAAAACCACAAGGCAAGTCATAACAAATGGCAAAGAATTGATATTTTACAGATCACAGTTTCTGACTACAATACAATTGTGCTGGAAATCAGTGACAAGCGACAGCAATGCCCAAACACTGTTTTTTTTTATTATTTTTCTTGCAACATTTTTAATAAATCATAAAAAATCATAATAAAAATGAAAAACTACTTAAGATTTAACAAGAAAATACTATATGTCTAAATGTGTGGTATGCTGATAAAATATCGTATTTGTGAAGTTTATATTCCTAAGCACTTTTATTAGAAAATAAGAAAAACTGAAAGTAATCATCTGATATGGTTTGGCTGTGTCCCCACCCAAATCTCATCTTGAATTGTGGTTCCCATAATTTCCATGTGCTGTGCAAGGGACATGGTGGGAGGTAATTGAATCATGGGGGCGGGTTTTTCCTATGCTATTCTCATGATAGTGAAAAAGTCTCATGAGACCTGATGGTTTCATAAGGAGCAGTTTCCCTACACACACTCTCTTGCCTGCTGCCATGTAAGACATGCCTTTCCTCCTCTTTTGCCTTCTGCCATGATTGCAAGGCCTCCCCAGTCATGTGGAACTGTGAGTCAATTAAACCTCTTTTTCTTTATAAATTACCCTCTCTTGGGTATGTCTTTATTAGCAACATGGGAACAGGATAATACAGTAAATTGGTATAAGAAGTGGGGTACTGCTATAAGGATACCCAAAAATGGGGAAGCGACTTTGAAACTGGGTAACAAGGAGAGGTTGGAACAGTTTGGAGGGCTCAAAAGAAGACAGGAAAATGTAGGAAAGTTTTAAACTTCCTAGAGACTTGGAGGGCTCAGAAGACAGGAAAACGGGAGAAAGTTTGGAACTTCCTGGAGGCTTATTGAATGGCTTTTACCTAAATGCTGATAGTAATAAGGACAATAAAATCCAAGCTGAGGTGGTCTCAGATGGAGATAAGGAACTTTTGGGGAACTGGAGTAAAGATCACTCTTGCTATGCAGAGAGACTAGCAGCATTTTGCCCCAGCCCTAGAGATCTGTGGAACTTTGAACTTGAGAGAGATGATTTAAGGTATCTGGTGGAATAAATTTCTAAGCAGCTAAGTGTTCAAGAGGAAGCAGGGCATGAAAGTTTGGAAAATATGCAGGCTGATGATGTAATAGAAAAAAACATTTTCTGGGGAGAAATTCAAGCTGGCTGCAGAAATTTGTGTAAGTAACAAGGAGCTGAATGTTAATCACCAAACCATGGGGAGATGTCTCTAGGGAATGCCAGAGACCTTTGCCGCAGCACCTCCCATCACAGGCCCAGAAGCCTAGAAGGAAAAAATGATTTTCAAGGTGGGGCCCAGGGCCCCCCTGCTCTGTGCAGCCTAGGGACTTGGTGCCCTGCATCCCAGCCTCTCTAGCTGTGGCTAAAAGGGACCAAGGTACAGCTCAGACCATGGCTTCAGAGGGTGCAAGCCCCAAGCCTTGGCGGCTTCCACATGGTGTTTGGCCTATGGGTACACTGAAGTCAAGAATTGAGGTTTGGGTACCCTGTCTAGATTTCAGAGGATGTATGAAAATGCCTGGATGTCCAAGCAGAAGTTTGCTGCAGGGTTGGAGCCCTCATGGAGAAGCTCTGCTAGGGCAGTGTGGAAGGAAAATGTGGGATGGGAGCTGGGGCACTGCCTAGTGGAGCTGTGTGAAGAGGACCACCATCCTCCAGACCCCAGAATGGTAGAACCACCAACAGCTTGCCCCATGCACCTAAAAAAGCTGCAGACACTCAACAGCAGCCTTTGAAAGTGGTCAGAAGGCGGGCTGTACCCTGCAAAGCCACAGAGGCAGAGCTGTCCAAGACCATGGGAACCCACCTCTTGTATTATCATGACTTGGATGTAAGACATGGAGTCAAAGGAGGTCATTATGGAGCTTTAAGATTTGACTGCCCTGCTAAATTTTGGACTTTCATGGGATGTGTAGCCCCTTTGTTTTGGCCAATTTCTCCTATTGGGAATGGACATATTTACCCAATGCCTGTATCATCATTGTATCTAGGAAGTAACTAGCTTGCTTTTGATTTTACAGGCTCATAGGTGGAAGGGACTTTCCTTGTCTTAGATGAGACTTTGGACTATGGACTTTTGAGTTAATGCTGAAATGAGTTAAGATTTTGGGGGACTGTTGGGAAGGCATGATTGGTTTTGAAATATGAGGACATGAGATTTGGGAGGGGCCAGGGGTAGAATGATATGGTTGGCTGTGTTCCCCCCACTCCAAATCTCATCTTGAATTATAGCTCCTGTAATCCCCACACGTCATGGGAGGGACCCAGTAGGAGGTAGTTGAATCACGGGGGTGGGTTTTTCCCATGCTGTCCTCGTGATAGTTTATAAGTCTCATGAGATATGCTGGTTCTATAAAGGGCAGTTCCCCTGCACACACTTTCTTTTGCCTGCCTCCATGTAAGATGTGTCCTTGCTCCTCCTTCACCTTCTGCCATGATTGTGAGGCCTCCCCCAGCCATGTGGAACTGTGAGTCCATTAAACCTCTTTTTCTTTATAAATTACCCAGTCTCAGGCCTTTCTTTTTTGTTTTGTTTCATTTTGTTTTGAGATGGAGTCTCTTTCTGTTGCCCAGGCTGGAGTGCAGTGGTGCGATCTTGGCTCACTGCAAGCTCAGCCCCCTGGGTTCATGCCATTCTCCTGCCTCAGCCTCCCAAGTAGCTGGGACTACAGGCACCTGCCACCATACCCGGCTAATTTTTTTTGTTTTGTTTTGTATTTTTAGTAGAGATGGGATTTCACGATGTTAGCCAGGATGGTGTCGATCTCCTGACCTCATGATCCACCCACCTTGGCCTCCCAAAGTGCTGGGATTATGGGCAGGAGCCACCACGCCCAGCCTAGGTATTTCTTCATAGCAATGTGAGAATGGAGTAATACGTCATATAAACACCCTACTTAATAAGTTCAAAACAAGAATAGCATAATGAGTAGCAAAAGACCAAATAAAGCAGAAAGAAGAAAATAGTAGCTGGATAGGCATGAACTAAGGACTGAGAAAAGGTACACACAGCAGAAATTCCACACTGCCATAGTGCTATTCCATGAGAAGATTAAGAAAATTGTTCAAAACAACATGTTGTACGTCATAAATATACACGTTTTATTTGTCAATTAAAAATTAATTTTAAAAATAAAATTTAAAAAAGAAAAATAAAATTATTTAACTTCTACAGGATAAAAAAATAAGTGAGAAGACACAAGCAAAGTGGGTATACCTCCATGCTACAGTGCCTAAAAATAATACTATGTATAACTGCTTGCCAAAAAATAAAAGGATAGGAAATGGACAAATTCCTAGATAAAATATAATTGTAGAAATTACTTTAAAAAATTAAAACCTGAATAACTCTATTAAATAAAGCAAATTAATTGTTAAATATCTCCCCATAGAGTACAGCATGCCTAACAACTTTACCAGACAGTCCTAACAAATTATGAGAGCAAATAATTCTTGACTTAAACTATCTCCAAGAATTTACTTGCCAATTCATCGTAAGTTCAGCAAAACTTTGATACCAAAGCTAGACAAAAACAATATGTGAAAGAAAAAGTCTCAAGTTAATCTTATTCACTAACAGGGATTTGAAAGTAATTTTTAAAAATTGAATCTGAAATGTATAAAAAACTAAATAAAGTGTGACCAAATTGGATTTATGCTAGGAATACAACATTGATGTATCATTTAAAAATCTATTAATGTAACTCATGGTATAACAGAATAAATGACAAAACTCACAAGACTACCCCAATAGATGCAATTAGAGAATTTAATAAAATTCAATATCCATTAAGGATAAAAATTATTAGCCAACTAGGATCAACCTAGTAGAAGGTTTTTTAAAAATTGCTTCAAAAACAAGTCAACAGTAAAATGTTTGAAACATTCCCTTTAAGAGCAAGAATAAGACAAGAATATCCACTGTTACCACCTTTATTTAATGCTGAACTGTAAAATGAAAAACTAAAAAGTTATAAAAGGATATAAAAGAAACAAAACTGCACATAAAAAGGCCAAAAGAATCAACAGTTAAATTATTAGAATTAATAAGGGTTTAGCAAGATTGCTGGACATAAAATCAATATGCAAAAGTCAACGCTATTTCTATAACGAGTAATAAACGTTAGAAAAGATAAACTTATGATTCTCCATAGCAACAATAACAAAAATACCAAAGAAAAACATCTAACAAAAGATGTACAAGATCTTTATGGAGAATATTAAATGCCATTGAAAGACATCGGTCATCTTTTTGGGAAGTATCTTTGTGGATATTGAGGATATCTTTTTTTCATGATATATTTTAATACATGAAATATCTAATTAACTGGGAGAAATATTAATGGTCATGGCTAGGAAACATAAATTCTTCCCAATTTGTCTCTCTTTAAAGCAGTCTCTATCAAAATCCCAACACACTTTTGCACAACTTACAAAGCTAATTATTAGCAGATAAAGACAGACAAAGGTTCAGAAATAGCTAAACTTTCATGAAGATCAATAGCAGGGACTATGGTCATCAAGGCAACTGGGGGAACTGCCCTAAGAGAGACCACATTTATAAAACTATAGTAACTAAGGTGGTGTGGGTTTGATGCAGTGAATAATACAGACCAATGAAACAGAGGAGAAAGTCACGGAACACAGCAGTGAGTATATTAAAATTCAATTTATGACAGAGCTACAATTGCAAACAAAAAGGAATGAAACAATTATTCATTATGCATACGAAAGAAAATGCAATTGGATCCCTACCTCAAATCATGCACAAAATCTACTCCAGTGCAATTAACAATCTTAGTGTGAAATCAAGGCATATGAAATGCAAAAGGCAATATTCCCCCTTATCCACAGGCATTAACCAGGAATACTACCAACCCCTATATATACTATGTTTTTTTCCATACATGTGCACTTATGATAAAGTTTAATTTATAAATTAGGCACAGAAAGAGTTTAACAGCAATAACTAATAATGAAACAGAACAATATACTGTAATAAAAGGTAAGTGTGGTCTCTCTCTCTCTCTCTATTTCTCTCTCTCTCTCTCTCAATACCTTAATGTTTTTGGACTGCTGGTAACTGGAACCACAGAAAGCAAAGCTGTGGCTAAGGGGAAACTGCTGAATAGAGGAGTATCTTCACGAACTTCAGGAAAAGATGAGGTTCTATCTTCTCAGCCTGGGGTCTTTCTTCTATGCATTCTCTCCCCCAATTTATCTGACTTTCTGAACCACTGAGGGGAAAGGCAGTTCTGGTAGAAAAGGGAGATAAATCAGTATAAAAAAACACTGAATTGCCTGGGAGTAAAAAAACAGACCTTAAGTCTGACATTGTTTTCAAATAACTACAGTTTCCAAGAAAGGAGCCACAAAGAGCCACAGTGTCCGTGACTGAAAGAATGCACCCAACACTGGGCAAGTGCTGACAGTGAGAAACCCTCTCCCCGGGCTCCAAGAACAGAGGGAAGCCTCACAGAGACGGCATCTTGCAAGTGTCATCTTAACCTGTGTGACACCAAAGTGTTCAGTGTTCTTCTGTTCTTGATCTCAATCTTCGTTTTTTTAATATTGCTTTTTCATTATTATTTAACAGAATAGTTACTGCTGTTTTAAAATTTACACTAGTTTTTAAACAGCGATTTTTTTATGCCTTTGACAGTTTTATCTTATTTCTGACAGGTAAATATTTGTTTTTTAGGGAGGAGAACAGCATGTGAATCCTGCTTTTCTATCCCCCACATTGTCATGAATGGGATGATAGACATAGGTTTAAAAGAATGGGGCCGAGGGTATAAATTCTATCCTGGAGAAGACAAGGGTCAGAAACAACTCCCTCAGGGGCTGATGACTAAGCCCATGATTCAAAGATGAGCAGAAGGTAATGTGGTAAAGTGAATTGATGCAGGTGTTTGAGCCCAAAGAGATTTCAGGAAATGAACAACATTAGACAAGTCCCAGGGCAAGAACAAACATCTGAGGTAAACGAAGGTACAAAACACGTGGCTCGCACAGATCTGGATTCAAATCCTAGCTCCATAACTCACCATCCTTGTGATCTAATGTGAGTGACAGTGACCTCTGAAGTTGATTCCTCAAGGATTTTATAAGGATTACAAATAACACATGCAAAATACCTGGCACATACTGGATAGTCCATCAATGTTAGCTATGACTATTACTATTAGTAAGGTGTAGTGATACCTATTTTTCTCCACATGCTTGGACAATTACCAGGCCTTAGTCCCTAGTCACTTCATCATTAGTAATTTAATAGTGTATTTTTTCCTCAGTGGCTCACATTTCCACACTGGTATAAAGAAGCTCCCTTATGTGACTGGGTTTATCTCAGGGCTCTACCTATTGTTCCAATTTTTGGCTTTTACCCATGTGCCAATACCATACTTCCAAACTGGTTCAGCTTTATCATCTCTTGGGGTCTAATGGAATAAATCCTTGTTCTTCAAATTGTATGGAATATTTGTGGCAGGTTATATTTTACACACACACACTCACACTCATCCATACACATGATGTCCACGCCGCATGTTGCTGACACTACTCCCACCAGCACACAGGTGCATATTCCCTTCCCTTGAATCTGTGCAGGGTCCTTTGACTAACACCCAATACAGAGTGGTGCAAATGATGCGTTTGTGACTTCTAAAGCTACATCACAGGATACAGCTTCAGCCTGGCTCTTTCAGGACACATGGCTTCAGAGCCCTGAGCTGACATGTAAGTCCAGCCACCCTGATAGTGTGGGAAGATGACCTACAGAGAGGGAAACACCGAAGGAGCACCACCACACCCCCACCCCTGCCCCATGCAGTCCTTCCAGCCAAAGCACTGGGCACATGAGTGAAAGTGACCTTAGATCATCCCAGCCAGCAGCCTGGAAGTCCTAGAGCTGAGGCCAAGGAAAGCAGAAATGAGCTGTCCCCACCAGTCCCCACCCAGATCTAATGTGAATGACATATCCTCTAAAGTTGATTCCTCAAGGATTTTATAAGGGTTACAAGGTAAAGGTTTTGCAGCACTGAGCTTTGGGGTCATTTGTTACACAGTCCTAGTAACAGGAACAATATTCTGGGCCTTTCACTGCTCCATCAGCTTATTAAATAACAGAAGAAAAAAAAAACCCTTGGAAAATGTTTAATAGAATTGCTTTGAATTTGAGACAAACACAAACATCTTTCCAATACTGAGTCCTCCTGACATGATGTGCAATACACCAAATTCTTCTTTGTATCTCTCAAAGTGATATATGCTTTCTTCTCTTTTAGTCATTTAATAAGTTACATCTATACTTCTAGTTGCAAACAACTCAGCATTCCCATGATAATCCCACCTTTGTCAGCCTACAGTTTTATACATGTTTCTGGATTTGATTTGCTAATATTTTATTTGAGATGTCTCAGTCTATATACATAAAAGAGGTATATAACTTTTTATTCTTCTCTGATTTTGATAAAAGGTCATATAAAGCACATAAAATGACTTGGTTCATATCTCTTGTTATTCTGCTCTCTCAAAATTGGGATGTTGGATGCCTTAACTATTTGCTGGAACTTGCATACAGAAGCCATTAGGCCTGGTGATTGGGAGAGGTAATTTGTTTTTGGAGCAAATTTAAACTACTAATACAATGGCTTTAATGGTAGAAGTATGTTTGTCTATTCTTGTTTCACATTGGGTAAATTTTTAATTTTCTAAGTAAATGAAAACATTTCATTTTTGTATTATTACTGAACAATGGTTTACCTAGATATAGAATTCCATCTCTTATATCTACTCTTGTTTCTTGTTGACACTGCTGTCCTTCTAACTGTTCTAACTGCAGCTGTTACCTATTCTGTCTTCTAACAGTGTATCTTTGGAGTTCTTCTGTTTCATTAGCACACACTGAGATGCAGACCCTTCCTTGGGCTCACCGAAAAAACAGAATCTGAGTGGCCATGGCTCTGTGCACACTGCGTGCTCTGCGTTCCTCCTGTTCTGCACTGAGTTCTGTTAGATGTGCATTTGATCATCTCGCTGTCCACAGTGTCCCAGGCTCGCTCTGGTACTTCCCATCTCTTCTGTGCTCTGCAGTGCACTCTGTGTAATTTTCCCAGTTTCACATTTCACATCACCGATTATTCATTTCACTTAATAATCTGATCAGTTTTTTTGTTTCAGTGAGTTTACATTTTATTTATAAAAGTTCTGTGGCTTATCTTGCATGTTTTATTACAATTCCAAGACTTCTTTGACATCTTTAAGCATCCTTGAGGATTGGATCCTGTTGTTTTTCACGTTTGACTCTTTGCGCTCTCTTCCTGTTTTGTAATTTTGGATTGCACGCCTACTGTGCTTGGCTTCATCTAGGATGTACTGCGCAATCTCAGCTTAGGATCTGTGCCTCCAGGCAGTTTGTGTTTCCTTCTGCCAGGCATCCAGTAGTATCTCCAGCCTCTATTACTTTTGTGTTATTTTCTCAGGCCAAGGATTCTCACGTCATGTAGAAAGAATAAAGACAACCTCTAATCTTCATGAGGATAGGTTTACAGCTACAAAATCTCAGGGAGGTTATTTTTCATCCCCAAACCTAGATCAAGAAAAAACAATGTTCCTTCATTTTCTGATTTTCTATTTCAAAATTTTTCAAACTTCCAGAAAAGTAGGAAGAAGAGTATGATTGCACATATACCCACTCCCTGGATGATTAACATTTTGTCATAATGGTCTCATCTATACATTCAACTGTATTATACATATTTGCTGAACCACTGGAAAGTAAGTTGTAGACACCATAACATTTTAACCCTGAATACTTCTGCATGCAAATTCTAAGAATAGAATATTCTGACAATATTATTACATTTGAGAACATTAACAAAAAATTCTTAGTTTGATCTATTATCCAGTCTATATTCAATTTCCCCAATGGCCCACAAAGGGTCTTAGGGTCTTCTCTACTTTGGTTTTTGTTTTTTTTTTCTTAACCAGATTCCATCAAGGTTATTTTTAGTTCATCTTTTCATGAGGCTTCATTCAGAGATAAGAAATCCATTTCCCCACTGTGCATCAGCCCAGGACGTCACTTATTTTCCCTGAATTAGCATCGCAGCCCAAGGCCCAA
Organism: Pongo pygmaeus; assembly: GCF_028885625.2. Classification (NCBI taxonomy): domain Eukaryota; kingdom Metazoa; phylum Chordata; class Mammalia; order Primates; family Hominidae; genus Pongo; species Pongo pygmaeus. The sequence goes on from NC_072385.2 coordinate 130,114,012, forward strand.
AGGAGCAGGTGGCAATCACTGCACCCTCCGACCCCTATCTTAGGATGCCTGGGCACAAGGTGGTGCTGTCATTCTGGGGGTCAATTTCCTCTTCCGTTTTGACCCTTGGATATTTTCATTTCATTTCCTGAGATCTCAGCTACTCACTAAAAATTCAATATTTAATTAAATATTTTTAAGTGTTTCATAGGTAGCCATCCCCACTGCCATGTCTGTGACCTCTTTTTATACCCCCAGCACCTAACACCATACCGGACACATTCAGGAGTACCCCAAGTGTTTTTTGAATGGAACAGATTAAATGAAATCACACCCTTATTTTGTCATGATTAAATCCACATGTGCCCACTTTAAATTTTTCTTTTTACTGTCAATTACTTTAATTCCTTAGTTCCAAACTAAAGAAGTGATTTTGAAGAAATAAGACCTACACCTGCCTGTACCCAGACATTCTACTCTATCATCATCTATGGTCATTGACAGCATGGCCTAGAACTGCAGAGGGCATCCATTCCAATAAGCTAATCTCAGATCAATTTTCCTGTAGAACATAGATTGTTGATATTCCCAGATGCAGAGGAAAAATACATTTTTGTTTTATTAAAATTGCCAGGTCAGCCACCCTAGCTCACTGTGTATCCTAATACACACAAACTAAGGCATGCACTTAATTTTTTATTATTTGAATCATTATGCTATTATTTCACAATAGCATAGAGCCTCTGAGCTTTGCACTTAAATGGTGTCTGAGTTCAAAAGCGCATCATACTGAGTTTGATCCTCAAGCCTCCAAATCAGAAGTCTCCCCGGGTTGGACACAAGATCAGTGCACCCATTCTAGCAGCTGCATCCATCCTGGAGCGCAAGCTTGCCTTTTATCAGCCACTGTGAACACTTGAATACCAGGACTGACTTTTCCTCACACATCTACAAGGACTGACAATTCCAAGTAAGTATGGTTCTTCAAAGCAATTGCCTTTCTTTAAAAATTTTGCTGGGTATCTTTATTTTTCAATTTCCTTTACAGTCACACACAAACATATATGGGTCTCGTGACTATTTTAGTTCCAGAATGACTGCACTTAACTCCCTAACTCTCTTGTCCTCTTTCATTTCTTTCATTTTTTCCTCTTTCCTAAACCCTTACCCAACTGTCAAAACAGCTGTGGTGGGTGGAATTTGCTGCACTGGCAGACACTGAAGACTGTGGGACGAGGCAGAGAATTGAGAGCTGGGAGGTTCCTCAGGGCCCTTCATGAAGCAAGTCCATGGATACAAGTGCACTCCTGCGCCACCCACCAGCCTGCAAGAGCTGTACGTGGAGACATGGGCGCAACTGACTGAGAGTGTGAGTGGGACCAAGCAGAGGGCGAAAGGCCATACCATGAGTTCTGCCTGCCGGGAGCCCCATCTGGAACGTGCTGTTATCTGAAATGGGATTCATTTTGGGAACCACCATGGGCTGGAGGTGCTGTTGCTTGTGTTGGCATAGCCAAACCCACTTTGGGTCCTGAATATCTCTGAGTTCGTCCAGAATTTGAGCAACTTCCAGAATAAATTCAAAACCATCACTCTCTCTCTAAAAATTTGTATCCCCATGAATAAATTTGAGAATGGGTTCAGCACTCTAGCACTAACTGACTTGTTTCACCAAACTTTTGGATATTTGAGGTATCAGAATTAAGAATCTGAAGGCAAGACACAGCACTAGCATTTGCCAAACTGCCTTGCACCTGCCACTCTTCTGTGTTCTCTCTTTGATGCTGACTTGACCACATAGTCCACCCATGCATGCGTGTTGTCAGTCCCGCTTCACAGATGACAAACTGAAGCTCAGAGGGGCTAATGGGCCTGCACAAATAGCCATTATTTAAATGACAGAGCTAGGATGCAAGCCCAGATCTGTGCAGGAGGCAAATAGGTCTACACAGCTCTGAGCGCCAGGCCTCTTTAGTCCATGCTCCTTCTACAATGTCACCACTTTGGACTGAGATTCAGGACTTGGCCTCATGTCCTGGATCTGCCATTGTCCAGCCACACCACTTAATTTTTTCTGAGCTTCAGTTTGCTAATCTATAAAAGAGGGAAGATTACAGCCTGCCCTGGCTCTTCCACACAGCTGTCACCAAAATGCAGTGACTTCCTAAAGTGTACTTAAGAGGTAAGCTCTCAAGAGGTGAACACATGGAAAGCACTGGAGAGGTCACCAGAAATGCCTGCCAGTGCTTTCCTGGGCAGCTCTTCATCTGATTTCAGAAATAACACAGCTAGGGAAAAAATATTTTGCTCAGGGAAGGTAACAAGGCCAGGCAGTGGACACAGAAAAAAGGAATCACAACCCAAGTATGGCAGAGTAGTGATTTGTGTAGCTGTTGATTTTACAAATCATTAAACATAACAGCAAATATAAAGCAGGGGTTTCCTGCCAGGATTTAAAATGTGGAATCAGAGGGTAACATTCTAATGTTTGCAGTGAGTGGCCATTACACGGGGCATCGCGTGCAGAGCTGGTGGTCATTGTTCCAGTCTCAGGTCCCCCAGCAGAAGCTATGGCTGCTTATTGTGGCAGGGGCAGAAACTAGAGTGCCTCCTACAATTGGAGCCAAAGGTCTCCCCAGGTCCAGACCTCACATCTGCTCCCAAGAAAACACTAGTGAGGCTGCCAGAACAGAGCTGGGGGGAAGCGCTGGGAAGACGCAGCCCATATCTGTTCTTTGTCATGTAATCAGCAGAAACACATTTCTTGTTGCACCCATCAATATGGTTTCCAAGCATGAAACCGTAACAACCTACATTTGCAAGTAATGTCCACATCGAGTCTCTCTTCTCCTCTGTCCAAGACCTCAGTCCCTTGTCCTGTCCTTTCCACCTACAGTGATGTCTGGAATGAGGCTGACCCAGAAACTGTTTATGAAGGGAAGGAAAGGATGAGGGAGGGAGAAAGGGAGGAAAAGGGAAGAAAACCCTATAATAGAAATAATAAAAACCTGTCCTAAATAGCTCACAATATTGCTGTGACAATCAACTAAATAATGTTTATGAAAGTCAAGCTCTATTTAAATGTGAATGATTGCTGCTAGCAGTAGTAGCAGTAGCAGCAGCAGCAGCAGCCCCGCAGCACTCTACCTGCCTGGTGGATACTCCAGACTGGCCCTCCCTGGTGCTCAATTTCCCAGTGGAAGGTTTGGCTGCCTCTAGCTCTGAGTATGAATATCTTTCTAGATCCTAGACTCAGTTCAATTCCTCTATCCCCAGCCCTACTTTAATAGGCACATATGGGCCAGGTCCTGTGTCCTCTGAGTCAGCCATTGTCAGTCACTAGTAGAACAACGCTGTCTTAGCCCATTAGGGCTGCTATAACCATCACAAACTGGGTGGCTCATAAACAACAGAAATGTCTTTATCACAGCTTTGAGGCTGGGAAGTTCAAGCTCCAGGTGCCAGCAGATTCAGTGTCTGGCGAGGGTTCACTTTCAGCTTCACAGATGGTGCCTGCTTGCTGTGTCCTCATAGGGTGGAAGGGCCAACACAGCTCTCTGGAGCCTCTTTTAGAAGGGCACTAATCTCATTCATGAGGGCCCCACCCTCATGACCCATTGCCTCCCAAAAGACCCACCTCCAACACTATTACATTTCAACATGGATTTTCAGGTTTCAATGTAGGCATTTGAGGAAACACAAACATTCAGACCATAGCAAATGCGACTTCTTCAGACAGCATCACAGAGGGCGGACTGTGCACACTAAAGCTAAATGGAATTTCTACAATATATTTAACACCTTGGGCCTTTGTTCTCTCATCTGTGAAATAGGACCAATGAAATGAACTTGCAAAGTTGGGAGGATTCAATAATACCATGCACACAAAGAACCCAGCCTGGTGCCCAGCACAGAGAAGATATCCAAACATTACCCACCTCCTGCCTCCCACAGAAGATACCACAAAGGGGATGAAAACAAAATATCTGAATAAGATAGCTACTCTTTTTGTCTTTGGGCAAAGTAGAAAAGAGCTCTTTGATCCCTGGAGAAATGGTATTGCATCTTACTTAGCATAAGCTGCTTGACACATTTTGAAAGCATTGTCTCATACTTTACTATCCGTGACCTGGACTTGGAGGAAAAGAGGAAGAGCTGCACAGAGGAGAATCCTTTAAACAGGAACTCTTGTGCTCTCTAGATCATTGGTTACCTCTGGGCTATTCACCTTCTCGTATGTAGAAGCAAACACAGAACCAGTAAAGAGAATAAGTACTAACATTTTCTCTTTGCCTTATCTTAAAATGTCATTAAAGTGGCTACCAAGGGTAAATGTAACAGACTGAGATGAAATGTATTTAAAAAGTGAATTAAAAATGAAGGCAATTAGAAAAAAATGGAAGAAAGTAAAGCAAGTCAAATCACATCACAAAATGTAAGCCCTGGAAGTCTGAATTTGCTAGACAGATGCTGCTGACTAATGACTAGGCATCCCAGCCTCCAAAGCCAAGCACAAGGTACCATCAGCTACCAAATTCTCAGATAAAATCACCACTGAGAGCTATGAGTCCAATTGATAAGGCTAAGTTTAACTTGCAGGAGGGATTTATTACATGCTGAAGAGTGACATAATATTTTGAGCACTCTCCTCGCTCTCATGCTGTGGTCCTCTGGTTGCTATTTGAGTTATCCAGACAAAAATACAAGTGCCATTTTCTTTTGCATACCTGGAAAGGCCTACAGATATTCCCAGCATGGTTCAGGTGATCTATACATTAGCTCATTTCATAGTGCTTGAGTTAAAAACTGTACCCTACGCCCTATGGATCATTCTGGTTTCCCAGCAGTGGAGTTTTAAATAGTTTGACAACATGGAAACTTGAAAGGTGATATTACTACAGAATGAGAACATGCTGCTAAATTGGAGATAGAAAAGAAATGCAAACTATTCTATAACATTTTGATTTTTTTTTTCTTATTTCTATTTGTTTCTTTCCAGTGGTTCTAAGATCTACTGGGCTGCTTACTGGTCATGATGGACTTATATAAAGAGCTTTCAGATTGTGTGGGCTCAAACCAGCTCAATGGAAGTCTATTTGTTGAGACTGTGTTCAGTAACAACAGTTTTTTTGCTAGGGAGCACCTGCTACTTTCCATTAGTTTTATTTTGAGGGAAACAAAAAGCATTTTCATCTCTGAATTGCAGTACATTTGATTTCTTTGGTTTTTAACTCAGAAAAAGTGACTGTGTGCCTTGAGAAATATTCACGGGAGCTCAAGGGATTAAAGAAAGAAATATCCAGATAATATGTAAATGTAAAAAAATAAATTTACAAAAAGGTATGACACTGGTTACTTTTCATTTTAAAAAACATTTCTTTTTTTGGAAATTTTGTTTTTCTTCCAAATGAAGACTGAATATATCCAGTCTACACTGCACATAACTTTCCAGGGAAGTTGTTTCCAACTGCAGACTCTTAGAGGTCACAGACCACACTTCTGCCTAATCTCTGCTGTTCTTCTGCAGTTGCATGACTATTACCGTTCCTTTAAGTATTTGGAATACTTTTACAGGAAAGGTGGTTTTTAAATTATCAAAATAATAAACTGAAGAAGATGTACACATCTCTCATTTACTGGTTTACATACAACAGATGCCTTGCAACCAATTATCTGCCTTGTTTTCAAATGTTTTTGAAGTGGCTTCCAAGGCTGAATGTAGTAACAGTACATAGGGCATGGGGCACAGCCGAAGATTCACTGCCCAGGCCACCCATGGACAGAAAGTCACTCCATGAACTACAGCTGTGATTTCAGCACCACCCATGGACAGGGAGTCACTCCATGAACCACAGCTGTGATTTCAGTGCCACCTATGGACAGGGAGTCACTCCCTGAACTCCAGCTGTGATTTCAGCGCCACCCATGGACAGGGAGTCACTCCATGAACTCCAGCTGTGATTTCAGTGCCACCCATGGACAGGGAGTCACTCCATGAACCACAGCTGTGATTTCAGCACCTCCCATGGACAGGGAGTCACTCCATGAACTCCAGCTGTGATTTCGGCGCCACCCATGGACAGGGAGTCACTCCATGAACTCCAGCTGTGATTTCAGTGCCACCCATGGACAGGGAGTCACTCCATGAACCACAGCTGTGATTTCAGTGCCACCCATGGACAGGGAGTCACTCCATGAACTACAGCTGTGATTTCAGCGCCACCCATGGACAGGGAGTCACTCCGTGAACTACAGCTGTGATTTCAGCGCCACCCATGGACAGGGAGCCACTCCGTGAACTCCAGCTGTGATTTCAGCGCCACCCATGGACAGGGAGCCACTCCGTGAACTCCAGCTGTGATTTCAGCGCCACCCATGGACAGGGAGCCACTCCGTGAACTCCAGCTGTGATTTCAGCGCCACCCATGGACAGGGAGCCACTCCGTGAACTCCAGCTGTGATTTCAGCGCCACCCATGGACAGGGAGCCCCTCCGTGAACTCCAGCTGTGATTTCAGCGCCACCCATGGACAGGGAGTCACTCCATGAACTACAGCTGTGATTTCAGTGCCATGAATATGGCACTTGCTATGTAAACACTGTCTGCTGGCAAGTCATCAGAGTGTACCTGTGTTTTTAGAGCCTCAGTTAAATTGAGATTCTCATTCCAGAGTGGCTGGCAACCCTGCCCTAATGGGAGATGAAGCGGAAGCTGAGTGTGAGCATTTACAGAGCACCTTTCATGGAATGCCTCTTTTACCTGTGGATGGCCTCACACCTCGTTGTTCAACCCACAACCAGGGAGTCCCTCATACGGGAAATGTGTTTATACTGGCAGACACCCCTGTGGCTCTTGTCTGACCCGTGCTCAGTTTATGCCTGTCTGGCCATTGCTGTGGTGCTGGAGTCCAACCTTCTGTCCCCACCAACTGCCTCCCTGGCATCCCAGGCAAAGCCCAGCCTGAGGCAGTCCCTGGTTCTTCAGTTGGAAAACACAAAATCAATTCACACAACAGGAAACTAGCTCAAAGATTTATTACTTACAGATGCAGGCGGGAGGGTGTAAGAAATTGGAGGGCAGTCCTCCGTCCCCTGGTCACATGCAATGGGATGAGAGTCAGGCAGAGAGAGTGAGTGGGAACTAGCAGTATGTTTACATATATATATGTGGGTGGGTGTGGGTGTGGGTGTGGGTGTGTGTGGGTGTGTGTGTAAGGGAATAGGGTGTGGGAATGGTTTACATACTTTAAGTTCTTGGGCAAAGGCCTGAATGGTCCATTTAAAGGAAGACTGGGCTGGGCGCAGTGGCTCACACCTGTAGTCCCAGCACTTTGGGAGCCTGAGGAGGTCAGATCACTTGAGTCCAGAAGCTTGAGACCAGCCTGGGCAACATGGCAAAACCCCGTCTCTACAAAAAAAAAAAAAATACAATTTTTTAAAAAAGCTGGGTATGGTAGTGCGTACCTGTAGTCCCAGCTACTAGGTAGTCTGAGGTGGAAGGATCACTTGAGCCTGGGAAACGGAGGTTACAGTGAGCCAAGATCTCATCCCTGCACTCCAGCCTGGGTGACAGGGTAAGACTTTGACTAAAAAGGAAGCCTGGGCAGGAAAGCAGAAGCTCTACTTGCTGGGTGAGAAATGCCTCTAAATTCTGAATCTTGAGCCACCAGCTTGAGCCACTTTGGTGTGGTTACAACTAGAAACTGTGTCAAGAATGACCGAGCCTTACTTCTGGTCTGTGAAAGTTAAACTGGTATTCAAAATAGAGGCTGAGGCCACACAAAATTATAAGAATTTACTACAACCTGATAATGCAGACAATGATTTGTTTCCATAAATGTTAATCTGTCTATCTGTCTATGTAATACACACATGCCATGTGCAATCCGGGACAAGTAATATTCTGAAATGAAATCCATTTAACTGTGAGCACGCTATAACCTCCAGAATGTGAACACATATTCGTCTTTTAACCTCTGGAGTTCAGCACCTACCCAGCTGCAGAAGGAAGCTCAGAGTGTGTTTCCTGATTGAAAAATATTGAACAAACTATGGCAGCCTCTCAGAGGGCCATTAGCAGTCAACTTCTGGTTGTGTGATGAGTGAAACTGTGCGGTGTTTGCTGGGTTCATCCTGGGGTGCTGTGACTTGGGTCTTCTTTATTGTGATGATTCATGAAATGCGTCATCATGAGAAGTTTGCAGAGACCATATGTCATCCTGGTGGCTTTTGGGGACTCTCTTGGACTCCAACTTTGCAAAAGTGGATCCAAAACACCCAGTAGTGATCAACCCATCCTTGATTATAATTTCAGTGGATAGATTTAAGACAAGCAGCTCTTACCATCAATGCTTCTGCCCCCCAGTGACCAAGAGCAACCCACCTACAGCCATGGAGCTTGGAACGCCGTGGTAAGTCCTAACCTGCCCTTGCCACCCCGGGATTCTGAGTGGGGCTTACACGTGGAGATTTCCCACGGGAAGTTTAGATCTCAGGCTGCCCACCTACCTGCAAGATGACAGAAGGCTCTTTTGACTCCTTTCCAAAAGAAGAAATAATATATGATATCAATACATCTGTGTCCATCTAGATAGATATCTAACAAACTTCTTTACAAAATAGCTTCTAAAGAAAAGCAATCCAAACTAGTTTTATCAAGTGCGGAATGCTGGGAAACACAGGTCATTCGCAAAGCTATCTGGGATGGAGTAACTTTCACAAAAAAGGGAAAGAAAATAAGAAAAAAAAAAAGAGAGAGAGAGCAGATCATGATAGAGGGAGAGATGGACACCACACCCAGCACCGCGTAGCTGCCTTATGCTCCATCCAAGCCAGGGGTGCCAATACCACATCCCCTTCATAAAGCTGAAGAGACTCGTCCTCAGGGGGGTGGAATCCGATGGAGGTTACTGAGGCAGCAAATAACTGACCTAAGATTCTAACTCCAATCTTCTGATTCAAAAGCCTTTGTTATTTGCTCCACCCCACAACTGCCTCACAAGCATCCCAGAGTCCAGTCAGCAGACAGCAGAGGAGACTGTCAGCAGACCACCTTGGAGGGAATGCTAGGAGCTGCCGAATGTGTGATTCAAAGATTAATTCCATGTGTTTGGAGAAGAAGCCCTATCCTCAACACAAACGTTGGCCACATTCCAGCCAAGGTAGCACGGAGTGAAGGCCCGCGGAGGGAGTGCTGGGCTTTTCTGAACTACTTCAGTACACCTTGCTGTGCCTCGGCCTGCTGTGTTTCATCCCCATGGCTGTCCTCAGTGATGTGCATGGTCACTGCTCCCTTCACCGCTGAGAAGACGGGCACAGGACAGTCAGGGGACGTGTCCAGGGTCCCACAGCAGGAAGGGCTGGAGCCAGAATGTGGTCTGAGAGGCTGGATATACAAAGAGACAATGGCGTGACCATCTGTACAAATGGAACTATGGCCCACAACCTGAAGCAGCCAGCCCAGGAAGCCAACCCATTACCTGCAGCAGCCAGGCTGGACGCTGGCCTGCCCTCGGTAAGTTGCGCCTGTGGGAAGTCAGGCCGCTATCTCTAGCCCCAATCTAGGAATCAAGCAACCCATAAGAGTCAGTCCCAGGTGCCCAAGACTTGGTTAATAACTCACAGCTGCCCCAACTCCTGCCCTGACATCCCACTGAGGACAAACCGAGAAAGACAAATGTGCTCCCCTTAAACTCACACGGGATGCCCCGATTCTAGTTGCCGCCCCAGCTTCCAGGCCAGCAGCCTCCACTGGGGCTCACCAGCTGCCTTCCCTTCCCCTGGGAAGCTCCCACACCCAGCCTGCCTGAGTCGCTGCAAAAATGTAAGTGACAGTGGCCAGCTCTTTCGCTCTTACTCCAGCTGGAGATAAGCAGCCTCTGTGTGTCCTCATTTGGGCACCTTGCTCCTTCCCAGGAGTCTGAGAGACTCTCCTGCCCCAGTGTGTGGGCTCCACCACCCTCCTGCCTGCTGTGGGAAATCAGGAGGGTGAAGGTGAAGCTGGGCTTGACCCAGAGGTGCCCACAGGGACGCCCAGAGCTGCACAAGCTCCCTCCATCTTGCCTCTGGGACCAGCCCTGCATTGCTCCAAAGCCCTCATCAGAGTCTGCTTTCTGTTGCAATAACTGAATACCTGAGATTGGACAATTTATAAAGAAAAAATTATATCTGACAATTCTGGAGGCTGGAATTCCATGGTTGGGGGTGCATCAGATGAGGGCCTCCCCTCTGCACCATGACTTAGCCGAGGGCATCACATGGCAAAGGGTAGGGGTGTTGCCCTGGGGTGTCTCTTCCTCTTCCTACAAAGCTGCCAGCCCCATCGGGGCCTGCCCTGATGACCTCATCTAACCCTAATCACCTCCCAGAGGCCCCACCTCCAAATGCCGTCAGCATTTGGACTTGAGGATTAAGGTTCCAAGCACACAGGCACACACATACACACACCACACACACAACATGCACACTCTCACACTCATACGCACAACACACACATACACCACACACACACCACACACACCAAACACACATGCACACACCACACACAACACACACACAACACACACATGCACAAGTGGGGCCAACTTATTGACATTTTGTCTGCAAAGCTCTGGCCAAAGCACTCCTGAGCTGAGGCTCAGCACTGCCGGGCAGCCCTCACTGTCAGACCAGCAGGGGCCACGCGAGCTGTGGACGCAGCCTCGGGATAGATGCAGTGGGGCCACACCCTTCTTCCCCTGGTTTAAATGTTTATCCAAAAAAGAAAAACGCAGCCTGAGATTTGTACTCTGTGTGGCACAGACACAGTCACACACACAACACACACATACACAACATACACTCACAGGCACCACACACACACACACCACACACAACATGCACACTCACAGTCACACATGCACACACAACACACATACACCACACACACAACACACACATACACAACACACACGCACCACACACACATGCACACACCACACACAACACTCATACTCACAGTCACATATGCACACACAACACACACATACACCACACACACACATTCACACACACATGCACACACCAGACACACCATGCAAAAAGTCATACACACATGCACACACAACATGCACATACACAATACACATACACACATCACACACATGCACACACAACACACATATGCACATACACATGACACATTTACATACCACACACAATACACACATGCACATGCACTCACATTCACATACACATTTGCACACCACATACACAACACACATTCACATGCATACAACACACTGTCTCACACATGCACATACAACACACATACACCACACAGAACACACACACAACACACACATTCACATACCACATATACATACCACACAGAACACACACATGCACACACCACACACTCACATTTGCACACCCATGCATATGCACCACATTCACACACATGCACATTTCCACACACATACACATACCACACACACATTCACACACATGCACAGACACATGCACCACACACAACACACACATTCACATGCCACACACAAACACACACATTCACACATTCACACACATACAACATACACTCACACACATTCACACACAATACACATTCACACACCACACACACACAACACACTCATTCACACACAACACACATGCATTCACACACCACATAAAAACATAACACACACATACACACATACACACACACAACACACATTCACACAGCACACACATCCACACAGCACACGCCTTCACACACACACCATCCCAGTGTCCTCCTCTGTCCTCCGCCTTCCCCTCACAGCCTGCTTAAAAGTACAGCCTTGCTCCCCGTAATCTAAGCCCAAACCGCCAGGACCTTCAGGGAAAAATCCCTCAATGGGGAAGCCAGCTGGAAAAGAAACAAGTGCCTGGCAGCCACACAGAGTGAAATCTCAGGCTACGTTTTTCTTTTCTGGGTAAACATTTAAACCAGGGGAAGAGGCGTGTGGCCCCGCTGCATATATCCCGAGGCTGCATCCACAGCCCGCGTGGCCCCCGCTGGTCTGACAGTGAGGGCTGCCCGGCAGTGCCGAGCCTCAGCTCAGGAGTGCTTTGGCCAGAGCTGTGCGGACAAAATGTCAATAAGTTGGCCCCACTTGAAAACATGATAAAAGTCTGAAACTGACACTACAAGATGTGACTCTAGCCTGGTGTTCTGTAATAGGGAGCGGGGTGGACGTGGGAATACCAGCTTCTTTCACCATTTTCGCCTGTCCTAAGTTGTGTGAGTTTTTCTCTTTAAAACTCTGCTCTTCACCCTTCACTCCCACTTCGTCCAATGTCTTTCTTGGACACTGAACATTACTTCGCACAACTTTTTATTTTTTAACTTGGAGCAACTGAGAATATCAGAGAAAGGTAAATTCCTCAATGACACCAGATGATCCATTTAAGAACAATACAAAACCAATACATGTATTACATTGCCAGAAGTTTCAAGCCCAATTTTATGAACTGTGACCCCTTTCCACATTAGAGAAAACAGATAAGCACTTGGATAGCCAAGTCAATAAGTAGAAAGACAAAGCCAAACTTTGATTATCTGCATTTATGGAAAGATCAGTATAGGTAAGTCAAAACCACAAAGTACCCAAATCTCATTTGAGATTTTACCATTTATGTCAACTTTCCTCCCATCAACCTTTTGTAGGAATATATTGAAGGGGGGAGGATAAGGAAAATAGAAACACTACCTTTTTAAAAAACAATGCCTAAATACTTTTGTTTTTCCCGTGCTTCTGAAAGTACGCATGCGTAGTAAAGTAGCAGTCCTCATGAACCAAACATTTCCATTTTGGAGTAACACACGAGTCACACACACCTGATTCAAATCTTGACTGAGCAACTGAATTAGCAGTGAAGCCTTGGAGAAGTTTCTTAAATGTCCTAAATTCATCTTCTTTTTCTAGAAGAGAGAATAATAGTCCTATCTCTCAGAGAATAATAGTCCTATCTCTCAGGGTGTGGGCATCAGCCAGGCACAAGATAGACACTTCCCAATCACAGGGATGACCACTGACCCATACCCTGTGAGGGTGGGCAGTGCCTCCAAGTGGCGGTTTCTAAACAAGCAAAGGCAGCACAGAAACACGCCAGACTCACGGTTTCTATCACCAAAGCCAAGCCCATTGCACGGCCATAGAGAAGAGGGTGTGCATCTTCCCTCCCCTTCCACATGGACTCCAAAACTGCTCTTTTGAGAATTTCCCACTGTCTGGGTGCCCTTGCATTAATGAGACTTAGCTTGGCTACAGACAGGAAGGACCAGGAAGCAGCAGTGTTCCCACCTGGATTCCTACCCCATAGAAGGGACTGTCCTGCATCTGTGGGGGGCAGCAGGGCAGAGGGGGAGGAAAAGTGTTAGCCAGGGTTTGGAGGACCCTAATCCAAGTGCATCTCCATTCCAAAGAGGTGTAGATGTTCTAGAAACTGAAATTGGACCTCCCTGAGTTCGAATTTCCTTTGTTTGCAAAGAGCATAATCCTGAGTTATCTTTAAAGCCCTGGCATGGGCTTTGAAGTCAGAGAGATGTATTTTGAGCCATGGTCTGTGTTGCTATTTACCAGACACGCAAGCTCGGGCAACTGGTTTACATTCCTGAGCCTCACTGTCCCCTTTTGAAAATCCCCTTACCCGAAACCATTGCTATGGAAACAAATAATAGACATAAAATACACAGTAATAAGAGCTCACTCGATGATAGCTGTTATCGCTGTTATTGGCATCTCCATTATCATGATGGTGATGATTACAAACCCAAATAATTAAGACATAAAGTAAAGATGAAAAAACACGCTGAGCTGACTCCTGGACCTGGGGCTCCATAAACCTTGGCTGTTCTTATTATCAAAGCTCTCGTTACTTCCTGCATAGCCCTCCATGGCTGTCTAGAGGCCAGCATTCCCTCTGTACATTGTATCATTTCTCTTTAGTGGGAGCCCCCTTGCAGGGAGATCACAGCCAGAGGGAGAGGCAACACTCCGGACAAGGCCAGTCCCAGATGGCAGGAGGCAGGACAGCATGTGCCTGGGAGGGAAAGACGGGGCCGGGGGGGCTTGGACAGTTGCTGAAACCCCCCAGCCTGAGCACGTTCTGAGAGGAGATGCCTGCCATTCCTCAATCAACACCCCTGATGCCTCAGCACCTCTGCATTACCTCCTTCTTGCTCCCTGACTTGCCCTCAGACCTGGAGCTCCTGAGCCACTCCTTGTCTTTGGCCCCAAGACCTGTGGTATCTTCCCTTCAGCTCCTCTGTCTCCTCCACCCTCCGATGTCCCCTCCAGATGCCTATTGTATTCATCCATTTTCACGCTGCTGTAAAGACGTACCCGAGACTGGGTAATTCATAAAGGAAAGAGGTTTAATTGACTCACAGTTCCACATGACTGGGGAGGCCTCAGGAAACTTATAATCATGGCAGAAGGCAAAGGGGAAGAAAAGTATCTTCTTCCGAGGAGGGCAGGAAGGAGAAGTGCAAGTGGGGAAATGCCAGACGCTTATAAAACCATCAGATCTCCTGAGACTCACTCACTATCATGGGAAGAGCATGGGGGAAACTGCCCCCATGATCCAATCACCTCCACCTGGTCCCGCCCTTGACAGCTGGGGATTACAATTCTAAGTGAGATTTGGGTGGAGACAGAGCCAAACCACATCACCAATCCTGCCTCTCGGTGCTTGATTCTCATGCTCACTGCACCTTCTCTTCTCCCCTCCCCTCCCCTTCCCTCCTCTCCTTTCCCCTCTTCTCAAGGGTGCCCTTGTTGGAGAACATGGGAGGCCAAAATCCAAACATGGCAAGAGATAACAAATGACTTGTCTGGTGGCTGAACCCTGAGCTGGGAGCACTGCCTGGAGAAAACTGTAAGCCCTCTGCCATCCTGTGCCAGGCCAGAAGGCACCTCACTACAGAATTCAATTATAGCAACAACAATCACATAGAATAATAATAAATCAGTAGTTATAGACCAGGCACACTTGTAATCCCAGCACTTTGGGTGGCTAAGTCAGGAGGACTGCTTGAGG
Organism: Pongo pygmaeus; assembly: GCF_028885625.2. Classification (NCBI taxonomy): domain Eukaryota; kingdom Metazoa; phylum Chordata; class Mammalia; order Primates; family Hominidae; genus Pongo; species Pongo pygmaeus. The sequence goes on from NC_072385.2 coordinate 130,129,053, forward strand.
CCAGCAGTTTGAGACCAGCCTGAGCAACATAATGAGACACCATCTCTACAAAAAATATAAAAATTAGCTAGGCATAGTGGCACATGCCTGCAGTCCCAGCTACTTAGGAGGCTGAGGCAGGAAGATCACTTGGGCTGGGGAGTTTGATGCTACAGTGAGCCGTGATCACACCACTGCACTCCAGCCTGGGTGACAGAGAGAGTGACCCTGCCTGCAACTCAAAAAAAAAAAAAAACAGTTATTATACATTGACTGTTCCAGGTACTATCCAAAGCACTTTCTGTAATCCTCATCATCTAGAGGCTGAATAGGCAGACCCCAAGCACTGCCATGCTGCAGGGGATGGTAAATGAGTGCTTGGCTACTCCAGGGAGCCTCAGGAACAAGAGAGTCTTTTTTTTTTTTTTTTTTTTTTGAGACGGAGTCTCGCTCTTTCACCCAGGCTGGAGTGCAGTGGCATGATCTCGGCTCACTGCAAGCTGCGCCTCCTGGGTTCGCGCCATCCTCCTGCCTCAGCCTCCCAAGTAGCTGGAACTACAGGTGCCCGCCACCGCACCCGAATAATTTTTTGTATTTTTAGTAGAGATGGGGTTTCACCATGTTAGCCAGGATGGTCTCGATCTCTTGACCTCGTGATCCGCCCGCCTCGGCATCCCAAGGAACCAGTCTTTGGAAATGGTCTTTGCAGTAAGACCTAGATCGTCTTCTTACAAGGAAAGTGGCAAGAACTCTAGTGGACGAGTTGGCAGGCCAAGATACAAGCCCCAGGTTTAACATCAACAGATTGAAAGGTGCTTGGCAAACCACTTGGTCTCATTGCTAATATTAAATGGGGCTGGACAATCTCTGAGGTTTTTAAGACTTCTAGATTTTTAGAAACTTCTACTTTTACATCCAGAGACCTTCACCTAATTAAATATCAATATCCTCCCTTAGAGGAGGAACAAGTGAGGTACCAGCATCATTATCGGCAAACATTATTTCACACCTCTAGTGCAGCTTGATAAACACATGGAGTGTGTGAGAGATAAATGCTGCTCACTAATGCATCCAATTCTCCCCCTCGGGAAATGTAGACTTGTATTTCCTGCCTCTCTGAAGTTAGACGTAGCCACCTGACTTGCTTTCACCAATGAAATATGAGAAGAAGTAGCTTGTGTTTCTTCTAGACAGATGCCTTTCAGAATGAATGCACGATGCACAATTTCCTCTTCCTCTTGCCTGGTGACAGGGGATGTCCCAGAGCTCCTGCCCACCATAAAGCGACACACAAATGAACAAGAGATACATCCCTGAGAGCTGGGGCTTGCTTGTTACTGCAGCATACGCAGGCTGTCCTGACTGATACACAGAGCACCTTGCAAGTGCCAGGCACATTTCCAGGCTCAGGAGATGCAGCTGGTGAGGGCAGCTGCTGTTGACAAGCATCCCCTTGTCAGGCAACACCTGAGTTCTTTCAGGAAGACAGTTGAAAAGCTACAGGAGATTGGAAGAGACATCCTGAGATAGTCCACAGTGGAGCTCTGTGGTCAGGACATGCCAGCACCCTCTCAATGTCACACTGCAAAGCCAACTGACTCCATCATAAGGGACTGTCAGTTGTGTGAATGCCACCTACACCAGCCAGTCCTGTCTGCCATAAGGACTATAATGACACAAAGGAGGCAGGAAAGGAGGGCCACTGTGTGATTAGCTCTTACACGCAGTCCCTTAGGCATTTGTCTGAGTGGATCATCTGCTGTAAACGGAACAGATTGGGTCCTTAGTGCACATTCAGGGTAAATGGAACTGACTGCCTGCATGCAGCGTTCATGCTTTTAGCAAAGCTTTCTCACTGCATAGCTATTTGGCTTGTTAAGCCTGCAATTCTGGGTCTGGGCCAAGACATGGGGAACAGTGATGCTAATGAGAACACCAAAGAAACACAGCAGTGAGCGGCGAGCCACAGCCGCCTATCACCTTCACACCTGCCACATTCCCTTCAGTTTAAGTTGACTCGCCGTCCCATCCATCCTTATCATCTCTCTGGGGTTCAGGTCTCCAGGAATGTCCTGGCCTCTATTCACATATCTATACAACATGCCATTGATAAGGCGGTCGTTAAACAACTAGCATTTTGCATTCTGAAGTGAAAATTAAAAATGCACAGTCCTTTTTAATTCAATTTCTAATTACTGCACTATATACAACCCAGAATGATGGCGAATTGATAAAATATGCAAATGAAGCAACAATTCATAGAATATATTAAAATTTCCATTTAAACTGTTAGTTAAGCTGTACACATTTGTAAATGTAAACATTAACCCTCAGGAAAAATATTTTCTAAACTACAGCATAATTGGAAACTCCAGAATCATATATAACAGAAAAGAGATCATTACACAGACGGGTACCTTTATAGCTATAAATAAAAGAACATTTCCACAGAGTTGTTGCTTCCTCTTAGCTGCTCCCACAGCACTTTCCCTGGCTCTCCATGGAGCCATTGTTTATACTCTCCTCCATGGTAGGCAGTGGGGTACGCATCTGCCTCCCAAGCCAGCAAGCCACGCCCTCGAGGGCAGCACCAAGCCTGGCCCATCCGTACTCCCCGTATTGCCCAGAGCACAGGAGGTGCTTGCAGCCCTCAGCTGAACTGGTTGACATTGAACAATATGGAGTTGAACTGAATTGGATCAAATGTAATGAAATTAAATGGCACGTGATGTCTGTAGGTTTCCATTTGAGAAGCTAAGCAATGAAGTCCAAATTCCCTCCTCTTCTACCAGATGAAATGCCTCAAGCCAACATGCAAGCAAGCCTGGGATCAGGAGATGCTCAGGACAGAACAATCCACCAACTAAACCAGGCTGCATGTCCACAGGTGCACTAAACACCTTCCCACCCAGGAAGTTGTTGGAACCCCACTCTCAATGGAGAAAAGGTACTCCTGGAGCAGCTGGCACAGCCCCTCTCGTGAGCCCTCCCAAAACCCCTCGATATGAAGGATCTCTGCTAATGTGAGGCTGAACAACACAGGATTCAGAATCTTCAAAACAGCTGCTGTGACCTGTTATTTTCATCAGTCTCTGCAAATAATTATATCATAATTTATGTTGAGGAAAAGGTGGCTTTCATGAAAAGTATACTTAGCTGTTTTTTACCTGACAATGAAAAACACAAAAATCTTCTATTTTTACCCAATTTTGCCTAACGTGCTAGAAAGCTTAGAGCAAAACAATGTACAAGAGTGGTCAGTACCCCTTGATCTCCAGTTCTTGGTTGGGTATTGCCAACTCTCTTCTACTTGGTTTCTTCTTTCTTTCTTTTTTTTTTTTTGAGATGGAGTCTTGTTCTGTCACCCAGGCTGGAGTGCAGTGGCACTATCTGGGCTCACTGCAACCTCCACCTCCTGAGTTCAAGCAATTCTCATACCTCAGCCTCCTGAGTAGCCTGAGTAGCTGGGATTACAGGTGCCTGCCACCACACCTGGCTAATTTTTGTATTTTTATTAGAGATGGGGTTTCACCACGTTGGCCAGGCTGGTCTTGAACTCTTGACCTCAGGTGATCCACCCGCCTTAGCCTCCCAAAGTGCTGGATTACAGGCATAAGCCACCACACCCAGACTCTTATTTCTTTTCTGTTGTTGTTGTTTTACTATATTCTCTATTGGTATTTATTGAAAATAGCCTCTAGTTCCTTTTGAAAGTATAAAGGCAATAAATAATACATAAACCAAAATAGAACAAATATCGAACTATATTAGACCTGCTGAGCAAGAAAAGCTGTGCTAGCTGCCCAAACGCTGCCATAAACTCCACACTTCCTTCCGTCATGTCAAAATTCATAAACAGGTAACAAATTATATTGGGAAAATAAGATTATAATTTTAGCATTGAAAAAAGACAAATGATTTGGAAAACAGCATTAGTGATTTTCCAAAAGACCAATGCATTAATAATCTATAAATAGGAACCACATTCCCAAGCATTGCCAGGCACTCTAATCACTTCTGCAAAAGGCTAGTCAATAAGAGGGAAAAAATTGATGTTTTAAGGGGGAGGAAGAAGCAGAGATGGAAACTCTCATTATTTGAATGCAATTGTGTTTCAAGTGATGTTTCGTAGAGTGTTCTGCATACAGTATCTATGGGATGGGGTCATTATTCTTATTTTGTAGGTGAGACCAATTTTACCAAGGCACAGAAATAAGTAACTCGGCCAATATACTAGCATCAGAAGAAGTCATAAATGATCAATCCAAGGTTAAGTCCTAAGGTTTTCTCTCCAAAAGGTGCCATTGTACCATTAGTGACTCCAAAATCCTTTCAGATGTTCTGTGTGCTTCACATTGATTATGACATTTTATCCTCCTACTAACTGTAGGTAGAAGTTAGAATAGGAATCCACCCATTTTGGGAGTGAAGAAACTGAAGCCAAGAGGCATATGTGCCTGATTGGGTCATATCCATGCTCTGATATTTCACAGCAGAACTACACTCCAGCTCTCTCTATCCCAGGGCTAGAACATTGTCATGCAGCTTCCTTTGCACCATCCTGTAGAAAAGCGAGGACTTGAGTCTTAAAGACTCACCTTCCAGCTGCTCATTCCAGGAGAGGGAAGAGTCAAATGTGCCTGCATGCACGTTATCCTACCAAGAGTGTTCGTATGTGATTTTATGCCCCTTCCCTCCACCCCAGACTTAGCAACAATATTTTTTAAATGGGGATAAGGCTTTGGGGATAAATCTAGAAATGTGTTCTGTCCCCCAGATGCAATTACAATGCATCCGGCCTGTGTGTCAAGCTCCTAAGCCTTCTGAAAATATCTTCCTCCTGACCATTTTGTAAGATAGCAGAGTCAAGAAAACAAAATTCCTGGAAAGAGGAGGTTAACTGGATGTCTGATTGCCTCTAAAAAGCAATTAAGACTCAAGCAGAAAGTTCAAGTTGATACTGAACCAGTTCAACCCTGCTATCGCCAAGCCCATGAAATCCCAGAGCTGCCCTGCCTCAATATAGACTGACATGTTTCCAATGGCCATGATGATGCATATTCAGCAGCGTAAACACCATTGGCCTTTCCTAAATCAATATTCATGGAAACCCTCAGGCAATCAATATGCAGAGGGTAAGCCTTCCCCAGAGTAGCTTCTGCTACAAATGGCAGCAGACCCCTCCCACCCTCTAAATCCAGGCGTCACACACTTCCTTGACACACACTAAGTCTTCAAAACACATGCCTGGGGCTGCCCTCTTGTCATATACACATTGATTCACATAGAAAACTCTTCAACCTCCCTAACAGAAATTTACCTCACCCACCACTCATCAGAGATTGTGGCTGAGGGTTATAAACTGAGCAGGCTATTTTTGTTTTGTCTTTGATTTTTTGTAAGTTTAACTGAGTTCCATCAGGTAGTTCTAATAAGTCTAATTCCAACTTGCAGGTGAGGGGTGAGGACTGGGAGACTCACGGTCTCCATGAAGCTAAGCAAGGAGGAAGATAAGGATGCCTTCAGCTAGCACAGTGCCCAGCCACCCATAGCTGCTAAAGAAATCTTTTTTTAAAAAAAATCTCATTTTTAGTATTTGTGGGTACACAGTAAGTGCATTTATTTATGGGGTATATGAGAGATTTTGACACAGGAGTACTGTACTAGTCTGTTCTCACACTACTAATAAAGATATACCTGAGACTTGGTAATTTATAAAGGAAGGAGGTTTAAGACTCACAGTTCCACATAGCTGGGGAAGCCTCACAATCATGGTGGAAGGCAAAGGAGGAGCAAAGTCACGTCTTACATGGCAACAGGCAAGAGAGTGTGTGCAGGGAAACTCTCATTTATAAAACTGTCAGATATCATGAGACTTATTCACAAACATGAGAACAGTATGGAAGAAACTGCCCCCATGATTCAATTACCTCCCCCTCACCCCCCTCCTTGACACATGGGGATTATTACAATTCAATGTGAGATTTGGGTGGGGACATAGCCAAACCATATCACATACAATGTACAATAGCCAGATCCGGATAAATGGGGCATCTAGAGAAATGCTTTCAGGAACAAACGAGAAATTGAGTGAAATCCTCCTGTTCTTGCAGCTGATAGTCAAGTCTAGTTCTACGTGGCTCCAAACACCTCCACCATGAGCTCAAGGCAGTGACTGACTGAAAAACCCTATTATAGACCACAACATTGAACCCAACATCCCCCTAAGTAAGTGAGTAGTTAAAAGCAAAGGAGTCCCTGGAGGTCCTGTGTTAAGTGAAATAAGCCAGGCACACAAAGACAAATATCCCGAGCTCTCACTCAAATGTGGGAACTATTAAAAAAAAAAAAAATGTTGATCTCATGGAGGTCAAGAATAGAATGATGGATACCAGAGACTGGCAAGGGTGTGCGGGTGGGAGGATGTGTGGGTGGGAAGGGTGTGTGGGTGGGAGTGTCAACAGAGACGAGTCAATGGGTGTAAGCATACAGTTAGACAAAAGGTGTAAGTTCCATTGTTCGATTCAGAGTGGCTGACTATAGTTAACAACAATGTATATTTCAAAGTAGCTGGAAGAAAGGACTTGAAACATTCCCAAGACATAGAAATGATCAGTACTTGGCCAGGCGCAGTAGCTCACGCCTGTAATCCCAGCACTTTGGGAGGTCGAGGCGGCCGGATCAAGAGGCGATCAGGAGATCGAGACCATCCTGGCTAACAGAGCGAAACACCGCCCCTACTAGAAATACAAAAAATTAGCCGGGCGTGGTGGCGGGCACCTGTAATCCCAGCTACTCAGGAGGCTGAGGCAGGAGAATGGTGTGAACCAGGGAGGCGGAGCTTGCAGTCAGCCGAGATCACACCACTGCACTCCAGCCTGGGCAACAGAGCGCGACTCCATCTCAACAATAAAAAATTTTTTTAAAAACTAAAAAAAAAAGAAATGATCAGTAATTGAGGTGATGGACACCCCAAATATCTTGACTTGATCATTGCGAATTCTATGCATGTAACAAAATATCACATATACCCCATAAATAAGTAAAATATTGTGTATCAATTTTTAAAAAGCAAGGGACTCAGAAATCACCAGGTGTTAGTTGGGTGATTTTGTGTAGGCCATTTAACCTCCATTGGTGCCCCAGTTTTCTCATCTGTAAATTAGGGAAAACTTGGAGCACCTCATGGGACTGTAGTGAGAATTAAATGAAATTGTGAAAATAAAAGACTGAACACAAGTCCTGTGCAGAGAAAGGATTCAGTTAATGGTAGCCGTCACTCTTCATCAGCCTGGAATGCATTCGATTCAGGAAACATAAGTGCTCATCTTTTTCTTCTCCCTTTAAAGTAGAGGATACCAAGATACAGTGAGGAATTAGCACAGTTCCCGCAGGGGAGGTGTGAGCAGGAAAGGAGGGCTGAAAAAGGAGCGGCCAGGGACTGTCTAACTGGGTTCTTTTTGTCCTCTGCAGATTGTACTCACATCATTGGTCTTATGGGGAAATTTTAAGACCTCCCACTTGCAAGGTTTTATAACCCTCTATGGAATTTTGAAGAAAGAGTAAAATGCATCCAAAAAAAAAAAAAAAACTAAACTGGATAAATTCTAAGGCCTCTTCAGGTCTTAAGATGGCCATTTTCTAGGTCCTCTTGTTGCAGCAGTGAAATCCACAAACATGGACAAGTCAGTCAATTACGTACCTTTCAGAGAAAACTTCTGACTTAGGAATTCCAGCTATTTCGCCCAACCCATATTAGACTGTGTTATAAAGACATGGTAAATTACATCACGAAGGGAAGAGCAGAGGAAACATAATATTCCTTCAAGACCCATCAGCTCAGATGTTAGCAGAACACTCCTAAGGAGGAAAACAAGAAATTTTGGGTTTGAACTTGGTACTTCCCAGCAGCCCTGGGAGTGGGGTCAGAAGCCCTGCTGGTGGGGGCGAAGAACTCTGAGGATCAAAGATGTTGATCATCACCAGGAAGCTCACTGCAGCAATAATCATGATGCACTGAGCCTGACAAGGTGAGAATTTACTTTCAGCACCTGCAATAGTTTCCTATTAAAGTTACATATGAAGCCCTGCCGTCTTGTGCCAACTAATGTTCACACCAGCGTTCCTATTTTCAAGATAAATTGCAAAATAAAAACTCTTTTTTTTTTAGCAAAAGAAAACTTCTTTAGGAGGATAAAAGGGAGATGAAGAAACAGAAAACACATCAGCTCTCCATCTAAATTACAGAAAGCAGAAAATATCCTGAATTGAATAACACAGGAATCACTCTTTTTCCCCCCTGAGATAAGAGGTTACTTATGAGAAACAAGCTTGAAATCTCTGCACCTGAACCAGCTTCCAGAGGCTTTTGTCCTAACCAGGTGAGAGGCGGGGGAAAAAAAAAAAAAAAACTGATGGTCGGTCAGTGGGTAAACAGTGACACCCAGTGGTCACTTAGATAACCAGCTGTGCATTCTCCCAATTCAACTATCCACATAGAAAAAAAAATGGTCAAGTAGTATGCATTTTGTTATTCAACAGATATTTACTGAAGAACTAGAAGATGCTAGATGTTATTCTATTCATTTTATACCACTCTTCAAATTACCGATGTTTCTCCACCGAAACCGACCCTCACAAAAGAAAAACTATCTGGGGCCTTGGATCCTCTTTCAAAGGCTCAAGGTGAGACCCATGGAGAGGGGTCAGCAAATTCCAAAGGAGATGAAGGTCTTTTCCCAGGGTCACAACCAAATCAACGCGCCAAGTGGCAGCCAAGCACGAGTCTCCAGAGGCTTCTCTCAGCGTTCCCATGGGAAAGGGTTTGTGGATGGTGGGTTTGTTCATGGTGGGTTCCACGTGAGCACTGCAGGTGTTGATCATATTATTAATACAAGGATAATTGCTCTTCCTGGCTTTCTTTGACTAATCTCCATAACTTGGTTAAGCCATGTTATCTTCTACTTTTATGATGAGTAAATTGTCGTTTTCATCATTTCTTTGTAGCTGGATTTGGGGAAGTAAAGGAAACCAGGTAAGAAGGGGCTGAAAGAATTGGTTTCCACCGTGACCTTTGAACCCTCGGGCGAGTTGTCAGCCTCACTGAGGATGAGTGTCCTCGATATCAAACGAGGTCACTTTACTCGCAAGCTTGTTGTGAGGACTGAATGAAACCTTTTCTTTTTTCTTGGAGTTTCAGAGCAACGTCCCTGAGCCGAGCCCCACACCAGCTTGAGCCCTATCGTCGGTCAATACACGGTGCTTTCTCCCCTCCCCTCTGCACTCCAGCTTACTCTGCAGTCAGGAGGTGGCACCAGGATCCCCTTTAAGACTTTGCCACTTGGGCCAGCTGTGCCTCTGTGAAATTCCCTGTTTCTATTGCAGGCCACAAGGACGAGCTGAGAAATGGCTTCCAGTCACCATCTAGATTAGAAAGCCTATATTTCAAATATAGAGATATCAATTATACCTGTGAAAAGACATTAAATCCCACAGGGCTGTAATTCCTAGACTACGAATTTCATCTTGCACCAAATTTTATTATTTCATTTATAATTCGAATTCTGCAAATCTAAGAGTGTCTGGCTCAAAATTATAATACCTACAACTATTCCAAAACACTCTTTAATTGCTTTACTGGAACCAGTAGCTGATTCAAAGCAAAACGAAACAAAATTCCTCCTTTCTCTGATTTAGCGAATCAATGATCTAACTGAACTCATTTTTGGACTGAGTTTGTGGCACTTGCAGCCCTGAGGGACACACTCCCCCACCACACTGAGCCTGCACTCCCATCAACGCAAATGAACATTTTGCTTATTCAGATTGGGGGGGGTGGTGAAGGAAGTCACAAAAGGGTTAATATATATGGCATTTCGTTGTAATATGTACTCACTGCTAACTAAATTAAAAGAGATGTGTGTTATTAAAAACTCCATCTTAAGAAAGATAAGTAACAGAAATCAGAGTTCAGATCTGTTGTTACTGAGTTTCCAACCAACACCTGTGAGTTAAACCTACGGCCACCCTGAAAATGGTTCACATTTTCAAAAGCTTCATCAAAGAAGAGCTGCACTAAAGATTCATATTACATATCATGCTGCAATAAGAAAATCAAATAAGGCCTTTCCATATTCAATAATAAAGTTTAAAGAAAAGGAATATTTGTTTAGCCAGTTAGCCAGAAATTAGATGTATCAGAATACATCATTCTTTGAGCATTCTAGAAAATCAGGGTATTTCTACATTGTGTTTTTCTTTGTAAGCCCTCAAAAAATATAGAGAATATTCTTGAAATTATAGTGTCACTATAATTTCAAAAAAATACTAATCAAGGAAATCTACAAATTTAATAGTTTATTGAGTTTCCACAGGAAACACTGTGTGAGGAGGCTGAGGCTTAGAAGTTCAACAACTAAAAAGATTATTATTATTATTTCGATAATAATATCTTATGTCTGCACAACATCTGAACTCAGTTCTTTGCTGAGGTTCTCTCATTCTTCAAGCAGCCTCTGAGGTAGGCAGGGGCGATAATATTGGCTCCATTTTACAGTTAAGAAAACAGAGGCTCACGGAGTCATAAGGCTGAGCGGGAACGTCCGCCCTGTTCTCTGGGTTCTGAAGAGCACAGTCATGAAGAATGTAAGCCATTTCACATTTTAAGACGAAACAGATAACTTGTGCTAAATGCGTGCCCCAGCCCTGCCCTGAGGGCAGGTGGGCACCTGGTGGCCTGCAGGGCTGACAATTGTGAGAGGGACGCAAGGGGGGAGGCTCCCTGGAGAGCTGGTGCAGAGCCTGGAGGACAAGGAAGATGCGGGACACACGGAGAAGGAGACAAGGAAGTCGAAGCGGGTAAGGGCGCAGGAGGCCGGATTTCCTGTGATGCTGGACACGTGGCAGGACGTGGGGAGAGCCCGTGGTGCTGCAGGGTGACACGGGAAGCCCTGGAAGGTTGCCTGCTCTGCAGCAGCTGGAGGGAGCAAGAGAGCCCTGTGGCTGGCATGGTCAGAAGAAATCTAAGAGGACTAAGAGCCATAACCTGCCCTCGAACTCAGGCGTGCTGTCTCTGATTCAGGCGAAACTCAGGGTTCACCACTGGGAGAGGTTTCACCCAGCCCTCATGGTGCCCTCCTCAGGGTTCCACGGAATCCTAACGCACGCTTGTCGTTTCATTTTAGGCTTTGCATTAATTTCAACCTGTTCAAGACATTAAAGCACTAGAGAGTTGAAAAATTTTTGGAGGACTCCTTTCAAATGTCATGCTGGCAAGGCTCCCTGCTGGCTTTTCCATATTTAATCAAAAGCACTCGGTTGCCTGCTTTCAAAGTAGTTAGCGCCAAGCCCCCTGCCCGACAGCCCTAAGCTGCAGCCCTTCAAAGTGCTGGGTAGACTGACCTCAGCCAATCAGCCAATCAGACAGCATTGAGAAATTCAGACCTTAATGCTGGGTGAATGCCCAGTGTCATTTGTAGCTGAATGCAGCCGTGTAACGGGTGCTGGGTGATTATCTGTAATGTATGGAAAGCAAGACGAGAATCTCTTTTTACTCCTTCCCTTACTGTTTTCTAATCTAATTGACAAAGAGCTCAGGGAAGTGCAGTAAAAATTCTTCTCTAGTCAATGGGTGAATTTTTTTTTTTAAATATGAGAACAATCAAAAAGTATGAACAAGAATGAGCTGGAGTAACCTCTATTTAAGAAAACAGTAACACTGTATATTAAAAAAAAAAGAAAGAAAGAAAAAGAAAAAAGAAAAGTAACAGAGACAAAGTGAGGGGAGAAGGAACAGATGGATGAGACCATCAGATTTCACTTTCCAGGAAGGAAATTCATTAGTACAGTAATTCAGCTCTTTAATTATGAATGGGTCTATTTAATTCTCCAAGTTTACTACTGATTTCCTGAATAGTATATGTTTCTGAGTTGAACATAGTCATTAGTCCTTTCCAGTACCTTAGCAGAGAGCTGAACAAATGACCCCTCAGCAGGTGAAAACCGGTGTGGGTGACCTACCCGTGACCATCTCCCCAGAAAGTCTGGACTGCAGAAATGTTCACAATTTTTAATGAATGTGCGCAGCTCTTGAATATGCACAGTAGGACATTTTTAAGTGATTAACACTCAAATTTTTGAAATTATCATGAATTATTGTCCCAAAGATTAAGAATTGAGTAAAAGAATGCTTCTGCATTTTCATAATAAACCCAGAAGATTAATATTTCTGGCCCAACTCTAACATAATTAGGAAATTAATGTCCTGCAATAGTATTTCTGAATATTCAGTAATAATGTTGCTCATAGTCCTGTAGTTTCATGGGGAAGACAAATGTTTTCTGTAAATTCAGTTGTCATCTGCTTAGAACATAGGTCCCTAGTGGATAAGCCTGTTTTATTATATATATGAAATTATATATATATGAAATTTCATATATACGTATATGAAATATATGGACTTTCAGATATATATATCTTGCAGTCCCTAGAACAGCCCTAGCTTCTGTAACCTACATGTTGACGGATAAGAAACTACTACAATTTCAAATGACAAAATACTTACAACCAAATCAGATTTTTCAATATGGGAAGAGCCATTTTTCTATCAAGTGCTTGTTTGCAGTGGTTCACACCACATAATGAATCAACACCTTATATTTTTAGGTTTAAAATATATTTTTAATTCTTAAAAAGCAACAATACTGATATATACATATTTAAATAAATCTGTGTTTTCAACTCAATTAGCTCATTTGGGAAGACTAATACAATCTCAGATAGGAATTTTACGTTTTTATATGAATGTGAATAAAGAAAGAAGGGGTTCAGGAAGAAGGAAAATAAGATAAATATTTTATACTTTTTCAAACTACAAGAGCTTTTTTTTTTTTTTTTTTGCTATAGTAACAAGAAGAGCAAACTTTCCTGAGTTTCATGTAGAGCCTAACTTCATGCTCACAAAAGGGGTGGGGAAGAGTGATCACTTTTTAATATTATATTTATATCTATAATGATGGATACGTATTTTATTTTTAGATCTTAGGCACAAAATCATCAAGCGGAAATATGAAAAGGAGCGTAAAATACACCCACTCACAGGGATTTTAAAGATACGCCTACCAACAAGAGCAAACATTTACGAGAAACCCCAAGATGATTTGCAGAGGGAAACCTGCTGGGCTGAGAAGGAAAGAGGTTGGAGGCTGCAGCCCAGCTTTGAGGCTATGATGGTCCAGTCGCTGTCAGGCTCTGCATCTCACTTTCCTGTTCTGTAAAATCTGACCAGATGATCTGAAAGCTCCCTTCCAGCTCTAAGCCGGCAATGCTTACATAGAGAATAAAATGAACACCCCACCCCACCGGGGTTACTGCTGATCCACACAGATGCACACTCCCACTTCCCCGCATCCTCCCGTTCACTACATTCATCTCCATCTGATTATCAAGTTGCAAACTGGACCAGCGCCAAACAGCAACTTCTGTTATAAAATCTCTCTCAATCTAATTCCCACATGGGAGAAAGGCACCAGGAAGATGGAGCGGCCCCATCTTCCTCTCCAAATGAAACCCGACTAAGACAGTCCAACCAGTCTGTGGTCCCAGCGACAGCTCCCAGCTTCAGATGTGGCAGCCTGATGTTGATGAGGTCAAGTCACAGATCCAAGACTCACCAGAAAAAATCACCACACACAGAAAAAGGAAAAACAATTTATTTTCTTATCCAGAGTGTGTCCATTAACCTGGAGGCACGTCCAAGAGTCCTTGAAGCCGTAACCAATGGCACTAGCACGGAGTGCAGGTGCGTCAGCCCATTCCATGCCACTGCCAGCAGAGCCACCTGAGCATCCCCAGAAGGGAGACCCCTGGACCTTCCCATTTCTACCACGTGGCACAGCTCCTCTGTTTTGGGGAAATCATCCTAAGAAAGGATACTGTGTTGCTACTGACACAGGAAAAATACGCTTGTGCATTTCTCACGATAAGCTAATTTGCAAAAGGCCTAATCACAGTAAGCAAACATTTTCCAGTCCCAGGAGAGGAGGGAAAGAGGATGAGGACGTGCTCACTCCTTGAGGACATGGCCCTTCCTCTCCATCCCTGGGAGAACTCAGGGCCAGGGTCATACCTTGTTCCAGGGAACCTGGGAAGGAGGGTCTCTGGCTGATCCCTGGGTTCAGGGTGAAGCTCTGGATGGTCCCACAATGTAGGAAGGGGAAAGTGAATGTCAGGGACGCCCAACTGTGTCTGCTACACACCCACGTGGATGCCAGCCCCTCCCATCACTGTGACTCCAAAGGCTGGAATCTCTCTCATCCTCTTGTCAGCCCCCCAGGTCTTAGCACAGAATAAGTCAACATGAGAACGCCGCTGAATGGAGTTAGAATCATAAATACCATTTCTTTAGCCTCTGAGACGTCATGATTACGATATCGTAATGGCCACACGGTCTGAGCATTTGCCCATGTCAGGCTGGGGTTCGCTAACCACCTGAAGCTGCACACCATGAGCCTGCTTCACAGTCAGCTTTGGATGAGGCCGCTGAGCAGATCCAGGCCCCCCACAGCCAGGCCGCTGCAGGGCATCCCACTGCCTGGCTACCTGACTACCTGTGCAGGACTGCGGCGCTGTCTCACCTCTAGCCATGCAGAGCAAAAACCTCTGCAATTGCTTCTGGAAGGGCCGCTGGCAGAGGCGCTTTTCCATTGGTGGAGGAAGCCTCCCTTAGCTGAGCAACAGCTGCTGAACCCCACGGTCCTCCTGCCTCCAGACATTCCAATCATACCTCCGCATGGCTCTGCAGTAGAGCCCCACATTTATGGATTGCAGCGGTAGCCTTTATGGGTGGACTATGAGTAAGTGAGGGGGGTAAAGTTGGAAGAAGGAACCGTGAGCATGTGACTTCAGTGACACCTGTGCTCAGACCACATAGTTTAAGTGTCAGCCTCCGTCTTGTGCTTATTTTTAAACCATTACTAATAACTTGCCCAACAATCATGATGCAGTTTCCCCCTTACTATCACAGTATTATCACGAAATTCATGTTCAAAATTCAGCAGAACAGAATTCCCGCTAGAAAAAGCACTAACTGGCCGGGCGCGGTGCCTCACGCCTGTAATACCAGCACTCTGGGAGGCTGAGGTGGGCGGATCACCTGGGGTCAGGAGTTCGAGACCAGCCTGGCCAACATGGTGAAACCCTGTCTCTACTAAAAATACAAAAATTAGCTGGGCATGGTGGTTCACGCCTGTAATCCCAGCTACTCTGGAGGCTGAGGCATGAGAATCGCTTGAACCCAGGAGGTGGAGGTTGCAGTGAGCCGAAATTGCACCATTGCGCTACAGCCTGGGTGACAAGAGGAAGACTCGGTCAAAAAAAAGGAAAAAAAAAAAAAAGCACTAACTGTGGTGAACAGAACTCCTGGCTGAAAACATATAATTAGAAGATGCAAGGGAGCGATTTCCAGACTGCCGGCAGGGACTGAGCCACTCACCGACCAAGCCCCACAGTCCACATGTCGTCGGAGCAAACCTTGCCGGGGTTTCTCTGCCTCTTACATCAGAGTGGGCCATCGGGGTCGTCCGACAACTGCCTGGGCGCTGGCAATTGCCTGTCTCTGTTGAGGGATGGGTACAGGCCACAGGGAAGGTCCGCGTTTCCTACACCATCTGGAGAATCTAAATTGCCACAATATTTTAAATATGCCTTTAGTTGCAGGAAGGTGAGGGAGAAGCCACTAAAATGTGGGTTCCACAAGGGCAGGAGCCTTTTTTATGTGGTTCTGAGGCCCTAGAACAGTGTCTGACACATCATCATTGTCAATAAAATATATTAAATGAATGTTAGCTCTGAAATAACACTAAGATAATTCAATACCCTAATTTGTCTTCATGTTCCTTCCGTTTTGCCTGTGGCTGGCTTCTCTTTGGCCATGCCCAGGCCACCCCAGGCCAATGACCTTCCACAGTCTCCGGCTTTCTCCACTCGGTCCCTGCCAGCAGCCCCTGTTCTACCTCTATGCCATGAGCACACATGGGGGTACCGTCGTGCACAGGGGGTACCATCCTGCATGGGGGGTGCCATCGTGCATGGGGGTACCATCCTGCACAGGGGGTACCATCCTGCACAGGGGGTACTGTCCTTCACTGGGGATACTGTCATGCATGGGGGGGTACCATCCTGCAGAGAGGGTACCATCCTGCATGGGGGTACCATCCTGTACTGGGGATACCATCCTGCACGGGGGGTACCGTCCTATACAGGGGTTACCATCCTTCTAGTGGTATGGTCCCACACCGAGGGTACTGTTCTGCACAGTGTACTGTTCTACATGAGGGGTACCATCCTGCACAGGGGCTACCATTCTACACTGGGGGTACCATCCTGTACAGGGGATACTGTCCTGCATGAGGGTACTGTTCTACACCAGGGGTATTGTCCTACACCAAGGATACCATCCTGCACTGGGGGTACTGTCCTACACCAGGGGTACTGTCCTATACAGGGGTCACAGGAGGTACTGTCCTACACCAGGGGTACCATCCTACACAGGGGGTACAGGGGGCACTGTTCTACACCAGGGCACCATCCTACACCAAGTATACCATCCTGCACTGGGGGTAACATCCTATACCAGAGGTACTGGCCTACCCAGGGGGTACAGAGGGTACTGTCCTCCACCAGGGGTTCCGTCCTGCATGAGGGGTGCTGTTTTGCACAGGGTATACCCTCCTTCACTGGGGGTAGTATCCTGCACCGAGGTTACTATCCTGCATTGGGAGTACCACCCTGCCAACAACTTTCCAGTCAGGATTTTCCCAGATTCTGTCCCTCAAGAAACAATAAAAACATTTGCCCAACAAGTTAGTGTGCACGGCATTTGGGACATTATTTTATTTGTGAGCTACATTTATCTAATAGCAGGCAGCAGTAAGGCATGTAGAGAAGGCATGAGCTTTGCAGGTGGGGGCACTAGATGCCAAATCCCACTTCAGTCACCAAGAACTGTGTGGCCTCACGAAAGTCAGTTTAAATGGATTTGAACTTCACCTTTCTCACATAAAGTGAGACATGAATACCTTCCTCTTAGAGTTCTGATAAAGGTTAGATCCCATGGATGCAAAACCTAGCATGGGGAGCAGCAAATAGGAACCCAAAATCAATCATGTGCCTTCCCACCATCATATTCACTTGCTCGTCAGTATCATCACTTGGCAGGATGTTCCTGTGAGACGTGGCCCATTTCTTTGCTCCCATCGGAGCAGGCAGGCAAAAGGGCAGGACGAAGGAAGGCTCTCCAGTCTCTCTGACTTCTTCCCCCATCAGCTGAGTTCTTGGGGGACATGGTAGGCTCTATAGAGATAGAGGGTCTGAGGGAAGCAAAATTTCCCAAAAAATGAAAAGCACAAAGGTCTCACGGGTTGTGGGAGCAGGAAAGATTCAGCCTCCACTGGTGGCTCTGCAGGAAGCAGCATGCCCAGAGGGCCCACCTGCAGAAGACACACTGGTCAGGAACAAAGGACCAACTCCAGCTGCAAATGCACTTTGCTTGCCCCCAGTGATTTTATTTCCAAATGTAAATAGTTGTCAATATATAATAACAGATGTTTTATAAAAATCTGAATTTCTGGTTTTGGAAAACAAAAGCTGGCCATGTGGAGCCTATATTCCTATATTCAGCTGGAGCTGAACAGGTCAACCAAGAGGACCAGGGAGCAAGGTCAGGCACCCCCCTCACCTCTGGTGCCACTGGATAGAGAACCAGTGGGTGCAAGCTTGTTATGTGGCAGGTCTTAGAAAGTTGTATTTGAGCTGTCATGTAAATTAAAAATGGAACTTTGAACATTCCAGTGGTTGAACTGGAAAAGAATTACACTTTACCAGCTACATAAATAAGTGGAAATATTATTCAGGTTCTAAGGAAAGAAACCCTATAAAAAATTTGTGCTCTTTATAAATAAGTAAATAATAAATCATTACCATGTAGAATGCCAGCTAGCTGAGAAAAAATCATGGTTTAAGAGAAATTTCAGTGCTATAAAAACGCCCATGAATATGTTCTAGGTCAAAAACAAATAACCAAAGAGTATAAACAGCACAACCCCAACTTTGTAAAAATATAGAAACCCAGACCACAAAACAGAAAACCCAGAACACAAAACAGAAAACTCAGAACACAAAACAGAAAAATTTTAACAGCGTTAATCTCTTGAATGGGGAAATTTTATTCTTTGTACTCTTATGCAATTTCCCAACTTTCTATAATGTCCATATATTAATTTCAAAACAAGAAAAGCAACGCTATATAGGTTCTCTATCTTTTGAGCCTTCTATATTTCACTCCACTTGTAAGTCAGTGTCTGTTTTCTTTAAAAATAAAGAAAAATTTAATATCGTTTACTGCCTCTTCTTTGGTTCATTGAAATCTGAGCCAAAGCTCAAAACCTAGAAGATGACAGCTTCTTGCTCACCAACAAACTCAACATGGAAAAAAGTAGGAACGTGCCTGTTATAGTCAGTAAACACGTGTTTCCCAGCCATTTATAAATGTCAGAAGCCATTGATCTTCCATCAGGAAGAATCCTGAGGCTCCTCGCAGTCCCCAGGCAGGCTTGCAGTATAGCAGCATTGCTATACTCCATTGAGACTCCTCAGGGTCTCAATGTCAGCTGAACAATAGCAGCAAGACCTTCAGGTGCTCACTGAAAGCATCTTCATGGAATGTCGGATAATGCCATGGAATTCTTTGTAGTCATCGTTTTTAATATGAGTTTCTATAAATCAATCCTTGAATTGCCCTGGTTTTCAAACATTGATGTTTAGGTAGATTTAACATTAATTGATCAGCAATCCTGACTCAGCAGATCTGGGGAACACACCCTTCCATGAGCACTCCATAGCTTCTAAGTGTGGTCCTCACGCCACCTTTTATGAACCACGGTTGAGCTGCCGTATGCGTTTCTTAGACACTCGTGGAAATTGTACCAAAGTATATTTCAAAACATTTGCCTCAGAATTACATGAAAGCTGTTGAAGGAAAGGTGATTTTTGGTTTCATTTTCCCCACTATGGAAAAGAAAATGGAGTATAATGTCAACCTTTAAGAAGCCCTCACTATGTGCCAGGAACTGTGTGCTAAGGATTTTTAGATCATTTCATTGTCATGGCAACCTGTGGAGCAGGCATTATTGTCACCACTTTATAGATGAGGAAACTGAGGCTCAGGAAAGGCGTGCTTGAGCTTGCACAGTTAGAGAGTGGCAGCAGGAGGGTTCTTTTCTTGTTTTTCTCTTAGAAATCCAAAGGTCAAATATGTTTATTTCTGTCTATTTTCCATTCTGTTGCTAAACTTCATTCTTGTTACAGGATGTGTTTCTTCATGAATAGCAGACTACACAGTTTGTTCTTTCTCTGTCAGAAAGATAAAAACTGAGCAGAGAAATATCTATCTCAGCCGGAGGAAGGAAGGAAAACACAACGTGAAGTACACCGAGAACACAGCCCTTGCAGACAAGTTTGAGGAAAACCATACGATGTGGGGCTTGACGGCCTGAACACAGTGTCTTGTCAGCTATGTGAAGAACACCATGAGACAGCTCTCCAGGAAACACGATACCATCATTCAGTCACACACGCCATGGTAGGTTGCAACGTGATAAAAGTAGATTAGTGCGGCTTTCAGCAAGCTCCTACCTGGGAACAAGCTAAGGTTTCTCAGCTTGTTGACCTCTCATGAAAATGAAATGCATCAGGGCATGTGGCCCTCCTCAGGGAAGTCCTTTTACAAAACTGAGCACATCTGGAAACAAAGCACAGTATAGCCTCTGGAGATAGGAAGAAAAGTCTCACCTAAAACTAAACATTTGGCACATCAGTCAACAGAAAAAGTTTCGTGAGGAAGTATCTGAGAGGGACCCAGGACCAGAGCAGAATGGGTAACCATGGCACCAACTTTTTGTTTTTTTAATTATACTTTAAGTTCTGGGCTACATGTGCAGAACGTGAAGGTTTGTTACATAGGTATACATGTGCCGTGGTGGTTTGCTGCACCTATCAACCCATTTTAAGCCCCACATGTATTACATATTTGTCCTAATGCTCTCCCTCCCCTTTTCCCCCACCCCACAACAGGCCCTGGTGTGTGATTTTCCCCACCCTGTGTCCATGTGTTCTCATTGTTCAAGTCCCGATTATGAGTGAGAAAATGTGGTGTTTGGTTTTCTGTTCCTGTGTTAGTTTCCTGAGAATGATGGCTTCCAGCTTCATCCATGTCCCTGCAAAGGACATAAACTCATTCTTTTTTATGGCTGCATAGTATTCTATGGTATATATATGCCACATTTTCTTTACCCAGTCTATCATTGATGGGCGTTTGGGTTGGTTCCAAGCCTTTGCTATCGTAAAGACAACAAAAAACACAAATGCTGCACATCGGTGTCCATGAGTTGAGTTTCTAAAGAGCCCATCAGCCTCAACTCCACAGTGAAAAAGAGCAGGCACCTTCTGGAATCAGATCTCAAAGCTCTAACTTCTAAGAAGCCTCTTTAAACTGTATATCATGGTCACGCTTCTCTATTACCTGGCATGAAGGACCAAATGGAGACTCTGTTGCTTCTTTGCAAATGACCTTGATGCCTTGAATCCATAACACATTTTCCACTTGAGAAGCTGTGGCCTGTGAGCAAAATAAAGGGAGGAGGGGCACAGCAGCCGGGATGGACAGGCACCTCCAGATGGCTGCCAGCCTCTCGGCTCATGAAGCAAATGCAGAGTTGCAGTACTGCATCTCCACTGTTAAGGACTTTTTTTTTTTTTTGGAAATTCAAACTAATATGTAAAATTAGAAATATTTCGAGTCCTTGGTTTTAAATATTGGTTTGAAAATTTGTTCTAAATGTCAATATTGGTTCTAAAGTTGGTTTTAAATGTCAAAGGGGAAGGCTCTAAAGCCATCTCCCTGCACCACCACCTCTCATAGGAGGTCACATAGTCACATTTATATTTTACATACATATTTATATTTTACACTCTGTTTAGATGCAACTGATGTCTTATCATGAAATGGTAAACTTCCAAATAGCATGCATGGTTAAAGAGTTTTTGCTATGGAATAAAATTCTCTATGATTTCATCCTGATTGGGAGCTTTCCAAAGTAACCTTGCTTTAATTTCAACCACAAATACTTTCTAGAACCTACTATTTTTATAGAACTTTGTAGGATATCATACAAAGAAATACAAAGTGAGCAAAGCCCTGACCTCAGAAAATTTGCGCTCATTGCTGTCTTCATTGCTACTAATAACTATGACCTAAATGGGCAAGAAAGACATCACCACAGAGGAAGGAAGAGAAAGCGCCAAAGGAATGGTCCCCCCGCAGCTCAGATCTCTAGATGGAGGAAAGGAAAAACCCAAGTGCGGGGAGCTGCTCTGCAAGACGTTGCCACTCGGAATATTCTTAGCTACCTCCCTGCTTTCAGCTCCATCCCCTTCCAAATCTCTCCTCCCATAATCATACATTGGCTTTCTGAAACTTCTCTGAGTATGCCATTTTTCCTTCTCAAACACTTTCATTGTTTTCTGTGTCTACAGACACAGGCCACTTAGCCTGACCTGCAAAGCCCTCCAGGCCTGGCCCCTGCCCCTGCATTTCCAAGGAACTTGGGTCATTCCACTTCACCCACTTTGAACTTCCGTGTTTCTGCACATGCTCTTCCCTTGGCTTGTCACATCATTCCTCCTCACCTGGGTCCTCCTCATGAACATCTGTTTGTTCCTCAAGGCCCTGGTAAGCACTTCCGCTCTCTGAAATCTTCCCTATCTTTCAAAACAGAAGAACACACTTTCTCCCCTGAGTCAGAGCCATGGACACCCTCCACGTTTGAATTATAATGATCGTGTCTGCCTTTCCTTCAGACCTACAGAGGGGTGTGTGTGTGTGTGTGTGTTCCAGTGATTGTGTTTGCCTTTCCTTCAGACCTACAGAGAGGTGCGTGTGCGTGTGTGTTCCAGTGATTGTGTCTGCCTTTCCTTCAGACCTACAGAGGGGTGCGTGTGCATGTGCGTTCCAGTGATTGTGTTTGCCTTTCCTTCAGACCTACAGAGGGGTGCGTGTGCATGTGCGTTCCAGTGATTGTGTCTGCCTTTCCTTCAGACCTACAGAGGGGTGCGTGTGTGTGTGTGTTCTAGTGATTGTGTCTGCCTTTCCTTCAGACCTACAGAGGTGTGCATGTGTGTTCCTGTGATTGTGTCTGCCTTTCCTTCAGACCTACAGAGGGGTGCGTGTGCATGTGTGTTCTAGTGATTGTGTCTGCCTTTCCTTCAGACCTACAGAGGGGTGTGTGTGCGTTCCCGTGATTGTGTCTGCCTTTCCTTCAGACCTACAGAAGGGTGCGTGTGCATGTGTGTTCCAGTGATTGTGTCTGCCTTTCCTTCAGACCTACAGAGGGGTGCGTGTGCATGTGTGTTCTAGTGATTGTGTCTGCCTTTCCTTCAGACTTACAGAGGGGTGCGTGTGCGTGTGTGTTCTAGGGATTGTGTCTGCCTTTCCTTCAGACCTACAGAGGGGTGCGTGTGCATGTGTGTTCCAGTTATTGTGTCTGCCTTTCCTTCAGACCTACAGAGGGGTGCATGTGTGTTCCAGATATTCAGCATGGATGGGCACATAGATGTTCCAGGTGTTCAAAACTGTCCTAAAAGAATATTGGTCAGAGGAACCTGTACAAGTCCTTGGAAGATGTAGAAAAGCTGAGAGAAGGCAGGACATCCAACATACAAACCAGCTTGAATGTTCCACATGGATTCTCTCCTGTAGCTGAGAGAACAGGGAAATAGGAGCTGGGCTTGAAAAAATCATGTTGAATTCAAATTCCGAAAAGCCTTGAGGGCCAAGTGAAGGAATAGGAACTTCGTTGTTTGTGCAAAATCTTCATTGAAGTTTTTAAACAAAGGTGTGGCTTGATAAATATAGTATTAGAAAGATGAAACCAGTCATGATATCCCAGCAAATTGGAGTAGGTGGGGCATAATGGCAACAGAGCTCTCATGAAGAGAGGAGGCAGGAATCCACGACTAGAGATTGCAGGAAACCACAATAGAATGCCACAGCCTGGCTGTGGACAGGGCTTTGGTAAGCTACGGCTTCTATATATCAAGGGCCCCCTTATATCGGCCATGGTGAAGGTTGGTGACAAAGCCAACATATTGTGGGTTTTGAACAATAGGGGAAAATGTGTTTACAATAAAATATGGATCACGCCATCTTGATTATGATTCCCATTGCCAATTCAGCGTCAGATAATTTAATTTTCGTTCCAGAGTTGTCAAAACCTTTCCTTGTTTGTTGGCCAGCTCTCTGGATGTACTATCACAATGCACACATTTCCATATTGAACAATTTGATTTTGACAGGGATGATATTTGGATATATGCTCTTTGTTTATGAAAAGATCCAATCAGCATGTGAGGGCAAAGGAGGGCAGGCATAGCTCCAAGGAGGCCGTGTTATAAACTAGCACGTAGCATACAGTTATGTGTGCTTGGTGCTGACAAGGTGTTAGGAAGGCAATTTTTTTTCCAACCAAAGTAATCATGATGAGCCCCTGGCTGGATACACAAAGCTAAAATATAAACATCAAATTTATGTAATATATTTAGGGTCTTTCATAACAGAAATTATTTATGTGTCAGGTACCATCTATCATAAGAACACATATTTAGAAAACTTTTAAAATGCATATTAGCCACCTGATAGACTGACTGCAATAGCTCTTTTGAAATTACTGTAGTCTATCATGTGTAGATGGAGACGTGGGGCTTTTGAAAAAAGAAAATGTATATGATGTATCCAGTGGAGCAAAACAGCCTCTCTGACTCCTTTTGGTCTATTAGTCCCTGTAAATCAACATTTATTTAACCTTAGCTCCTTTACAAGACATTGAGACAACTGCACCATGAAAATGTGATAAAACAAAATGAATTAGGTCTTTGACATGATAATTGGCAATGGTTCAATACCACTTCACTTTATGTTGCAAAGTTACAGTGACATTATCCTCACTTGCTGATTTAATCTTCTTCTTCAGAACATCCCCTCCTCTGAGGGCACCTTGCTTAAGTGGAGAGCTCGGGCCCTGTTAATTTTGGCATTGTTTGCCTGGAAACACCAAAGGCCTTGGGAAGGATGTGAGGGAAATGGCAAGGACAGGGAGGTGCCCTCTCTGGAACCTGATCTCCAATGAGTCTCCTCCTGAGGATTCTGTGTGTGTGCAGTGGCTTCAGGGAAGAGGAGAGGAGGAAAGAATTTGGGGCGTTGTTTTCATTCATTCATTGGGCTTAGAATTTCTTAAGGCAAAGATTAAAAACTCGTCTATTACCTTATGCTGAAATCAACTTTCTACAGGTAGAAACTTATGTATGAATTTCTATATCCCTATTTCTATGCTTCAGTATAAAGAAGAACCTTTTTTTATCATGTTTTTTTTTGTTTGTTTTATGAAATCAAATTCCAACACTGCCTTTCTGAAGACCTGAGGATGAAATTTCACTTTCTTTGATCAAATCTAGACAGTCTGGCTGTCGTGTCTAGAGAGTGTTTGGGTTGAAGTGACACTAGGAGTGCTAGTATTTCATTATTTTGTTAAAAGGAGCATTTTTGTCTTTGGCTGCCCCAGCAGGTCTTTCATGCTATCACAAACTTACCCTGCTTTGTACACGCACACATTCAGGATAAGTCAGCTGTCGTGAATCTCAGTTCACGTTTGAGAGATCTGGGCAGCCCGCGGTGCAAGAGACGGAATAGTCTAGTGGTTAAGAATGGGTGTGTTGGAGTCAGAATGACTTAGAGGCAAACTAACACTGCTGTGTGTCTTTGGGAAAGTTACTTAATCACTCTGAGTCTAAGTTTGATCATCCGCAATTCCAGCCAATTGTACTACCGCAGAGGGTAGTGAGGACAAGGCGAGGAAACGCACCCCAAGGGCGCACAGCGAGGTCCCCTCTTGGAGTCTCTTCTCCCCAGGTGCGCAAGAGTAGCCGCTGGGCTCACAGGAAACACAGGTGAGGAACAGGCAGACCCTGATCCAGGGAGCTTAGAATACAGGGTGGATAGGAAAGCAAAAGTCTAGCTGTAATATCAATGGCACCCAGAGAGAGAGTCAGGGGTACGAGAACTTCATTTGGTGTCAGTATCGGTGCGGGTAGCAGGGAGAGACTGGGCAGAGGGAGAACTGTAATTAGGGCAATCCCTGGCCCCGGCCGACCTCAGGAAGCTCTGCAGCGCTGCTGTCTAGAGCCCTGCATGGCCACGAAGCCTGGGCTGAGTCCTGGCCGTCCAAGCAGGGCGGCAGGGCAGGGCGTGCCAGGCCAGGCGGCTCCAGTGCTGAGGCGGGCCCGTGCCCTGTGCTCTGTGTGCCTGCAGTGGGCGGCACGACCTCCAGAACAGGACCTGGAAGGCTCACTCCAGGCCTGGCACAGAGACTACCACCAAGGCTATGGTGGACGCGGCAGGCCTCAGAGATGAGAGGAGGGTGGCAGCTCGATCCTCGGCTCCTTGGGTCCGCAGTGCCAGGCTCTAGGGGGGCAGTATGCAGCTGCAGCCTACAGGACAAGCCATCTGGGGACCCGGTGAAGGGGCTGATGGCTGTGGCTCCATGCAGTGACCTAGGACACGCAAGGCTCACAGCCCTGTGCGCCTGCTGGGCCTGGAGGGACTGGGTCACGCGCACCCCTGGGAATCCGCCGGGGCCTTGCAGGCAGCAGGGGAAGCAACACCGCGGCCGGTCCGCCTCCAACAGCCCCTGCCCACTTGCCCACCTGCCCGCCTGGCTCCTGGAATCGGGCTTACTCACCCTGCCTTAGCAATGTTACTGTTTGTTATAACACCTTTTATTCTTAATAGAAGAAAAAGGACGTAAGTACAACATATTTGAAATTAAAATGACCCTGGTAGTGGAACCTGCTGCCTCTAGTGATTCTAATTCTACCCACAATAGGAAATAGAAAATCTCAACTTTTTTTCTATTCCTCCTCTCATTTGCAGATTTCAGGGTTACTTAGAGGAGGAGTTAAGTAAAAAAATCTGGAATGCAGTTCCCGAGAGTCATTTGTTGTAGGTGCCAATAGGAGGCTTATGATGGCATGCATTAGTGTCTGTTCATTGACACCTATTAATTTGCTAAAAAAAAAAAAAAAAAAAAAGGGTATGACCTCTCCCAGATTAAATCAGGAAGATACAGAAACTCTGAACAAACCAATAACAGGTGGCAAGATTGAAATGGTAATTTAAAAATTGCCAACAGCAAAACATCCAGGACCAGATTCACAGCTGAATTCTATCAGACATTTGAAGAAGGATCGGTACCAATCCTATTGACACTATTCCAAAACAGAGAGAAATGGGGAATCCTCCCTAAATCATTCAATGAAGCCAGTATCACCCTAATACCAAAATCAGGAAAGGACATAACAAGAAAAGAAAACTACAGACCAATATCCCTGATGAACACAGATGCAAAAATCCTCAACAAAATACTAGCTAACCAAATACAATGGCATATCAAAAAGATAATCCACTAAGACCAAGTGGGTTTCATACCAGGGATGCAGGGATGGTTTAACATCCACAAGTCAATAAATGTGATACACCACATAAACAGAATTAAAAACAAATATCACATGATCATCACAATAGACACAGAAATAGCATGTGACAAAATCCAGCATCCCTTTATGATTAAAGCCCTCAGCAAAATCAGCATAAAAGGCACACACCCTAAGGTAATGAAACCCATCTATGACAAACCCACAGCCGACATTACACTGTGCAGGGAAAAGTTGAAAGCATTCCCCCTGAGAACTGGAACAAGACAAACATGCCCACTTTCACCACTTCTATTCAACATAGTACTGGAAGTCCTAGTCAGAGCAATCAGACAAGAGAAAGAAAGGGCATCCAAATCAGAAGAGAGGAAATCAAACTGTCACTGTTTGCTGTGATATAATCATATACCTACAACACCCTAAAGACTCATCCAAAAACCTCCTAGAGCTGGTAAATGAATTAAGTAAAGTTTCAGGGTACAAAATTAATGTACACAAATCAGTAGCCCTGCTATACACCAACAGCAACCAAGCTAAGAATCACATTAAGAACTCAACCCCAGGGGGGTGGGGCCAAGATGGCCAACTAGAAGCAGAGCCATTTGGAGGTTCCCATCAGAAAAATAAAACAGAATAAATATGTGAATCCCTCACTGGCCACCAAGGTATCCAGGTTCTCTCATCAAAATTGACTAGAAGGCTGGCGTGAGCCACGGAGAGGAGGAAGAGTGGTGTGGTGCGGGGCCCCCCTAAGAGCCACACGGGGAAGAGGAACCCCATCCTGGCAACCAAGGGAGGCGGTGAGTGAGCATGCTACCCAGCTGGGGAAACTGTGTTTTTCATGGAACTCTGCAAACCCATGGATCAGAAGATCCCACTTGCAAACCCACGCCACCAGGGCCTAGCATCCCAACCCCGGAAGGCACAGATTCTTCCAGCCTCTCAGCTGCAATCTGCTTAAGCCTGTGGAACTCCCAGGGGGAGGGGCGACCAGCACGGGCTGTGGCTGCCTGCTCTCTAAGCCCTTTGAGCTCCTTAGGGGAAGGGCAGCAGCCAGCACTGGGACTCCCAACTGCCTAACATGCTAAGCTTCCTGGGCGGGGGAAGAGCAGCACCCATTTCTATAGCTCTGGGCTGTGCTTTTCCCCTGCTGAAGCCAGGGAGGCTGGACAGCTTGGTCCCAAGACTTGTCCCCACAACTTAATACACCGGCTGTGGCAGTGTGTGGCCAGGGTGCCTCTTCAAGTCTAACCCTGACCCATCCTTCCTAGTGGGTGGGGCTTCCCTGCAGGATCTCCAGCCAGAGGCTCAGGGACAGAATTTGGATCTCCCTGGGCCTGAACCCCTAGGGGGAGGGGTGGCCACAGACTCTGTGAACCAACAGACTTAGCCTCTCCTTCTGGTAGTTCTGAGGAATCCAGGCATCCCAGGTGAGTGGGTTTCCCCCCAGCAAAACACACCCTCTCCACCAAGGGACAAAGTGCTTCATTAAATGTGTCCTGCCCCCCATGGCACCCAACTAGATGAGACCCTGCAACACGGGTTATCAGATACCCTATATAGGAGCGATTCTACTGGCATCAGATTGTTGCCCCTAGAGGTCAGAGGTCCCAGGAGAAGGAACAGGCACCCATCTTTGCTGCTGTCCAGCCTCCTTGAGTGACATCTCAAGGCACAGATGCAAATCAGATGAATAGGGCCTGAAGTTAATCCTCAGCAAACTGCAGCAGCCCTATAGAAGAGAGACCTGACTAATGAAAGAAAAACAAGCAGAAAGCAACAACAATAGCATCAACAGTAACCAAAAAAAAGGCCCCCATAAAAACCCCATCCAGGTGTCAGCAGCCTCAAAGACTGATACTAGACAAACTCACAAAGATGAGAAAGAATCAACAAAAAAATGCTGAAAACCCAAAATGCCAGAGTGCCTTTTGGCACTCTCCATCAAGGGCGCAGAACTGGATGGAGGATCAGATGGACAAATTGACAGAAGTAGGCTTCAGAAAATGAGTAATAAGAAACTACGATGAACTAAAGGAGCATGTTCTATTCCAATGCAAAGAAGCTAAGAACCTTGATAAAAGGTTAGAGGAATTGCTAACTAGAATAACCAGTTTAGAGAGGAACATAAATGACCTGACAGAGCTGAAAAACACAACACGAGAACTTCATGAAGCATACACAAGTATCAATAGCCAAATTGACTAAGTAGAGGAAGGAATATCAGAGTTAAAAGTCCACCTTACTGAAATAAGACATGCAGGCAAGAATAGAAAAAAAAAAGAATGAAAGGAATGAACATAAGCCTCCAAGAAATATGGGATTTCGTAAAAAGACCGAACCTACAGTTGATTGGAGTAAGAGAAGGAGACAGGGAGAATGGAAGCAAGCTGAAAAACACACTTCAGGATATTATTCAGGGGAACTTCCCCAACCTAGAAGACAGGCCAACATGCAAATTCAGAAAATAAAGAGAACACCATTAAGATACTCCACAAGAAGGTCAACCCCAAGACACATAATCATCAGATTCTCCAAAGTCAAAATGAAGGAAAAACTGTAAGGGCAGCCAGAGAGAAAGGCCAGATCACATACAAAGGGAAGACCATCAGACTAACAGCAGACCTCTCAGCAGAAACTCTACAAGCCAGAAGAGATTGGGGCCAGTATACAACATTCTTAAAGCAAACAGTTTTCTACCCAGAATTTCATATCCAGCTAAACTAAGCTTCATAAGCAAAGGAGAAATAGAATCCTTTCCAGACAAGCAAATGCTGAGGGATTTCATTACCACCAGGCCTGCCCTGCAAGAGCTCCAAAAAGAAACACTAAATATGGAAAGGAAAAGCCGGTACAAGCCACTGCAAAAAGACACCAAAATATAAAGACCAATGACACTATGAAGAAACTGCATCAACTAGTGTGCAAAATAACCAAATAGCAGCATGATGACAGGATCAAATTCACACATAACAATACTAACCTTAAATATAAATGGGCTAAATGCTCCAATTAAAAGACACAGACTGGCAAATTGGATAAGGAGTTAAGACTCATTGGTGTGCTGTATTCAGGAGACCCATCTTATGTGCAAAGACACACACTGGCTCAAAATAAAGGGATGGAGGAAAATTTACCAAGCAAATGGAAAGCAAAAAGAAAAAGCAGAGGTTGCAATCCTAGTCTCTGAAAAAACAGACTTTAAACCAACAAAGATCAAAAAAGACAAAGAAGGGCACTACATAATGGTAAAAAGAACAATTCAACAAGAAGAGCTAACTATTCTGAATATATATGCACCCAATAGAGGAGCACCCAAATTCATAAAACAAGTTCTTAGAGACCTACAAAGAGACTTAGACTCCACACAATAATAGTGGGAGGGTTTAACACCCCACTGTCAGTATTAGGTCAATGAGACAGGAAATTAATGAGGATATTCAAGACTTGAATTCAGCTCTGGATCAAGTGGATCTAGTAGACATCTACAGAATTCTTTACCCGAAGTCAACAGAATATACATTCTTCCCACTGCCACATAGCACTTATTCTAAAATCAATCACATAATTGGAAGTAAAACACTCCTCAGCAAATGCAAAAGAATGGAAATAATAACAGTCTCTCAGACCACAGTGCAATCAAATTAGAACTCAGGATTAAGAACTCACTCAAAACCAGATAATTACATGGAAACTGAACAACCTGCTCCTGAATGACTCCTGGGTAAATAGTGAAATTAAGGCAGAAATCAAGAAGTTCTTTGAAACTTCTGAGAACAAAGAGAAACCAATGAGAACAAAGAGACAACATACCAGAATCTCTGCGACACAGCTAAAGCAGTGTTAAGAGGGAAATTTATAGTGCTAAATGCTCTCATCAAAAAGCTAGAAAAATCTCAAATCGACATCCTAACATCACAATTAAAAGAGCTAGAGAGGCAAAAGCAAACTAATCCAAAAGCTAGCAGAAGACAAGAAACAAGTAAGATCAGAGAAGAATTGAAGGAGATAGAGACACAAAAAACCCTCCAAAAAAATCAATGAATCCGGGAGCTAGTTTTTTGGGGAAAAAAAAATATATATATATATATTCTGACCTCACAGAAATACAAACTACCATCAGAGGATACTATAAACACCTCTACACAAATAAACTAGAAAATCTAGAAGAAACTGATACATTGCCAGATGCATACACCCTACCAAGACTAAACCAGGAAGAAGTTGAATCCCTGAGTAGACCAATAACAGGTTCTGAAATTGAAGCAGTAATTAATAGTCTGCCAATCAAAAAATAAATAAAATTTTTAAAAAGCCTAGAACCATATGGATTCACAGCGGAATTCTACCAGAAATACAAAGAGAAGCTAGTACCATTCCTTCTAAAACTATTCCAAACAATTGAAAAAGAGGGACTCCTCCTTAACTCATTTTATGAAGCTAGCATCATCCTGACACCAAAACAAGGAAGAGACACAACAACAACAAAAAAACTTCAGGCCAATATCCCAATGCACATCAATGTAAAAATCCTCAGTAATATACTGGCAAGCCAAATCCAGCAGCACAACAAAAAACTTAACCCACTACGATCAAATCTGCCTCATCCCTGGGATGCAAGGCTGGTTCAACACACACAAATCAACAAACATAATCCATCACATAAACAAAACCAAAGACAAAAAAACACATGATTATCTCAATAGATGCAGAAAAGTCCTTTGATAAAATTCAACATTGCTTCATGTTAAAAAGTCTCAATAAACTACGTATTGATGGAACATACCTCAAAACAATAAGAGCTATTTATGACAAATCCACAGCCAATATCATATTGAATGACCAAAAGCTGGAAGTATTCCCTTTAAAATCCGGTACAAGACAAGGATGCTCTCTCTCACCACTTCTATTGAACATGGCACACATATATCTATGTAACAAACCTGCACATTCAGCACATGTATTCCTTTTTTTTTTTAGAAGAAATAAGAAAAAATTAAGAACTCAACCCCTTTTACTATAGCTCCAAAAAAATAAAATACTTTGAAATATAGCTAACCTTGGGAGGCTGAGATGAGCAGATGATTTGAGGTCAGGAGCTCAAAACCAGCCTGGCCAACATGGTGAAACCCTGTCTCTGCTAAAAATACAAAAAAAAAAAAAAATTAGCCCAGCGTGGTGGCAGGTGCCTGTAATTCCAACTACTTGGGAGGTTGAGGCAGGAGAATTGCTTGAACCCAGGAGGTGGAGGTTGCAGTGAGATCTTGCCACTGTACTCCAGCCTGGGTGATAGAGTGAGGCTGTATCTCAAAAAAAAAAAAAAGAAAAAGAAAAAAGAAATACACCTAACCAAGGAGGTGAAAGACCTCTACAAGGAATACTATAAAACACCACTGAAAGAAATTATACATGACACAAACAAATGGAAACACATCCCATGCTCATGGATGGGTAGAATCAATATTGTGAAAATGACCATACTGTCAAAAAGCAATCTACAAATTCAATGCAACTCTCCTCAAAATACTACCATCTTTCTTCACAGAACTAAAAAAAACAATCCTAAAATTCATATGGAACCGAAAAAGAGCCCACAAACCCAAAGCAAGACTAAGCAAAAGGAACAAATCTGGAGGCGTTACATTACCTGTTCAAACTATACTATAAGGCCATAGTCACCAAAACAGCATGGTACTGGTATAAAGACAGACACAGAGACCAACCAAACAGCATAGAGAACCCAGAAATAAAGCCAAATACTTATAATCAACTGATCTTTGACAAAGCAAACAAAAACATAAAGTCAGGAAAGGACATCCTATTCAACAAATAGTGCTGGGATAATTGGCAAGCCACATTTAGAAGAATGAAACTGGATCCTCATCTCTCACCTTATAGAAAAATCAACTCAAGATGAATCAAAGACTTAAATTTAAGACCTGAAACCATAAAAATCCTAGAAGATAACATCAGAAAAAATCTTCCAGACAACCCTTCTTTGGCTTAGGCAAAGACTTCATGACCAGGAATCCCAAAGCAAATGCAACAAAGTCAAAGATAAATAGATGGGATTTAATTAAACTAAAAGGTTTCTGCAGCACAGCAAAAGAAATAATCAGCAGAGTTGATATGGTTTGGCTGTGTCCCCACCCAAATCTCATCTTGAATTTTAGTTCCCATAATCCCCACACGTCATGGAAGGGACCTGGTGGGAAATGAGTTAATCATGGGGGCCATTACCCTCATGATGTTCTCGTGATAGTGCGTGAGTTCTCACAAGATCTGATGGTTTTATAAGGGGCTTTTCCCCCTTTTGTTTGGCACTTCTCCTTGCTGCCACCATATGAAGAAGGACATGTTTTCTTCCCCTTCCACCACGACTGTAAGTCTCCTGAGGCCTCCGCAGCCATGCTGAACTATGAGTCAATTAAATCTCTTTCCTTTGTAAATTACCCAGTCTCAGGTATGTCTTTATTAGCACCATGAGAATGGACTAATACAAGAGTTAACAGACAACCCACAGAGTGGAAGAAAATTTTTACAATCTATACATCTGACAAAGGACTAATATCCAAAATCTGCAAGGAACTCAAACAAATCAGCAAGAAAAAAAGCAAACAATCCCATCAAAAAGTGGGCTAAGGACATGAATAGACAATTCTCAAAAGAAAATATACAAATGACCAACAAGCATATGAAAGAATGCTCAACATCATTAATTATCAGGGAAATGCAAATCAAAACCACAATGTAATACCACCTTATTCCAGCAAGAATGGCTATAATCAAAAAATCTGAAAATAATGAATGTTGGCGTGGATGTGGTAAAGAGACAACACTTGTAAACTGGTACAACCACTATGAAAAACAGTGTGGAGATTCCTTAAAGAACTAAAAGTAGAGCTACCAATTGATCCAGGAATCCCACTACTGGGTACCTACCCAGAGGAAAATAAGTCATTAATGAAAAAGATACTTGCACATGCATGTTTTTAGCAAAACAATTTGCAATTGCAAAAAATATGGAACCAGGCCAAATGCTCATCAATGAGTAGATAAAGAAAATGTGGTGTATATATACCATGGAATACTACTCAGCCATAAAAAGGAATGAAATAATGGCATTTGCAGCAACCTGGGTGGAGTTGGAGACCATTATTCTAAGTGAAGTAACTCAGGAATGGAAAACCAAACATCATATGTTCTCACTCATAAGTGGGAGCTAAGCTATGGGGACACAAAGACATAAGAATCACGCAATGAACTTGGGGGAAAGGGTAGGAGGTGGGTGATGGATAAAAGACTACACATTGGGTATAGTGTACACTGCTAGGGTGATGGGTGCACCAAAATTTCAGAAATCACCACTACAGAACTTATTCATGTAACTAAACACCATCTGTTCCCTGAAAACCTATTGACATAGAAAATACATTTTTAAGGAAAGTGTATCCTCACATAATAAACCCAGTGTAATAAACAGATGCCTGTTTTTGACAAATTATCATAAGTGAATGCCAAAGTCTTGGTCTGATCTAAGGCCATATCTCTGTGGGATATGAGGGCAGAGAGAGGTCAGGAGATTTGGGGGCCATGGTTCAGATTCTGCAGAGGCAACTGGTCACCCTGCCTGCCTTGCTACAGCCCCTCCAGGCTGTGGGTGAGGGGAGGAGGGTGGACAGAGTCACCTCCTTCCTCAAAAGAGCAGGTATTGAATGATGATCTCTTGCTAGGTGGGGCCCTGCTTAGTCTTCTGGGGAAATACAGACATTTTCTTTGAATTAATAATATTCCTTAAACTCATGAAGAAA
The DNA here is from genome assembly GCF_028885625.2 of Pongo pygmaeus. NCBI lineage: Eukaryota > Metazoa > Chordata > Mammalia > Primates > Hominidae > Pongo > Pongo pygmaeus. The sequence goes on from NC_072385.2 coordinate 130,163,438, forward strand.
TATTAAGTGTTGCCGGTTGAATAGATAACAGCATGCCAACCAAAAGCCTGGATTTCAGAGTCTTTGAATCTCATTTCTAATCTGGACTCCACTGCTGACCAGCACTAGCCTGGCTCCCAGGCCATGGCTCCATTGTCTGCAGAAATGGAATCGAGTTAGGCACCCAGCCCTCTACACCAGCCTGGCAGATGGTAAGCTCCCACCCAACAGGGTTACCATTATTGTCATTCCTATAGCAGACTAAATAACAGAAGTCAAACATACATTGGAAGATGGCACGGGGGATGACGTGGCTGCAGACTGCTTTGTAGAACATTCTAGAACATGTTTTTTACCAACAGATAGTTTGGGAGAGACTTGTGTAAAGGACATAATAATACAAGATAGTGTGTGAGTCAGTATGTGCATTGGCCCAGCATATTTCACAGAGGAGACTGTTAACAATGTGGCATTAGGAAGAAAATGCACCACCGTGTGTGTCTCCTCGGCCTGACGGTCTCCAGCTCCTGTCTTTTCATCTCTGGCTTCACAAAACCAAATATTCAATGAGGAATGCGTGCAATTATTTTGAGTCTTTCATTCCAGGTAGAAGTGGAATGTAGGATGTTTGCTCTGGAAAAAAAAAATCTAATTCCATTAGCTTGTGGTTATTAAAAAAACAAACAGAAAACCCCATTTGAATGCATTCAGTGAGCAGAGTGGTGAGACTCTGAAGGAACCTGGGCTGCATTTCTCAATTCTAAAGCGCGGTTGTTGTAACTCTTCACCCTCACCCACAGCGTCATTCATGCATTCCTACAACCAACCAACCAGTACTTATTTCGCAAGGACTATTGCCCGACACTGGGGAAAGTTACAAGCTGATGATGGAGACTCAGACAGGATGCAGCTTTGTTCTAGTGAAGCGAGCGTGGACTGTCTCCTGCATTCCCATGACAGCCAGCATGGATGCTTTCCCATTTACACTTCTATGTCTGTGTCTAGAAATATTTTGATGAATATAAAACAAACTGTATGCACATGAAGTTGTCAGCTGCCTTCCTGGTGAGGGGAGGGAGACATGGGAGGGGAGGGGAGGGGAGGAAGACATGGGAGGGGAGGGGAGGGGAGGGGAGGGGAGGAAGACATGGGAGGGGAGGGGAGGAAGACATGGGAGAGGAGGGGAGGGGAAGGAAGGGAAGGAGAGGGAAGGGAAGGGAAGGGGAGGGGAGGGGAGGGAAGGGAAAGGGCAGGGAAGGGAGGGGAAGGGAAGGGAAGAGAGGGGAAGGGTGGGAAGGGAGGGGAAGGGCGAAGGGAGGGGAAGGGTGAAGAGAAGGGAAGGGCGAAGGGAAGGGGTTCTCTGCTGCTGTTTCTCCAAATCCACCTCTATTCCTTCTCTGCCCTGAGTGAAAGCCCTCTCCCTCCAGGGCCCAAGTACGCTCTTATTGATAGTAAATTTAGACTTTTACAAAAGGCAGGAAGTAAAGTGTGGACAACCTGATTTTGTCCCTGCGGCAGGAACCAAGGCAGGAGCCAGTGGTCACAGAGGAGCTGGGCAACCTCCTTGAAAGAGACAGGAACAGAACACACGCAGATGAACACAAGCGAGGATGCCAAGCCTGGATTCCCTGAGCACAGACCAGTTCATTTAATTTCAGAAATAGGAAGAAAGATCATTTATAGGACAGGGAGTAACCCTGGCATCAAAGTCCAGCCTAAGTCCACCTAGAAAGTAAACAATCCTATCACCAATATCCACAAGGTGAATGTGCTGCTTTTTAATTCATGCTAAGGAGTATAGCCACTTCCTGTTCAAGGAAAAGATCAGGGACTTTAAAGCGATTCTTTAAATAATCTATGAAGGAGAAAGAATAATGGGAAGGCAGAAAAAATTCAATTACCTGATGAATATTTTGCTATAAGGTGTCCTGCATGAAGAAAGTCCAAGAAAGTATAAGATTATATGACCATAAATTACCTTCTGTGGCTTCAATTGTGATCACTTCTGAAAAAATTAATATGCTAAAATATCTGTTGATATGGGTTTTCCTGGCACATATGTACATGCACATATAGGTATTCCTTTGGTTGTCAATTGCAGTGTAACAAACCCCCTTCAAACTTAGAGGCATCCTACAATAATGATTTTTTTTTTTTTTTTTTTTTTGAGACAGAGTCTCACTCTGTTGCCCAGGCTAGAGTACAGTGGTGCGATCTCAGCTCACTGCAACCTCCACCACCTGGGTTCAACCGATTCTCCTGCCTCAGCCTCCCGAGTAGCTGGTGCTACAGGCACACACCACTACGCCCAGCCAATTTTTGTATTTTTAGTAGAGACAGGGTTTCGCCATGTAAGCCAGGCTGGTCCCTTAAACTCCTGACCTCAAGGGATCTGCCCACCTCAGCCTCCCAAAGTGCTGGGATTACAGGCGTGAGCCACCGCGCCCGGCCCATTTTGTTATCTTTCACAATTCTGTGTGTAGGCTGGGCTCTGCTGGGCAGCACTTTTGTTCCATGTGAGGTCAGTGGCGGTTGCAGGTACCTGGGGCTCACATGACCTGCAATGTCTGCAATGGTGGGGTCCTGTGCCTTGACCCCTGGCAGGGCCGGCTGGACACTGGAATGGCTCCCTTTCCCATGGAATCCCTGGCCCAGCAAAATCTATGAGGACTTTCCACATGGTCCCAGTGGTGCAGGTGGATTTCTTAGTTGGAGACTTGGGGCCTCTAAGAGCTCGAAGGCAGAAGCTGCCCAGACTCCTTGAGGCCTAGGCTGGGAACCTGCATAGTGGGGCTTCAGACACCTTCTACTTGTTAAAGCAAGTCTGAGTCAGTGTAGGAGGGTTCCTCCTATGCACTGATCTTCTTCCTCTGTCAAGAGTCCTTTCTGCCCAACCTGCTCATCTTGTTAACTCACCCCCACCCTCAACCATCTCAACCCCAAAGTCACTTCCTCCACGGCCTTTCTTCTTATCTTATAGACTAGGCCATCTTCGCCTCACCCCACTGCATTAATTTCAGGTTGCAATGAGACGTCTGCCTGTGCCCCCATGTGATCCTGTCTCCCTCCCCACTTTGGCCACGGGTCCATTAGAACCAAGCCCACTATATCCTCACTGCTCAGCGTCTGCAGCCTAAGAAAACCACAAGACAATTTGCAATAAATATTTGTTGACTGAGTGGATAGGAAAAGTTATATTTGGATAAAAGCGTTATCACAATAGAGTGAGTTTGTTTCATCCCCGGAGTGTGTGACTGCACTCTTCTACCTTACACACAGCATATCGTGAGTTTCATTGACTGCTGAAGAACAGTGCCTTCAAATGCAGTCACCATTCACATTTTTGGGTCCTATTCCTTCTGATCTCTGACAGCTGTACATCCTCTACTTAGAAATCCCCATAGCAGCTTATGAGCATATGAAACATGATATGCATCTCTACCCAGCTCAGAGCAGAACCCTGGTTAGGAGCTCCTATTCAATGCCTCAGGAAAGCCTCCCTCAGCCATAAATAAGACTGGTCAGGCTCTAGGTGCACAGGGAGGGAGCTGGGAAGATGGGGTTGAAATTGTCTTCAGAATAGAACTAACCCAATACAGTGATTTAAGCTCCTAATATGAGTTCTTTTCTCCTAATTTGCCATTTTCTCATTAAAAAACAAAGGCTGTGGAAAGACCTGACTTGCAGGTGCTAGCTGGGTTCTACCTAATCACACTGCTGTCAAGATTTAGATCATAGAAGCAACCCCAACTCACCAAAAACAAAAACAAAAAACAGATGCGTGCTTTTAAAAGTTAGAATTCATCTAGTGGAATGCTTTTGAGTATGACAAACTCTATGTAATATCTGAAAAAAATGGTTGTGTTATCAAGAAACAGTTTTAACCCAATTGAAAAAGAAAAGTGTGTGCCTTAGACCTATGACGCAAGCCGCTCGTGCAAGGGGCAGCCAGATGTCAGCAGTCCTGTGAGGAGGGGGCAGCCCGGGCTCCACCACTCACTAGAGGAACCCCTAGTGGGAGCACAGGAGCCTCTTACGTTTACCTGGGAGCAAGGTTGAGCCGCTCACACTTACCTGGCAGGGTTAGCATGAGGGCTGGAAACAACATGCCAGGTTCACAGCACAGTGTGTGGCTCAGAACAGGTTTGCAGCAAAGGTGAGCTATTGTTTAAACTTGCTAGCCAGTGTCACCCTGAATAACCAGCCCCACGTGTCACTTCAGCATTAACTGTCATTAAGCCTTGAGAGGAAAACATGGACAACTTTCACTTTCTTTATAAAACAAATGCAAATTAAATATTTTAGTAAGCAAATCATGGAGGACAAATAGTTTTCCCATTCCAAAAAAGACAAATATATATCTATGACAAATATAAAGAAAAACATATAGAAATGCATATATAATTTATATATACGTGTACACACACACACACACACACACACACACACATTTAGCCAGTTGAAAGAATCAGATAAAACCATTCATGGATGATATTTTTAACCATATAAAGAAATGAGAAGGCCGGGCATGGTGACACACGCCTGTAATCCCAGCACTTTGGGAGGCCGAGGTGGGAGGATCACTTGAGGTCAGGAGTTTGAGACCAGCCTGGCCAACATGGCAAAACCTCAACTCTACTAAAAATACAAAAATAGCCCAGGCACAGTGGCATGTGCCTGTAGTCTCAGCCACTCGGGAGGCTGAGGCAGGAGAATTGCTTGTACTGAGGAGGCACAGGAGGCGAGGCTGCAGTGAGCTGAGTTCATACCACTGCACTTCAGCCTGGGCAACAGAGCAAGACTCAAAAAAAATAAAAAGGAAAAAAAAAGAAATGGGAAATTGAGAGAAGGGATGTTCCTCTCAAATAGTCTTCAAAACAGGAAAAGCAGTCAACAAAATGAGGGGGGAAGAAGAGGAGATAAGGAAACATGGTGGCATCAGGTAAACTGTCAAAGTAAGGGTTCTTCAGGTTTTCTTGTGAATCTGAAGAAATTACTAGTATGTTGGTGAAAATGTGTGACAGCAGAGGAACCAACCTGAACAATGTTGTTTGTGTACTGTTTGACAACATACTATTTCAGGGGACAAAAGGGACATTTCAGCCGCATAGAATAAAACACGCTGACTGTGGCTAACTCTCCAGTCACTCCTGCTAACCCCTGAAATTTGCACTCTGCTCATGTTTCTTAGCCAGGGGACGGTGATGAGCACGTGGGGAGTGCTTCCAGGTTGTGCTCCTATAAGAAAAGGTATATAGTCTCTTGAAACCTAAAGAAACAACAGCAGGTTTATGTCTGGACAATTGGATCAATTACAAAAAAAAATTCAAAATATTAAGCTGGGGACTCTGTAAAACAGCTGACCTACACTCCTCAAAACATCAGTCATGCAAGACAAAAGAAGATGAGGAAATGTCCTACATAAAAAGAGACACGAGAGATAAGTGCACTGCACGATCATTCATCAGATTTTTTTGGTTTTGAGACACGGTCTTGCTCCATTGCCCAGGCTGGAGTGCAGTGGTACAATCTCAACTCACTGCAACCTCCAGCTCCTGGGTTCAAGCAATCCTCTCACCTCAGTCTCCTGAGAAGATGGGACTATAAGCATGCACCACCACGTCCAGCTAATTTTTGTATTTTTTGTAGAGACAGGGTTTCACCATGTTACCCAGGCTGGTCTTGAACTCCTTAAGTGATCCGCCTGCCTCAGCTTCCCAAAGTACTGGGATTACAGGTGTGAGCCATGACACCTAGCTCCCCGTTCATCTGAATTTCTAAAAGCCAGCCTTAAAGAATGTTATTGGATCAACTGGGGAAATATATTAAAGAGCTGTATTAGAACAACGTTACATTTCCTGAATGCAACAGACACAACTAATGCTCCCTCCCAAAGATGTTCAAATCCCAATCCCCCGAACCTGTGGATATGTGAGGCTGCCCGGCAAGGAGTTAAGATGTAGAGCTAATCAGCCAAGCTTCCTTAAGGTGGGCTTTGTGCCTGGGTTACCCAGGTGGCCCAATATAATCATCAGCAGCCTACAAATATGAAAGAGAGATGGAAGGGTCACAGTCAGGGTGAGATGGTGGGAGAAGTCCTTCAGCCACTGCTGGGCTTGAATATGGAAGGGGCCAGGAGCCAAGGAATGCAGGCGTCCCCCAGAAGCCAGGAAACGGGACTCTCCCCCAAGAGCCTCCAGGAAGCTGCACAGCCCAGTGAGATCCATTTCAGACTTCTGACCCCCAGAACTGTGAAATAATAAATTTGTGTTTTAAGCCATAAAGTTTGTGGCAATTTGTTAAAACAGCAACAGCAAGCTAAGAAGCTTCATCACTTTGTGACTATGTAGGAGAGTGCTCCTGCCTTAGGGAATACATATGATCCTGTTTAGAACTAAGATCCCATGCCCTCTGCAACTAACTCACAAATAGCTCAGCAAGGAAGACAAGGAGTGAGACACAAATATAATGAAATGATAGCAACCGACAAACCTGGTGAAAGGAATATGGGTGTTTATTATACTAGTAACTTTCCTGGGGGGTGGCCTAAGGTATTTCAGAATAAAAGTTTGGAGGACAAAAGGAGTAAGATTGTGAGATCATGTCAGAATTATGTGAAAAAACAGATTTTAATCAACTAGCAAAGGAAGAAACAATGGACATCTATGGTATACTTGAAGATCCTAGACCAGGATCCCCAACCCCTGGGCCGTAGACTGTACTGATCTGTGGCCTGTTAGGAACTGGGCTGCACAGCAAGAGGTGAGCACCAGGCAAGCGAGCAAAGCTTCATCTGTGTTTACAGCCGCTCCCCATTGCTCACATTACCACCCAAGCTCCACCCCCTGTCAGATCAGCAGCAGCATTACATTCTCACAGGAACATGAACCCTAATGTGAACTGCACATGCAAGGATCTAGGTTGTGCACTCGTTACGAGAATCGAATGATCTAATGATCTGTCACTGTCTCCCATCACCCTCAGATAGGACCGTCTAGTTGCAGGAAAACAAGCTCACGGCTCCCACTGATTCTATGTTGTGGTGAGTTGTATAATTATTTCATTATATATTACAATGTAATAAGAACAGAAATAAAGTTTGCAAAAAATGTAATGCGTTTGAATCACCCCCAAACCATCCCCCACCCCAGTCCGTGGAAAACTTCCACGGACTGGGTCCCTGGTGCCAAAAACATTGGGGACTCCTGTCCTAGACTACCTACTCAATAATTTCAGACCCTTTATTCAGGAAGGAGGGAAGGAGAGGAGAGGAGAGGAGGGGAAGGGGAAGGGGCAGGGGAAGGGGAAAGGGAAGGGAGGGAGGGAAGGAGGGAAGGAAAGGAGGGAAATGGCAGAGGGAGTGTCAAGGGGAGGGGGTAAAAAGTGAGTAGAAAATTCCCAGACCCCTCCACCCCAACCACCACCTCCCCAGCAGAAATCAGAGGTTTCATTCTCTGGAGAGGAACGGAAGGTCTCTGGATGGAAGCATCAGGTCGAGTTGAGGGTGGAAACATTACACAGGAAATGGACCATGTGAAAGCTGACTTAATGTCTATGCAGTTGCACTCTCTTCCCCACCGAGCACCTAGACAAACTTGGACTCTCTGTGCAGGAGAAACCTCCTCTGGAGAGTCTGATTAGATGAGAGAGAAGCCCTAACAATTCTACGACTTGGGATTTCCCTGCGAATTGGCCAGCAAGATCACCCTACAACGAAGACTCCCCATAAGCACATCACTTTCAAGCCTTGTTTTAGGGCTGTGTCTCAAATATGAATGATACTTGAGAAATAGTTTAATATGAAAGGCAGTCCAGTTGAGCATGTGGCTCACGCCTGTAATCCCAGCACTTTTGGAGGCCAAGGCGGGTGGATCACTTGAGATCAGGAGTTCAAAACCAACATAGCCAACATGATGAAACCCAACTCTACTAAAAATACAAAAATTAGCCAGGCATGATGGTGTGTGCCTGTAGTCCCAACTACTCAGGAGGCTGAGGCAGGAGAATCGCTTGAGACCGAGAGGCAGAGGCTTCAGTGGGCCAAGATAGCACCACTGCACTCCAGCCTGGGTGACAGAGCGAGACTCTGTTTCCAAAAAAAAAAGACACAGTCCAAAGTCATGCAAAACATTGAAAGCATCCCCCAAGATTTTATTAGTAATATCAGAGAACAAGAAGAGATAGTACATCCTTAAAACAGACTATGTAAGAATCTTTTTTGAAAAAAAGGAATATATAGAGAACAAATACATTTTGAGAAAAATAGCTCTGGGAAATTAATTACATGGGAGTGGAAAATTCAAAAATTCAACAGGAGAGTTGGGAGACTGTAGAAAACCCAGCAGAAGGTGTAACAGAAGAGTCCCGGGCTCCCCACGCCCCGTTTCCATGGAGACGAGCCACATTTCCACTGGTGCATTTCCACAGATTATAGTCCAAACACTCTGGCAAGGGGCTGACAAGGAGCATGTTCTAGGTAATCGGGGTCTAGACCATTGCACCAGCTTCAGTCAGTGCAAGAATCATGAGGCCACTCAGGAATCAAGTTCAGGTGAACTTGATCTGCCATTTCCCTCCTTTCCTTCCCCTTCCCCTTCCCTCCTTTCCTTCCCCCTTCCTCTTCCCCTTCCCCTCCTCTCCTCTCCTCTCCTTCCCTCCTTCCTGAATAAAGTGTCTGAAATTATTGAGTAGGTAGTCTAGGACAAGAGTCCCCAATGTTTTTGGCACCAGGGACCCAGTCCGTGGAAGTTTTCCAGGTGAGAGTAAAGTGTAAAAACCCCACCCAAGTGTGGCAGGAGGTTAGAGAAAATGCTGAAGGTGGGGCACTAGGAACTGGGCTGGAAAGTCTGTCTGAGAGGAGAGGCATCTGGGTAGCTGTGGACGTGCTGGGCATCAATGGTGTCCTCTGCAAACCCATTGAGCAGAGCAGGACACTGAGGCAGCCTGCTTATTTGGATCGCTCTTCTATCTCTCTTGGTTTCTGATCCAAGATCTAATTGTCAAAAGTCAACCTTGCTATGTGTATTTTAACACAGAAGAAAGATTGGGAATAAAAGAAATGCAGGAAAGATAAACGAGAAGAAATTTTGTTTAAAAAGCCAACATTATTGTAGACACTTTTATCCCATAGGATTAAAAAATGCAGGACTGTTTTTCAATAAAACTGCCAAATTTTCCCTTAAGGCCAGGAAATTTAAATATATTGATTAACAATCATGTCTCCATTCTAACTTCATTGCAATAAAGGACCAGGGACACAGTTGTCCTTCTCACCACATCTGCTCAAAAACTTCCTCTTTTAGTTCATGTTCAGTATTTCTACTAAGGCCTTTGGAATTGGTATTTGCCAAAAATAAAGTAGCCAGTTACTATCTTTACATTTGGAAGGCATTTCATCTTCTCAATTAGTGACAATTAATATTTTCATTTAACAAAAACCTATTGCTAGTAAGTTTTATATTCCCATTTCATAATTGTTTTTCTAACTAAAAACCATTTTAAATCTGTCAAGTTTGTAAAGAATTACAACAATGTACACATTAAGTAAAAGCTATTAGTAATTTTTCTAGTTGCGGAAGTAATCACAGTGGTAATTCAAAGCTAAAATTTGCATGGCTTCATAACCAACTCTTAAATTTCACTTATTTAACGATGTTTTCTAAGTATTCTCTCATTTCAGATGAGACCAGCGCACTCAGGATGCTATGGTCATTATGACAACATTCTGTCGTTTCAGACAGTGCCAGATGCTGACATCAAAAATGGGTACAGCTAGCAAGCTAAATTCTGAAAACTCCTCTCCAGCCCTCCGTTTTCCTAGGAAACCAGGGTGCTGGCCACAGCAGTCGCTAACGCCCCTTCGGAATTCAGCCTTCAGCAATTTTCGTCCTGCCCCTTGTGAATCTATCTGAGTTTTCTCAGTGTTAAGCTACAGAATCCCAGGGTGTGAAAAACAATTTTTCCTGGGGGTCTGATTTGCCGTAAGCAGGTCTTCAGTAAGGAGGTGAGGAGAGGGAAGGACAGAGGAGAGCTTCCTGCTGTGGGCATCCCCACACGGGCTCTGCGCCCAGCATTGCCGGACACAGCACACTCATGTGGAACACACTGATCCCCAAAATCATTCATTGCTTATCAGAAATTCATTTTTAACTGGGTGCACTATGTTTTATCTGGCAGCTGTATGTAGACCAAGATTTTCGCTGTTAGAAATGATGCTGGAACATCTGCTTCCAGCTGTGAGAAAGTAACCAGGTCCGGACCCACACCTGGGTCATTCACAGCTAGAAATCTAGGCAAAAGGCATGAAGCAAGTGCTTATGGCGTTGGACAGGCACAGGACAGTGATCCCTGAGAGAAAAGGGAAGGGGATCCCCAAAGGCACAGCCCTGAGTCCTGGAGAAGCTAGGCAGGGGCAGCTGCAGAATCTGCATATGGCCCTTGAGGCGTGGCGGAAACCAATCCAAGACCATAGGGGCAACAAGCACCAGGAGCTGTTAGCCAAACAATTTCCAGAGCTTACAGGGGGCAGAAGTTGAGTTCCAGGGGAAAGACCCCTCACCAAACCCAGTGGGTGGGCATCCAGGAGTGGTCCCAGGGAGGCCAGGCCATAGTGGCAGGTTGCCGCTTCTCCTCCACCCCTGCCGGGTTACAGCCGCTGGGCCCTGACCGCTGACCGTGGAGCACACCTGGGCCTCATTACTTGGAGGCCACCATCCACACATCCCTTTAATGCACCCAGCTCTGTGACAGTCTCCTGTTGTCAGCCATGACCTGCAAAAGAGCCACTACTGGATTGGCTCCCATGATCCTGGTGCCTTCTCACCCACACATGCCCAGTGGCCATGGTGGCTGGTGTGTCCTTGCCTGTTACAGCCACCCCAGCATGCCCACCCAGAGTCCCCTCACCCTGCTTCTCGCTGAGTGTGCAGTATGGCCGTTCTTGCGGATGGACAGCTTTTCTCCCTGTTGTGAGAAGCTGGTGTCCTTTCACCTCACGAATCTGCCTTCCCATAGGCCTTGTAGTCCCAGGGGTGAGCTGGGCAGAGCACTTCTTGTAGGCCTTGACAGCACTGTGTCCACCTCATGCTAGCAAGAATCAGCCCCTTGGCCACAGCCAGTTCTTACGTGGCTGACAAAGGTGGTCAGTCCCCAGAAAGCCAGCATCTCCCAGAGATGACTCCACAATGGGGAAGGGAGAGCACACACTTGGGGTGCACTGGTATCTGCGGAGCATTCTTAAGACCCCGTCCCTTGCCCCTGATGTCCTCCCTGTCACTGAGCTCTGAGGGTTCTACTTCCTTAGTAGCTCTTGAACCTCATCTGTAACACAGTCTGCTTTTCCTCACCTGTAACACAGCTCTCACTGGCAGCACAGCTCTCACCTACAGCACCACCTCTCACCCGCAGAACCACCTCTCACCTGAAGAACCAGCTCTCACCCGCAGAACCACCTCTCACCCGCAGAAGCAGCTCTCACCTGCAGAACCAGCTCTCACCCGCAGCACCAGCTCTCACCCGCAGAACCAGCTCTCACCCGCAGAACCAGCTCTCACCTGCAGAACCAGCTCTCACCTGCAGAACCAGTTCTCACCTGCAGAACCACCACTCACCCGCAGAACCACCTCTCACCCGCAGAACCAGCTCTCACCCGCAGAACCAGCTCTCACCCGCAGCACAGCTCTCACCCGCAGAACCACCTCTCACTCGCAGAACCAGCTCTCACCCGCAGAACCAGCTCTCACCCGCAGCACCACCTCTCACCCGCAGAACCAGCTCTCACCCGCAGAACCACCTCTCACTCGAAGAACCAGCTCTCACCCGCAGAACCACCTCTCACCCGGAGAACCAGCTTTCACCCGCAGCACCACCTCTCACCCGCAGAACCAGCTCTCACCCGCAGCACCACCTCTCACCCGCAGAACCAGCTCTCATCCGCAGAACCAGCTCTCACCCGCAGAACCACCTCTCACCTGCAGAACCAGCTCTCACCCGCAGAACCAGTTCTCACCCGCAGCACCACCTCTCACCCGCAGAACCAGCTCTCACCCGCAGAACCAGCTCTCAGCCGCAGCACAGCTCTCACCCGCAGAACCACCTCTCACCCGCAGAACCAGCTCTCACCCGCAGCACCACCTCTCACCCGCAGAACCAGCTCTCACCCGCAGCACCACCTCTCACCCGCAGAACCAGCTCTCACCCGCAGCACCACCTCTCACCCGCAGAACCAGCTCTCACCCGCAGCACCACCTCTCACCCGCAGAACCAGCTCTCACCCGCAGAACCAGCTCTCACCCGCAGAACCACCTCTCACCCGCAGAACCAGCTCTCACCCGCAGAACCAGTTCTCACCCACAGAACCACCTCTCACCCGCAGAACCAGCTCTCACCCGCAGAACCAGCTCTCACCCGCAGCACAGCTCTCACCCGCAGAACCAGCTCTCACCCACAGCACCACCTCTCACCCGCAGAACCAGCTCTCACCCGCAGAACCAGCTCTCACCCGCAGAACCACCTCTCACCCGCAGAATCACCTCTCACCCGCAGAACCAGCTCTCACCCGCAGAACCAGCTCTCACCCGCAGCACCACCTCTCACCTGCAGCACGGCTCTAACCTACAGAACTGGCTCTCACCTGGAGAACCGGCTCTCACCTGCAGCACAGCTCTCACCTACAGCACCAGCTCTCAGCTGTGCAATGCCAATGTTTCCTAAGCAGCCTTTCTCCATTTATTCTTATTCTCTTCTTCACACTGCAGTCAAAACACTAATGTGACCTTGTCATCCCTGAGTGCTTCTCTGCTGCCCCTAGAACAAGACCATGCTCATACTTAACATTGCAGAACTGACACACCCCTGGATGCCTCGGCTTCATCTGCTGCACTGCCTTCCTTCAGCCCCCATCCCACTGTGCCATCACCCAGGCCGTTTGTGCCATCAGTTCTGTCCAGATGATCTTCACTGACTGACCCCCACTCATCCTTCCCACCATTCTAAGCTCCACAGGAAGTCTTCCCAGACCCCTCCCCCAGGAGACGTTCCTAGAGCCCCACAAAGTTCTGGCCATGGTATTAGGATTCCCACACATATTTGTTTAGTTACTTGATGCATGTCTCTCTAGAATACAAACTCCACAAGGGCGGATGTTGTGTATTTTCACTTAGCACAGTGACTGACACAGAGTAGGAGTTTCATATGTATTTTGGGGAGGGAGAAAGGAAGGGAAGAGGAGGAAGATTTATGTATGAGCCTGACAATCACGTCTTACACTTCTCGTGGAAGGAGGCCCATGTGGGAGGGGAAACGGGCATGCCGAGGGGCAGGAGAGGACAAGTCAGAACTGTTGGATCAGAGACTTAGAGTGGTGGAGGAAGTGGTTTGAAATTCAAGAGATCCTAGCAAGGGTTCCGGACATGTCAGTGATTACCGGGGCACCTGTTCATCTCCACTGAGCATCTGTGATGTGCTGGGCCCTCTTCCAAGTACTTGGGATACATGAGTTTAAGAAACAAAACACAGACCCGTTCCTTTTCCTTGTGCAGCTCACACTCCAGAGGGGGCAGACCTAGCATTTTCTCACCTAAAAGATAGGAATAGGCCAGGCACTGTGGCTCACGCCTGTAATCCCAGCACTTTGGGAGGCCAAGGCGGGTGGATCATGAGGTCAAGTGATCAAGACCACCCTGGCCAACATGGTGAAACCCTGTCTCTACTAAAAATACAAAAATTAGTCAGGCGTGGTGGTGGGTGCCTGTAGTCCCAGCTACTCAGGAGGCTGAGGCAGGAGAATCACTTGAACCTGGGAGGTGAAGGTTGCAGTGAGCCAAGATCATGCCACTGCACTCCAGCCTGACAACAGAGTGATACTCCATCTCAAACAACAACAACAACAACAACAAAGACAGGAATAATCAGAATAATCATCATTTTTACGGGTCATTGTAAGGACTGCACCTGATTGTCTCCACTGGACACCTGGACACTGATCTCAACAGAGCAGGAACCAGCTCTCGCCTGCAGCACCAGCTCTCACTGGTGCCGTGGGTTCCTTCAACACACATGTCTGAGCTCCCACAATGTGCCTGGCATCACACTAAAATACTGGAGAAATACAATTAGCATGATGCCCACATGGCCCTCGTGGTGCAGAAAACAGACGCTCCACATCACTGAGTGGCTGCTCCATTCCAGGCACTCTCAAGTTGCATTGAACATTTTTTTTTCTTATTTTTTATAGAGGTGACCGAGCAATGCATGGAACATTTTTGAAGTCTTCACATACGCTAGACACTGTTTTCTCAACAATAGTCTACATTTAATCTTGACAAGAACCCTGTGAGGAAAGAACTGTCATTATTTCCATTTACAGATGGGGGACTGCACAGCTAACAGGGCTGAAACTGAGATGTAAACCCAGGCAGGCCGGCTCCGAGACCTCAAGCTAAACCAGCCACCATGCTACTTCCTCATTGGAACCTTACAGTCAGTTCCAATGCTCAGCAGATGCCTGGAATAGAGACAGTACTTAACAATGCCGAATGGACAAAATGCTATTCACAGATACATAGTCAAACCACACTACATATGTGAAAATTAAGAGTGTGAAAAATAGTTTACATCCTGTGTCTGTGCCTGCAAGAGAAGACACCTCATCCAGCCGCACCGACCTGCACTCGTCCTCTCAGCCGGCCTGCAATGTTCCCAGGGGCACATTTTTGAGTCGAACGTGCCACTGCACAGCTATTTAAAGCATTTCATTTTCATCTTAGGGTATCAATAAGACAACAAATTTGTGTTTGAAATGAAGCCAATAAAGACTTTTAGCTGAACATAGACGGATATTTGTATTTTTGAATATCATTTTTAGTTCATCTGACATATGTAGTAGAATTTGTACTTTCAAGTTAATCATCTAATTTTTTAAATAAAAAGTGAATACATAAAGTATATTTAGTATTTGACCAAAATAAATCAAAAGATTTAATGTCTGAATCTTCTACACTGTAAAATATTGAAGACAGTCTAATCTTAGAGAAGCACTCACCTTACTTCGCAGATAAGGACTCTGTCCTCTAGAGAAGTCAAGCAAGCTGTCTAAATCACACAGCTAGTTAGAGGCAGAGTTAGGACCACCACCAAAGCATTTCCTATTCAACATGTATTTATTCAGCCTATGCTATGAATCAAGAATTGTTCTAAGTACTGAGTTTCTGTATTCTTTCTAATACATTACAAACGTGCCTGTCAGAAATGTTAACAACTCCCTGGTAATATTTGACTTGGCCAATAATGATTTTTTTCATGGATTCAGCAAGCATTTTGGGGTCTTATGGGAGGTACTGAAGGGTAAATGGAGATGAAGTAAATGAGGTTTTCACCTATAAAGAGCTTTGGGTCTGGCGGGGCGGCCAGTCGTGTGCACATGCGCTGACGATGCTGCAATGCCACGGATCTCATGGGGCAGCAGAGAACATCTGGGAATCAGAGGAGAGAGAGGTTTCTTTCACCAGGAAAATCCCAGCACTGCTGGTCCAGGTGAGGCAGCACCCGAATGGACAGCACCCAGAGACCACTGAAGGACTGAAGTGTGGCAGCAGCTCTGCAGCCTGTCCCCGGGTGAGTCACAGAGAGGATGGCTGGGAGGGATGCCAGGCTATGGGAACAAGCCACAGTGAGGACAGGACAGTGGAGGCAGAACAGCGGCTCTTCCACCATGTGAACTCATGGAAGTCACTTTCTAAGCCCCAGTTTTTCTATCTATAAAATGGGCCACATAATCGAATAAACTCTGAAGCACTATCCCAATGGAACAGTTGCTATTGATCTAGCAAATGCTGAACAGGGCATTATTAGTGTTAGGGGAATGGAGATACTTTTCATCCCAAAACCAAGTTAGACCTGTGTAGTATTTGTGGGATATTCACGTATTACTGCTTCAGAGTTCTTTCCTCATCAGCATCCAGTTCAGCGTGGTAAGCCATGGGTTAGAAGCCCAGCTGCATCAGAAGAATGGGCATTTTTCCTTCCATAACTGAGCACTATGGACGGGGCTCCTGGTTTAGGGGGTGCCCATGGAAGGGAGAATCACAGGCCAGAACATAAGGGTTACATTCTAGATTCTTGCCATTTCCTTCCTGCCTGGCCTTGGGGAGTTGACTCAACCTCTCTGAAATTCAGTCTCCTCGTCTGTAAAATGGAGCTGCTTCGGATCTACCTGACGTGGTAATTTTGAGTATGGAGCAAGACAGGATGTGTAAAGTACAGCAAAGGGCCAGGCGTGCACCTGCTTAGGGGAGGTCACTAAAGTGGAGGAAACACGAATGACCTAGACATCTCACCTGGTCAGACAACAACAGCAGACATAAATGCGGAACAGCACCAATGAGGAAGAAGCACTTTTGAGGATCAAAAAAAGTCCTGTTCAATTTACAATCAGCTGGCTCCCCTGTTGTCCTCGTCATAATCACCTGCCTTTGGTAAAGGCCAGGGAGCCCAGCCCTCCAAGCTACAGTCCACAGGGGAGCCCAGCCCTCTAAGCTATAGCCCACAGGGGAGCCCAGCCCTCCAAGCTATAGCCCACAGGGGAGCCCAGCCCTCCAAGCTATAGCCCACAGGGGAGCCCAGCCCTCTAAGCTATAGGCCACAGGGGAGCCCAGCCCTCTAAGCTATAGCCCACAGTGGAGCCCAGCCCTCTAAGCTATAGCCCACAGGGGAGCCCAGCCCTCCAAGCTATAGTCCACAGGGGAGCCCAGCCCTCTAAGCTATAGCCCACAGGGGAGCCCAGCCCTCCAAGCTATAGCCCACAGGGGAGCCCAGCCCTCTAAGCTATAGGCCACAGGGGAGCCCAGCCCTCTAAGCTATAGCCCACAGGGGAGCCCAGCCCTCTAAGCTATAGCCCACAGGGGAGCCCAGCCCTCCAAGCTATAGTCCACAGGGGAGCCCAGCCCTCTAAGCTATAGCCCACAGGGAAGCCCAGCCCTTCAAGCTATAGCCCACAGGGGAGCCCAGCCGTCTAGTTTCTGGTAAACAGCCCACATCCTTGAAAAGTTCTTGCTTATGTTAGCTCTCCCATGTGGTTTTAAATCATGGAGCTTCCAAATCATTGCTAATTCTTTCCTCATTTTATATGTCAAGAAATCAAGCCAAGAAAGGCTGGGGAAGCTGAGATCCCACAGTGGCTGGTGGTGGAGCTATTGGGCTCACAGACCTGCCTTCCAAAGCTTGTTATAGACTAATTGCTGGGGTGAAGCTGGAGCTGAAGCCCTGGGCGACTGTGCTTGGACTCCCAGTCCGAGAATAACCCCTGTACTCAGGACGCAGCCACAGTAATGGCTGTGGGGAAGTGGATGGGGAGGATCCTAGAGATGAAGGGCCCCCGAATAGCAACACCATAAGATTTGAGGACTCCTGCCACCTCCACCCCAAGTCACCCAGCAACCCTGAGCTCTGTGAATGGGGGCTCACTCTTGAGTGGCATTAATTCGTATGGCAAATGCCCAGGAACTTCAAACAGATGAGCCTGGCATTAAGAACGCATGGCTGAGTGTGACCTCCACCAGACACCCTATCATGCTGCAAACCAGAGGAAAAATAGGAATAAAATATTAGGGGTGAGGAGGGTTAAAATGATTATCCTGCCAAACATTATCATATTTGATGACGGTATGGCACACTGTCCTTAGCACTTTACTTACATAACCTCAGTTGATTCTCACAGCAGCCATGACAGATACACTCTCCCCAGTTCCTCCCCCTCTACAGACATGGGAACTCAGAGTGCCTTCTGTGTGCTGGGTGTGATACATGCTCCACTTTGTCTGTGGTGGAACATTTCAGGAGGGTCATTGCCAAATAATGAGTGTGAAAATTAAATGAGAAAATGTGTCTACAGCGATTTCAGCACTGTGCTATAACGCCATCTCCAAAGTGTTCACTATTACTCGGTGCTCATTTTAAGTATGACTCCAAAGCAATCACCAATAGGTCCTGATTAATTTCAAAATTATTTCCAAATTTTGAAATTATGTAAATACAAAAAGATCATAATCTGAGAAGCAAAGAATATGGGGCCTGGGCAATTTAGAGACTTCTAATAGGTCAGACATGGTGAGGGCTTTTTTTAGCAGTCATTCAGGAGGGAGGGAGACAGGAAATCAAGAGCCCATGAACAAGCAGGCCAGCAGATTTCTTCTGGCTGAGCGCTGAGCAGCCCCCAGGGGCAGGGCTGCGTCTCTTGAGTGCACAGCAGGAGTGCACATCCTCCTGCACACTGTGCCTGGCACACAGCGAATGGCCCCAGGTATGTGGAGAGTAAAGAAAAAGGCAGATAGTTTCAAATAGATCCTTGCTGTGAACTCCAGGGAGCTGCCAGAACTTCCCGTCCACAATAATTACTATAAAGCCCCAGAAAACAATCATACTTAGTTTCGCTCAAAAACAATAGGAATGAAAAAGAAACTGCTAGACGACACCAGTGGACAAGTGTTGCCAGCACCGATGATACGCAGTGACTTTCCGCCAGGTTTGTAATTGCAGGTATTACCTACATTCATAAGCCTGTGGCCATTTCTATGCAAAATCCAGGCACCTAAATGCCTAGAAGGATGAGAATTAGGGAATGGGGAAAAAACAGCCTATTTTCTTCTCAGAATTATATCATCGGAGTACAAAGGCAAGAGGGAAACCTACCCAGAAATATATAAATATAAAACTACATATACACATTATACCTACATAAGCTAATTATAGAACAGAATTGCTACCGGGGGATATTTCCATTTCCTTACCATTTCACTAATTGCCTTGGTAATTATGCTTATAAGACTATAAGGCACTAATGTGGAATAACAGTTTTAAATTACCGCGGAAGTTTGAGACTGCGGGAACAGGATCAAGTACAGTGAGCTGCATTTCTGCAGAACCTCTTCCAGCCATTTTGCCCACAGACTTACTTAGTTTTCACACCATTACAAACACAGGGAATTAAAGTCTATAACAAGTTTTTAAACTAATTTTTCAAACTGGTGTACAGAAAAAATATAAGTGCTTGAATGTTTAGAAGTGGCTCATTTCACAGACACAGATTTCTTTTCGACTTTCCAATCGCTGGTCACAGACACAGATTTTTTTCGACTTTCCAATCACTGGAATGATGGAACCACGAATAGATTTCAATGTTAAGTCACTTGACCCTTCCTGTGCAGCACACTTCACAGGAAGCTCCTGCCCTTTCGGCTTCCAGATAAGATCCTGATGACAATGTGTGATCTCATCCCAAAAAGGGCTAAAAACTGGCACTGAAGGTGCCTCATTGTAACTCGACGGAAGCAGAGATCTGAACAAAATCAAACGTAAAAGCTGTTGTGAGGCTCAGCATTAGAAGCTCGTGAGTGCCACTTCCTTGGAAGCAAAACAAGGGCTGCATTAATAATGTCGTGCTGCATTTGTATGTGATTAACTTCCACAGTTCCAATTTATCTTTCTTAGAAGTAATAAATTGAGCCCCTTGATTTTTCTGGTTTGCCTAGGCATGAGGATTTGCTGTTGTGTCCAACTGTCTTTACATTTGAGTGCACATAAATTCAGTCTTGATGGAGGTCTGACCCTTATTAATTCACTTGACCAGGCTGGAAAACTGCTCTTCAAGAAAGGATGAAAAAAAAAATCCCCTAGTTCACAAACTAAGAATTGTCAATATAATATGTATTGGGAAAATCAGACCAAAGAAAAGAGTAGTTCAACACTTACCACGCAATGAATATCCAGGCCCTCTCACAGTTTCAATGTAATTGATAAAAAGTTGTTAAAATACTTCTTTTAGGATGAAGTTTCTCTTTCCACTACAACTGAGAAATGCTGATAAAATCATGTGCTGGTCTCCGCTGCCTGATGCATCCTAAAGCTTGGGATGGTCTTTACGTTTTGAAATTAAATTAGGACACTGAATTGCAAAGTGCTTGTGTAGCGTGATGTACTCTCCACAAAGACCCCAAAAAAATAAATATTCCAAAACCTTCTAGCCAAGGTTGACCTATCGATCCAGGAGGAAAGGGCATTCTGAAAGGCAAAGGATTTTAAAAAATTAACACCACCCAGATGCACCTTAATGCTTTTAAGAAATGTCTTTGGCAGATGGAACGTCAATCTTAAAGAATTAGAGAAGAAAAGTCAGCTTATGGTAGGAAAAAAAAAAAAACAAAACAAGAATGCTACTTAGAAAGCACAGCATACCTTCCCATAAGATGATCCTGCCTCAAAGGGAAGGGAAAATGAAAACAGAAAGAAAAAAAAAAAAGAAGAAATGAAGCTTTCTTTAAGGATTACAGAATGACCATGCTTCAGCGGGCACGGCATTCCCACAGCGCTCCTCACACTGGAATGAGAGGGGAAAGGCAAAGGTCACATGGTCTGCCACGGAGGTCTTGGCCTTCTGCAGCACTAGCTCCATTTATAAACACCCAAGGCATTGAATGAAAAGAATGGAAACTCATTTATGTTTTGGAAAATATAATTGGGCCTGTGTACTCTAAAGAGAAGGCCACAGGAAGCCGAGAAGAGGCCGACCACTGAAGCTAACGAGGGCCAGACGCTGTGCACAAGGGTGGGCGTGCCTTGTGCAGAGCCCCATACCAAGGACAGGGGAGGGCCTGTGAGGCTTCGCACCCTCAGAGAGCTGTGAAATGGGAACCTCTAAGCACTGCCACAGCCTCTCCAGAAGCCAAACGAGGTGTGCTCAAAGGTCGTGTCTGTTCCTAAGGCTTGACTCTCACTTTATGATCTAGGTTTCAACATTAAAGAGTAACTCTTTGCTGTGAAAAGAAGGCTTGAAAAGAAGGCTCCAGTTTTCCATTTTCATCTCATGGTTCATTTCCCCCTGATCAATCTTGCTTACTGGTGTCTACCCAAGATTTCATGCCTGTGGTTTGCAATATGATGAGGCAGGGACTTATTTACAGTGTCCCTCAGCTAGGGACATCATGGTCAGGTTAACCCAGTGAGAAAAGTCACTAAGACCATTGCATCAAATGTCACATCAAAAGCTGCTGGTTTCCATTCTGCGTGGCAATTTAAGTGGTGTCCCATAACCACAAGATAACCCCCCTGTCACTCTCTGAAAAGTTTAGACCAAAAGAAATGTGTGGCCAGGCATGGTGGCTCACACCTGAAATCCCAGCACTTTGGGAGGCTGAGGTGGGCAGATCACCTGAGGTCAGGAGTTCGAGACCAACCTGGCCAACATGATGAAACCCCATCTCTACTAAAAATACAAAAATTAGCCAGTCATGGTGGTGCATGCCTGTAATCCCAGCTACTTGGGAGGCTGAGGCAGGAGAATCACTTGAGCCCAGGAGGTGGAGGTTGCAGTGAGTCAAGACTGCACCATTGCACTCCAGCCTGGGTGACAGAGCGAGACTCTGTCTCAAAAAAAAAGAAAAGAAAAAGAAAAAAGAAATGTGCATGTGTATGTGTTTTACTATAATGAGATGCTCAAATTTTAACTACTGTTTCATCTCAACTAACATTTACTTAGCACTTAATATATGCCAGGCACGTTGATAAGTGGGCTGCAAATATCAAGATGAAAAATACATTCTCTTTGCCTATATGGAGTTTACCATTGTCTGTACCAATTGCAAGTCCTAGAGCCACAATTCTATTCTAACAGAGAGTTTTGGATTGCAGAACATCAAGACCCTAATTGAAAAGTTAATAACTTCAGAGACTGTTACACACCATAATGAAAGCCAGCCGACAGAAGATGGGGCACTCACTTTCCCATTTACAAACGCAATTCTTTCCACTAGCATTTGATTTTCTTTGACCTTAAATTCCAAGCCAAACTCTTAACATTTGGTCCAGGAAACTCAAACACATAACTAAGACTCTTATTTTTACCTTGAGATTTCTAAATCCTCTAATGTTTATGAGGCAAGGAAGTCCCATGTGGGTCAGGTGACTTTGACGGGGGTTTGGGCAGAGAGCAGACAGTCCCTGGAAGCAACAGGTCCAGCTGGGCATGAGGAAGGGTGGCCAGCTCGCACAGCTGGTGACAACCTCTCCCACCAGCTCACATGCCTGCCACCAAGCCCTTGTGAGTCTTTCCTCAGCCCCTCTCAGGGACTTCTCTGTTGAGAAATTTTGAAATGTATAAATGATGGCAGAGACTAAATTCTGTCCACTTAGCCCCACCCTTCCCAGCTGCTGATTCTTCCCTCTGGCCTGTCCTGTCCCCTCTGCCCCTGCTTGTGGCTTTGTCCCCTGGCCATTAATGTCCCCTGCCCCTGGCACAGGGGCAGCCATGCCCTCACACCTGATGGGAGGGAGGATCTTCTCCATCTCTCCCAGTCTAGTCTCCACCTTCCAGGCCCCGCCACGCCTGGCTGGTCCCTGGAACTACACCTCTGACGCAAATCAACTCTGTGTGCATGTGTCACCATGCACCTTGCCTTTGCTTCCCGATTCTTCCTACCTCTTATGACTTACTGAGAAAATCAGCTCCAGTGGCTGCCTCTGTGCCTGGAGAAGAAGGTTGGATGGAAGGGAACCTGCTCAGTAAAGAGGCATGGAGGGTAGGAGAGGGCCCTGTCTGAGAGCTGCCCTCCTCTTTACACTCCAGTTGTAATAAGGAAAATACTCAAGAATGATCATGGTGTTCCCATGTGTCACCTCTTCCAAGAGGCATTTCTCAGCCTCTGAGGCAGAACTCCTGCCACTGAAGTCCTGGAGCCACTGGGACCTTTCACCCCACAGTGTGCTCAGGAGCAAGCTGGCCGTCCTTTCTAGACAGTGAGTTCTCTAAGGTGGAGCTGTCACCACTGTCACCTTCCCAACCTGCCCCATCACAGGGTCTGGCACAGAGCAGCACTTAATAGTTTATAATCAATGAATGAATAAGTCATAGCCTTTATAAATTCTGTTCAGAGTTTAGAGGAAAGAAGTCTTTTCTGGCTTTATGAAAGATGATACAGTTTGGCTGTGTCCCCACCCAAATCTCAACTTGAATTGCATCTCCCAGAATTCCCAAGTGTTGTGGGAGGGACCCAGAGGGAGGTAATTGAATCATGGGGGCCAGTCTTTCCTGTGCTATTCCAGTGATAGTGAATAAGTTTCACAAGATCTGTTAGGTTTATCAGGGGTTTCCACTTTTGCTTCTTCTTTATTTTTCTCATGCTGCTGCAATGTAAGAAGTGCCTTTCACCTCCTGCCATGATTCTGAGGCCATTCCAGCCATGTGAGACTATAAGTCCAGTTAAACTTCTTTTTTTTGTAAATTGCCCAGTCACGGGTATGTCTATATCACCAGTGTGAAAACAGACTAACACAGTAAATTGGTACCAGTAGAGTGGGGCGCTGCTGAAAAGATATCCGAAAATGTGGAAGCAACTTTGGAATTGGGTACCAGGAAGAGGTTGAAACAGTTTGGAGGGCTCAGAAGAAGATAGGAAAATGTGGGAAATTTGGAACTTCCTAGAGACTTGTTGAATGGTTTTGCCAAAAATGCTGATAGCAATATGGACAATAAGGTCCAGGCTGAGGTGGTCTCAGATGGAGATTAAAAATTTGTTGGGAACTGGAGTAAAGGCTACTCTTGTTATGTTTTATCAAAGAGGCTGGTGGCATTTTGCCCCGCCCTAGAGATTTGTGAAACTTTGAACTTGAGAAAGGTGATTTAGGGTATCTGGCAGAAGAAATTTCTAAGCAGCAAACATTCAAGGCATGACTTGGGTACTGTTAAAGGCATTCAGTTTTATAAGGGAAGCAGAGCATAAAAGTTTGGAAAATTTGCAGCCTGACTAGGCAATAGAAAAGAAAAACCCATTTTCTGGGGAGAAATTCAAGCCAGCTGCAGAAATTTACATAAGTAGCAAGGATCCTAATGTTAACTCCCAAGACAATGGGAAAATGTCTCCAGGCCATGTCAGAGACCTTCACAGCATCCCCTCCCATCACAGGCCCAGAGGCCCAGGAGGAAAAAATGGTTTCATGGGCTAGGTCCAGGGTCTCCATGCTGTGTGCAGCCTAGGGACTTGGTGCCCTGTGTCCCAGCCACTCCAGCTATGGCTGAAAGGGAGCCAATGTACAGCTTGGGCTGTGACTTCAGAGGGTAAAAGCCCCAATCCTTGGCAGCTTCCACATGGTGTTGAGCCAGTAGGTCCACAGAAGTTAAGAATTGAGGTTTGAGAACCTCCACTTAGATTTCAGAAGATGTATAGAAATACCTGGATGTGCCAGCAAAAGTTTGCTGTAGGGGTGGGGATCTCATGGAGAACCTCTCCTAGGGCAGTGCAGAAGGGAAATGTAGGGTTGGAGTCCCAACACAGAGTTCCTACTGGGGCATTGCCTAGTGGAGTTGTGAGAGAGGGCTGCCATCCTCCAGAACCCAGAATAGTAGATCCACAGACTGCTTGCACCGTGTACCTGGAAAAGCCACAGACACTCAGTGCCAGCCCATGAAAGCAGCCAGGAGGGAGGCTGTAGCCTGCAAAGCCACAGGTGTGGAGCTACCCAAGACCATGGTCACCCACCTCTTGCATCGGCATGACCTGGAGGTGAGACCTGGAGTCAAAGGAGATCATTTTGGAGCTTTAAAATTTGATTGCCCCGCTGAATTTTGGACTTGCAAGGACCCTGTAACCCCTTTGTTTTGGCCAATTTCTCCCATTTGGAATGGCTGTATTTACCCAATACCTGAATCCCCATTGTATCTAGGAAGTAACTAGCTTGCTTTTGATTTTACAGGCTCATAGGTGGAAGGGACTTGCCTTGTCTCAAATGAGACTTTGTACTGTGGACTTTTGGGTTAATGCTGAAATTAGTTAAGACTTTGGGGGACTGTTGGGAAGGCATAATTGGTTTTGAAATGTGAGGACGTGAGATTTGGAGGGGCCAGGGGCAGACTAATATGGTTTGGCTGTGTCCCCACCCACATCTCAATTTGAATCATATCTCCCAGAATTCTCACGTGTTGTAGGAGGGACTCAGGGGGAGGTAATTGAATCATGGCGACTGGTCTTTCCCATGCTATTCTTGTGATAGTGAATAAGTTTCACGAGATCTGATGGATTTATCAGGGATTTCTGCTTTTGATTCTTCCTCATTTTCTCTTGCTGCCACCATGTAAGAAGTGCCTTTCACCTCCTGCCATGATTCTAAGGCCTCCCCAGCCATGTGGAACTATAAATCCAATTAAACCTTTTTTTCTTCCCAGTCTTGGTTATGTCTATCAGCAGCATGAAAACGGACTAATACGAACGACATGGGACTGTGTAAGAAAACTGGTGAGAGGGGAGGGTGGGGATTCCCTTCACTATGGAAGAGATTTTGTCCTCCGAGTACCCAGAGCCAAGCCTCTCTGCTAAGCTTCAACAGTTTGCAAAAAATTGCAAGTTAATCTTTGAGTGGCTCCTTCACCAGTAATTCTCCAATTCAGCTGTAAATAGGAGAGCAAGCACTAGGGTGGGTATGAACAAGTTATCCCAGGATACCAGGCCAGGAAAGAAGAGAGAAGGGGAGAAAGAGGAGAAGAAAGAGTAAGGGAGGAAGGGAAGCAGAAGGGAGGGAGGAAGGGAAGAGAAGGAAGGCAAGAAAGGAGGCAAGAAGGGAGGCAAGACAGAGAGAGGGAAGAAAGGAGGAAAACCCTCCCAGACAGCTCCACCCTCAACCTCTGAATGAGATTCCAATGAGCAAATGCCTCTAAAGCATGGCTTTCAGTAGAAATATTGTGTGAGCCACACAGTTTTTAATTTTCTAATAGCCACATCTTAGAAAGTAAAAAGAGTCAAAATTAATTTTAATTATATAGTTTGTATTTAACCCAATACACACAAAAACATAAAATCAATGTAAAACATCATTAATGAGCTAGCTTCCCTTCTTTTTTCCCACTAAGCCATGGAAGTGCTCTCCTGTGGAATTATGGCATAGTAAATAAATTCCATGGAATGTCTCTCTCTAAACAGGGCCAGATTCTTTTCCTTGAACAAAATCTTTTCACCTGAATCTACAACATTGGTTTTACCTTGACCAGATTTAGAGACCTTACTAGGAAAGTGAAATGAGACATCTCTCCTTAATCAGATGTCCACAGGGTCATCACTCAGAGAATGGCCTGCATTTGTACCGTGCTAAAGCTCACTCCATTGAGCGCACCACTAGGCCAGGGCTCTGCGCAGGCCCCACCCAGTGGACTCACCCTCAAGGCAAGGATCATCTCCCAGCCTAGAGGTCTTCACTATACCCTCTATGAAGTACCAAGGGGCAATGCAAAAACAAAAAGTGCACTTCCACGTCCCTCCCTCTGCTTTTGCACAATATCTCTAGGTAACTTGGGTTGATTTATTTATTTTCATTCTTTGCTAATTTAATTCCGAGGCTGTTCTCTCTTTAGTACCAGCAACGGGTGAGTCTGCCTGTCCCAGGCATCTCCAGGGTGGTTCTGGAGGTTGGTACAGGGGCTCTGCTCCTGCCCTTTTCAAGTTGGCCTCGTTAGCAGGACAGAATCGCCCTGCCTTCTGGTCCTCCAGAATTTCCTAAAAGAGTGAGTGAGTTCCATACAGGTTTATCTCTGCAGAATGTGAACGATTTGAAGCTACTATGCTGAAAACATCACTGAAATAATGGCACTGTGTCCTGAACTTCAACAGTAATGGATATGATCAAAGAACTCAAAACTCTATTTAAAGATTAACCAAACTTCCACCTGTTTTTTTGTTGTTGTTTTTGTTTTGTTTTGTTTGTTTTTGAGACGGAGTTTTGCTCTCATTGCCCAGGCTGGAGTGCCGTGGTGCAATCTCGGCTCACTGCAACCTCCGCCTCCCAGTTTCAAGCGATTCTCCTGCCTCAGCCTCCCAAGTAGCTGGGATTACGCGCCACCACACCCGGCTAATTTTTTGTATTTTTAATAGAGACTTGGTTTCGCCATGTTGGCCAGGCTGGTCTTGAACTCCTGACCTCGGGTGATCCACCCGCCTCGGCCTTCCAAAGTTCTGGGATTACAGGCGTGAGCCAGTGTGCCCAGACCCACCTTTTTTACTCTGAGCGCGGTGCAGGCAGCCCACAGAGAAGTTCTGATAGAGGAAGGATGTCTCTGGGATGCCCAGCCATGAGGAATCAGGAAAGAAGTCTTAACCTCAGCACAAGCGGCTGGGGGCTCTGCACACTTGGCTTTGAGAGTAGATGGTGAAGATGATATGTGACAATGAGGTCCTGAGTTACTGCTCTGATCAGCCGGGCATGCTGCGGCCGGCTTCCCTTCAGGCTGTAAGCCTGGTCCACGAAAAGGCTTGGCACTTTCCGTTTTGTTTGGTTTTTTTTTTTTTTTTTTTTTTTTTTTTTTTTTGAGATGGAGTCTTGCTCTGTCCCCCAGGCTGGAGTGCAGTGGCGCAATCTTGGCTCACTGCAAGTTCTGCCTCCCGGGTTCACGCCTTTCTCCTGCCTCAGCCTCCCAAGTAGCTGGGACTACAGGTGCCCACCACCACGCCTGGCTAATTTTGTGTATTTTTAGTAAAAATGGGGTTTCACCGGGTTAGCCAGAATGGTCTCGATCTCCTGACCTCGTGATCCGCCTGCCTCAGCCTCCCAAAGTGCTGGGATTACAGGCGTGAGCCATGGCGCCCGGCCAGTGCTTTCTTTTTTAATTAAATGATTGTAACTGAGAAAGGGGAAGGGGAAGAAGAGTAGCCTTTACTTTGGTACTCTGAAAATGATACTACAGAAGTTGTTGTTTTCAGTTATATTTAAGCATAGTCTTATATTTAAGAAATGTGATATCTGAAAGAACTTATTTTCTGGTGTTCCCAGCTCTTCTATGTCATAAGCTAAAAATTTATGTTTACCTCCCTTCTAAGTCAAGAGTAAGCAGCACCATGCCGCTTACACGACAGATTTCTCTCACTAGGTAATGAGAATTGAGCCAGAATGGGCGTCTGAAACTGTGTCTTAGCCCATTAGCTATATAGTAGCTTGTCTCAGCAGGAAAATCAACCTTGAGAAGCCAGAAGCCAGTAGCAAAGGTCATGAGTGATGACAGACCCATTTTATTTATATTTTGTTTCTTCTGTTGTAATGCTATAAGCCCCCTGTTTTTATATGGCAGTTCTTTGGGAATACATTTTAAACATTTCTCAGAAAAATCAGGCCTACAGTTCAGTGATGCACTATCTCTTTTCATGTAATATTCATTCAACAAATCTCTATAAGCCTGAGGCCCAAGATGCCTCGCACACCATCCATGATGGATTTCCTCTGGAATGCACCCACTACCGGGCAGTGGACATGTTTTAGGAGCCTCTCGATTACCACAGAAACAGATCTTTTACTTTAATCCACTCTTGTTTTTCTGTTCTATTATTCTGCTCTCGCTGCATTATGACATATGCCAAATAGGTAAGGTGGAGGGCAGGTCTTCAGGGGCATGTTACGTCATAGACTATGTGGGTTTGCTGTTGTCATTTGCTTGAGTTTTAGGGCTAGGTTAGGCCAAAGTTGGTTTTTCAGCAACCAAAGATTGCCAATTAAAGCCTGTCTCCTTGGATGCACCATTATCTCTGGGTCTGTTTGTTTAAAACTGCTATTTAACCCAACATCTTTTCCTATAGTGAAGGTGCCATCCTGGGTTGTGGGGGGCAGGGTCACCCGTTTGAAGTACACACTTCATAATAAACAGTGTGATTCACAGCCCTCCGTAAGCACTTCAATATGACCTCCACCCTCAAAACCAAGCAGGCTGTTTTCGAAGTAGTCACTTTGTAGAATACCATGTAATAAGTCACCTAGGAAACAACATCTTAAAATGTCTGTGACAAAAGTAAACGCAATCAAGGGCCCAATCTTGCAGCTTCGTGCTGCAGACCCACCCGCCCTCCTTCCTGTGTGCATTGCTTGCTGCTGCTCTCAGGGGACCTGCCTCTACCCTCTCTGCTGAGTGCCCTGTTAGCCAACTGTTCCTCCTGCTCTTCTTGGTGGAAAATAAGGACAACCTTCCCTAGAGCAATGAGCAACTTAAATATCAAAGTGAGAACTCCAGCGTGAAGAACCAATCACCTCTGTGCACAACTAGAGAAAGGGCAGAAACCTGCGCATTAGCAGGAAGCAGAGAACAGAACACGAGGAGGAGAGGATGAGCTGAGTGTGCACTCCTAGTAAGAAAATCATCTTCATCCAAGGGAATACTCTGAGGGTGATGAGAAATTATGGGACATTATTGAACTTGGGTGATTCAACCAACCTATAAATTAAACATGTAATGTTTGAAGATTTGCCCCTTTTATTCCAATAAAACATCCTCCTGATGTATTATAGACTGTTTGCAGTTGAGGGCCCCTGAGCTATGTAATATTCTCCTCCAGATTTCTTGGTAGGGGCTTTAATTAAAAGGAATATGAATGCCAGACACCCCCAAGAATATAGTTCAGGCATTTTTGCCAGTGTTTGGGCCCCAAAATTATCTTTACTTTTGTTCATTTGAATAACTCTCTTGAACATAGTCTTTTAACTCCTGAGTGTTCCTGGGCAAGGGCAGTGGGAGAGCTTTGGGGATGGGATGCGGAAGCAGAGGGGCTCATTCTGTTTGAGCCCAGGGGGAGGCAACTCCAGGAATCAAATCCAGGAAGGGTGTCATCGTCAATGCTGGGGAAGTGACCCCAAGCAAGGGCCTCAATCAATAGGCATGAAGTACAGAACCGAGCAGAGGGCAGATCACAAACCTAGAAAAGCCCAGAATGTCACAGCATAGAGGGTACAGATGAGAGACCAGGGGTCGTCACCTGCAGCCACTTTTCCTGAACCCTCAGGGTGAATGTGTTAGATAACTCATTTAAAGGTGTCAGGTCAGCATGACCATCAAACCTGTATTATGTTTCAAGAACAGTGACAAAGCAAGACTCTCTCTCAAAAAAAAAAAAAAAAAAAAAAACACAGTTTATCTCCAGAGCAGAAATATTCGCAAATTGACCAACAAGCTTAGAATGTTTATTCCCAGGAAGTCAGTAATGTCCAAAACTAATTCTGTAATGGTGCTTTTCTAATCTATACTGTTTAGAAATGTGATAGGCTGAATGTTGATGTCCCCCAAAACTCAGTTTGAAATCCTAACACCCCAGGGTTAAGGGCTTGTGAACATTTGTTAACAGTGGCCACAGGAAGCTAAGCCACCAGCCTTCCAGCGTTGAAGGCTGAACCTTCCTCTTGTGGTAATTTCTGTGCCACATGAAGCATTGTACGCAGTGCTCACCACCGTGTTTATAGCTACATGTCCACAAGTACAATGTTAGATGTGGCTCTCGCTGCTTTCCCAGAATTGGATTCTGGCATTTGAAGACTTCATCAGCCAATCACATATTTTACCAGATGTTCCAAACAACAGCTCAAAGCACAGCTGACACTGGATGTGGGGAGGAGGCCAGTAGCACCTCTTTCACATCACATTGGGAGTGTTTGTCTTTCCACATCTGCCAATAGATTATCAGCTTCCTGAAGGTACTGATGAGATCGTGGTTGCTGTTTTATTCCCAAATGGATGCTGGGAATACAGTAGCTAACAATTCACAGGCCCTGTCTATCCTTATGAACTTAGAGTTTGGCAAAAAGACATTTTTTCATATTATCTGATCTATGTGACTTGTTCATATTAATAAATCCTCAATAAATCTTTACTGAATAAATAAATGGAAATGTTGAAGATGAGAAATTCACTTAAATGAATGCCTAAAGCACCAGCAGAAGTTCATTACCCATAAAGGGTGCCTTGTGCAGGATGATTCCAATACCCCAGTGGCTTCTGCTGTCTCAGCCACAGATTTACAAACACCTCAGGGAGTTGACCCCTTAGAGCCTCAGCCAGAAGTAGTGCCTGATGACGGGTAGAAAATGGGATAAAGCAATGTAGCAACAGTGGGCTATATGGTGCCAATTCTTCTTGGAGAAAAAATAAAAGTTCTAAAAAAAATGTTGATAAAGAATCTATATTCTAAGTGGGTCAGCAGTAGCTCAGTGGGCGGTGGAGATTGGTTTCATATAGAGGAATTAAGGAATGCAGTTCTGGGAGGGAAGGATGACCCAAGTACTTTCAAGTAAAAGTGGTACTAGAGGAAAACAGGAGCCAGGCTCCTCACCACCCAAGAAGGGAGTTACCCACACAAACACGGGGAAAACAGGAGTGGCCCTGTGGTGTTGAAGGGAATTAGAGGTGTGGTGTGAATGCCTGGTTTCTAATATGTACATATAGAGATAGGCCTAGAAAATGCAAAACGTAGAGTTACATACATGTGCTAAGTCTCTGTAAATGTCCCAATCTGACTGTGCAGGCTGTCCTTGTTGAGAGTGGACACAGTTGAAGCCCAGGGAGACAGCATGACAGAGCTCGGCTCAGGTGGGTACAGGCAAAACCAGACCCCATTTGTACCATTCTTGTAGCTTCTCTATAAGCTGGAAATTAGTTGTTTCATTCATATTGATGTGGAAACATTCCAGGGAGAGAACTATTTGGTTGGAGTTGGGCTTCCTCTTGACATTATTTGAGTAGCCTCAGTTTCTGTAACCGGTGCCTGTTGCAACCGTGGACTGCTGTGCTCACTGCCAGCCACATGTGGAGGCATTGCCAGGCTGGTGGGTGCTCCAGCACCAGCTCATCCAGGCTTGTTTGAGTGGGGTCCTGGGTGAGCTGTCACCATAGTGCTGCATCATCCTTGACAAAGAGCTGGGCTGCGATCATAGTGCCCACAGCAAGGTCTGAAAGGGGATACACAGAACTTGGACCACTGGCACACTAGCGGGTCCCCTGCCCTGCTTAGTTGGAAGCCACAGGCAGGAATGGATTCATGTTCCAGAAGCCCTACCTGGGCCATTCTCTCCTCAACCATGAGGACAATCAGATAATACCGACAATAACTCAATGCTCTGTGGCCCCAGCTTCTGTTTAACCACAAACATCAGCCTTTCCTGGGACCCATAGAACTGTGCTAAGACAGATCTCCACCACTCTAACAGGAGTGGTGGGTCCCTGTGAAAAATGGGCCAGCGTGGAGGTGCCTACACCAGGGACGTCCCCAGGTTGATCGATGTCCAAAATGCATCCTTAGGCGCGCCCTTCCCAGAGCCGCATGGGTGGTGGTGACCTCTCAAGGAATCTCCTGGGGCCACAGAATGAAAGAAGCAATGACTCCTCTCTGGTTGGCACAGTTTTGGATGTAGACTCGCCTAGAAATATACAACGTGTGGTGCCTGCCCTGGCTCAGGCCCCATAGATTTTAGTGCAGTGATTTCAGGCAGGGCTAACCTCAGAGTCTCTTTGCACCAACACGAAACTGTCTTCTGAAAGCATGTTTTCTCTTCCCAGATTTTAAAGTTTGTCCCCTAGTGGTCCAACTGGTTACAGAAATGTGCTAATTTATACAAAACATTGCCAATTTATCTCTGATTCCATCCTCAATTCCCATCAACTTCTGTGTGGATTTACATAGTATGCTGCTTTCAATGCAATATCAGGAATTCTGTGTTTCCTATCTTTAGACAATGCTAAATTTTTTCTGGGCTCAAAAACAGATTCAAACCCACTTACCTCCTTCATACATAGTTCAGGCAGAAAAGGGAGAAATACTTACTATGAATTGCTTCATGTATATGTGATTTCAACTCCACAAGACCATGGGAAATATTAGAAAACCAGAGGGGCCAAGATAGCTGATTAGAAGTGGCTGTGGTTCACCGCACTCATGGAGGGGAATGAAAGAAGTGAGTGAATTCAGCACCTTCAACGAAAATATCCAGGTTCTCGCATTGGGACTGACTAGGCAAACAACTCAACCCACAGAAAATGACAAAAAGCAGGGTGGGGCAACAGCCCACACAGGAGTGGCACAGAGCCAGAGGAACCCCCACCTCCAGCTAAGGGAAGTAGTAAGTGATTGGGTGACCCTGCCCAGGAAACCACACTTATCCCACAGATCCTTGCAAACCACGGAGCAGGAAATCCCCTTGTGAGCCCACATCACGAGGGCCTTGTGTCCGATACACAGAGCTGTGTGGAGTCTGCAAAGCAGCTGCTCAGGCACACCCAGAAGTTTTACATACTCTGGCCCCAGGAACCCCAGCAAGGTGGGAAATTTGTCTGTGCAAATTCCTAGGAAGGGGGCTAAATCAAGGGAGCCAAATAGCATCGTTCTACAGGCCCCGCTTCCATAGCACCTCACAAGTTAAGACACAATGGTTTGGAATTCCAGCCAGCCAATGGCAACAGGCTGGAGTCTTCCTGAGAAAGGACCAAGTTCCCAGGGGGAGGGGCAGCCACCATCTCTGCAGTTTGGTAGACTCAGCAATTCCAGACTGCTGGCTTTGGAGAATACAAATGGTCCAGACGAGGAAGGATTCCCCACAAGCAGCACAGCTGCCTTAGCAGATCGTGGCCAGACTGTGTCTTAAAGCAAAACCCCGATCCATTCCTCCTCACTGGGCAGGACCCACCTGTGGGGGCTTCAGTCTCTCCAGCAAGGGTTCTATGGACAGAGCTCTGATCTTTCCCTTGGACAGAGTTCCCGAGATGGGGCCACCCTCTCTGTGGTTCAGTAGCCTCAGCCACTCCAGCCTGCCAGCTTTGGAGAATACAGATGGTCTGGAAGAGGAAGCCCACCTGCTCTACCAAAAAGCAGCCAGACTGATTCTTTAAGTGGGTCCCAAATCTCATTTCTCCTGACTGAGTGAGACCTCCCAACAGGGGTCTCCAGCCACCTCCTACAGGCAGGTTTGGGCCAGCAACAGGTCAGTACCCACCTGGGACAGGGCTTCCAGAGGAAGGACCAGGTTGCTGTCTTTGCTGTTTTTCAGCCTTCACTGGTGATATCTCCAGGTACAGAAGCAACTAGAGTCTGGAGAAAACCCCCAGCAAACCACAGCAGCCCTATGGAAGAGCAGCCTGACTGTTAAAAGAAAAACAAACAAACAGAAAACAACAACATCATCAACAAAAAAGGCCCCACAAAAAAAAAAAAAAAAAAAAAACCATTCAAAGGTCAGCAACCTCAAAGATCAAAGATAGATAAGCCCAAAAAGATGAGAAAAAAATCAGTGCAAAATTGCTAAAAATTCAAAAAGCCAGAGTAACTCTCCTCCTTCAAATGACTGCAACACCCGTCCAGCAAGGGCACAGAACTGGGCTGAGACTGAGATGGCTGTATTGACAGAAGTAGGCTCCAGAAGGTGGGTAATAATAAACTTCCCTGAGCTAAACAAGCATGTTATAAACCAATGCAAAGAAACTAAGAAGCATGATAAAATAATACAGGAGCCGATAGCAACAACACCCAGTTTAGACAGGAACATAACTGACCTGATGGAGCTGAAAAATACAACACAACAGCTTCACAATGTAATCACAAGTACCAATAGCAGAATAGACCAAGCGAAGGAAAGAATCTCAGAGCTTGAAGATTATCTTTCTGATATAAGACAGGCAGACAAGAACAGATAAAAAAGAATAAAAAGAAACGAATAAAACCTCTGAGAAATATGGGATTATGCAGAGACCAAAGCTACGACTGATTGGAGTACCTGAAAGAAACAGTGAGAATAGAACCAAGTTGGAAAACATACTTCAGGATATCATCCAGTAGAACTTCCCCAACCTAGAAAGGCCAACATTCAAATTCAGGAAATGCAGAGAACCTCAGAAAGATACTCCATGAAAAGACCAACCCCCAGATACATAATCATCAGATTCTCCAAGGTTGAAATGGAAAAAAAAAGATGTTAAGAGCAGTCAGAGATAAAGCCCAGGTCACCTACAAAGGGAAGCCCATCAGACTAACAGCAGACTGCTCAGCAGAAACCCTACAAGCCAGAAGAGATTGGGGGCCAATATTTAACATTCTTAAAGAAAAGAATTTCCAACCCAGAATTTCATATCCAGCCAAACTAAGCTTTATAAGTGAAGGAGAAATAAGATCCTTTTCAGACAAGCAAATGCTGATTGAATTCATTACTAACAGGCCTCCCTTGCAAGAGCTCCTGAAGGAAGCACTAAATATGGAAAGGAAAAATCACTACCAGCCACTACAAAAACACACTGAAGTACACAGACCAGTGACACTATGAAGCAACCACATAAACAACTCTACAAAATAACCAGCTAGCATCATGATGACAGGATCAAATTCACACATAACAATAATAACCTTAAATGTAAATGGGCTAAATGCCCCCAATTAAAAGACACAGAATAGCAAGCTGGCTAAAGAGCCAAGACCCATAGGTATATTGTCTTCAAGAGACCCAGCTCATGTGCAAAGATACATGTGGGCTCAAAATAAAGGGATGGAGAAAAATTTATCAAGCAAATGGAAAACAGAAAAAAGCAGGGGTTGAAATCCTAGTTTCTGACAAAACAGACTTTAAACAAAAAAAGATTAAAAAAAAAAAGACAAAAGCATTACGTAATAGTAATGGGTTCAATTCAACCAAAAGCTCTATCATAAATATATATGCATCCATTACAGGAGCTCCCAGATTCATAAAACAAGTCCTTAGAGACCTACAAAAAGACTTAGACTCCCACACAATAATAGTGGGAGACTTTAACACTTTACTGACAATATTAGAAACATCATTGAGACAGAAAATTAACAAAGATATTCAGGACCTGAGCTCAGCTCTCAATCAAGTGGACCTGATTTGATATCTACAGCACTCTCCACCCCAAAACAACAAAATATACACTCTTCTCATCACCACATGGCACTTACTCGAAAATTGATCAAATAATCGTAAGTAACACTCTTCAGCAAGTGCAAGGGGACTGAAATCATAACAAACAGTTTCTCAGACCACAGCACAATTAAATTGGAACTCAGGATTAAGAAATTCACTGACAACCACACAACTACATGGAAATTGAACAACCTGCTCCTGAATGACTCTTGGGTGAGTAACAAAATTAAGTCAGAAATTAAGAAGTTCTTTGAAACTAGTAAGAACAAAGATACAATGTACCAGAATCTCTTAGATGCAGCTAAAGCAGCTTTAAGAGCGAAATGTATAGCACTAAATGCCCACATCAAAAAGCTAGAAAGATCTCAAGTTAACAACCTAACATCTCAAATTAAAGAACTAGAGAATCAGGAGCAAACAAACCCCAAAGCTAGCAGAAGACAAGAAATAACCAAGATTGAAGCTGAACTGAAGGAGATAGAGATATGAAAAACCCTTTTAAAAAATCAATAAATCCAGGAGCTAGATTTTTTTAAAAATTGATAAAATAGATAGATTACTAGCTCGACTAATAAAGAAGAAAAGAGAGAAGAATCAAAAAAACACAACCAGAAATGATAAGGGGGATATTACCACTGACCCCACAGAAATACAAACAACCATCAGAGAATACTCTCAACACCTCTACGCACATAAACTAGAAAATCTAGAAGAAACTGATAAATTCCTGGACACATACACCCCCTGCCCAAGACTGAACCAGGAAGAAATTGAATCCCTGAATATACCAATAACAAGTTCTGAAATTGAGGAAGTAATAAATAGCCTATCAACCAAAAAAAAATAAAAATAAAGCCCAGGACCAGATGGATTCACTGCTGAATTCTACCAGAGGTAAGAGCTGGTACCATTTCCACCTAAACTATTCTGAACAATTAAAAAGGAGGGACTCCTCCCTAACTCATTCTATGAAGCCAGCATCTTTCTGACACCAAAATCTGACAGAGATACAACAAAAAAAAAAACTTCAGGGCAATATCTTTGACGAACATTGATGCAAAAATCCTCAATAAAATACTGCTAAACTGAATCTAGCAGCACATCAAAAAGCTTGTTAGACTTCTGGGGAAAATGGCAGATCGGAAACAGGACTAACTTGCAGCTCCCACTCAAATGGACAGCAGCATGTGGAGACTCACACTGTAAACTTTTGCTCCAAGAACCCAAGAACTACTGCAGGAACATACCAGGAAAGCCAAGAGAATCCACAGACCCTTTGAAGGAGGTGGATTGCTGGTGCAGTCTCTGTGGGACAGCTGAGGAACTGTGAGTCTTCTTGCTTTCTCAGTTGGGAGGCTGGTAGCCTGGGACGAGTTCTCTTCCCTGCTCACCAGCTGTCTGGAAATAAATCAGGTGATATTGGCTGGGTGCAATGGGAATGAGACTGGCCTTTCAGGCTGCAGGCTTCATGGGAGCAGGGTGAGTCCAATGGCTGCCAGCTTTCCCCCACTTCCCTGATGACCTGTGTGATGCCTCAGAGGCAGCCATAATCACCCTGGGAACATAACTCCATTGGTCTGAGAACCACACCCACATCTTGCCACAGCAGCTGTGGCAAGCCCCACCCAAAAAAAATCTGAGCTCAGACATGCCTAACCCTGCCCCCACCTGATGGTCTTTCTCTACCTGCCCTGGGTAGCTAAAGACAAAAAACATAATATCTTGGGAGCTCTATGGCCCTGCTCACCACCTGAGAAAACTGAATACTTACCCAAAGGCAAACCTAGGACAAACTTGTTTCCTCCCTGTACAACCCCAGCTGATACACTTTTGAAAATGCCACCTCCTGGTTGGAGGACAACCAACACAAATCCTGTACACTTAACAAAACTACAACAAAAGATCTTCACGGAGTCCACTTTACCCCCCTGCTACCTTCACCAGAGCAGGTGCTGATATCCACAGCTGAGAGACCTGAAGACAGATCACATCACAGGACTCTTTGCAGACATTCCCCAGTACCAGCCCAGAGCCCAATAGCTCTGCTGGGTGGCTAGATCCAGAAGAGAAATAACAATTACTACAGTTTGGCTCTCAGTAAGCCCCATCACGAGGGGAAAGGGGAGAGCACCACATCAAAGGAGTGCCCTGTGGAACAAAATAATCTGAACAGCAGTCCTTGAGTCCCAAATCCCTCTGACAGAGTCTACCCAAATGAAGAGGAACCAGAAAAACAATTCCGGTAGTATGACAAAACAAGGTTCTTTAATATCCCCAAAAATTTACACTAGCTCACCAGCAATGGATCCAAACCAACACAAAATCTCTGAATTACCAGAAAAAGAATTCAGAAGGTCAACTATTAAGCTAATCAAGAAAGCACCAGAGAAAGGTGACGTCCAACTTGAAGATACCAAAAAGGTTATACAGGACATAAATGGAAGAATCTCCAGTAAAATAGCATAAATAAAAAACAATCACAACTTCTGGAAATTAAGGACACATGTAGAGAACAGTAAAATGCACTGGAAAGTCTCAGCAATAGAATTGAACAAGAAGAAAAAAGAGCTTCAGAGTTTTCAAGGTAACACAATCTGACAAAGACAAGTAAAAAAATCAAAAATAATGAACAAAGCCTCCAAGAAGTTTGGGATTAAACAACCAAACCTAAGAATAACTGGTGTACCTGAGGAAGAAGAGAAATCTAAAGCTTGAAAAACATATTTAAGGGAATAATTGAGGAAAACTTACCCGGCCTTGCTAGAGATCTAGACGTCCAAATACAAGAAGCTCAAAGTACACTTGGGAAATTCATCACAAAAAGATCATTGCCTAGGCACAAAGTCATCAGGTATCTAAAGTCAAGGTGAAGCAAAGAATCTTAAGAGTCATAAGGCAAAAGCATCAGATAACCTACAAAGGAAAACCTATCCGATTAACAGTAGATTTCTCAGCAGAAATCCTACAAGCTAGAAGGGATTGGAGTTCTATCTTTAGCCTCCTTAAACAAAACAAGTATCAGCCAAGAATTTTGTATCCAGCAAAACTAAGCTTCATAAATGAAGGAAACATAGTCTTTTTCAGACAAACGAATGCTGAGAGAATTTGCCACTACCAAGCTAGCACTATGATAACTGCTAAAAGGAGCTCCAAATCTTGAAACAAACCCTTGAAATACACCAAAAAAAAACTCCTTAAAATATAAATCTCACAGGACCTATAAAACAACACAATGAAAAAAACCAAAGTATTCAGGCAACAAATACTACAATGAATAGGATAGTACCTTATATCTCAATACTAACATTGAAAATAAGTGGCCTAAATGCTCCCACTTAAAAGATACAGAATGGCAAAATGGATGAGTTCACCAACCAGTACCTGCTGTCTTCAAGAGACTCACCTGACACATAAGGATTCACATAAATGTAAGGCAAAGAAGTGGAAAAAGATATTCCATGCAAATGGACACCAAAAGTGAGTAGAAGTAGCTATTCTTAGACAAAACAAACTTTAAAGCCACAGCAGCTAAAAAAGACCAAGATGGACATTATATAAGGATAAAGGGATTAGTTCAACAGGAAAACATAATAAATAAAAACGACTACAGGCGGCAGAGATAGGTACAGGAAGCACCACACCACCCTATTGACACAGCCTGGATCCAGAGTTCAGCAGACATTGAGACGATGAAAATAAACTTGGTAATAATAATAATTTTAAAAAATCAAGATGGAAATTTAAAAAGTTTTTGAACTGAATGATGATAGTAACATAACCTATCAAAACCTCTGGGATACAGAAAAAGTGGTGCTACGAGGAGTGTTTACAGCACTGACTGCATCCAAAAGTCTGAAAGACCACAAATGAAAAATCTAAGTCCACACCTCAAGGAGTTAGAGAAACAAACCAAACTCAAACTCAGCAGAAGAAAAGAAATAATCAAGATGAGAGCGGAACTAAATGAAATTGAAACAAAAAATACAAAAGATAAATAAAATGAAAAGCTGGTTCTTTGAAAAGATAAATAAAATGGATAGACCAGTAGTAGGATTAACCAAAAAAAGAAGAGAGACGATCCAAATAAGCTCAACTAGAAATGAAATGGGAGATATTACAACCGACACCACAGAAATACAAAAGACCATTCAAGACTACTGGTATAAAAATAGGCAGATAAACTAATGGAATAGAATAGAGAACCCATAAATAAAGCCAAATACTTACAGCCAACTGATCTTTGACAAAGCAAACAAAAACATAAAGTGGGGAAAGTACACCTTATTCAACAAACAGTGCTGGGATAATTGGCAAGCCACATATAGAAGAATGAAGCTGGATGCTTATCTCTCACCTTATAAAAAAAAATCAACTCAAGATGGATCAAATACTTAAATGTAAGACCTGAAACCATAAAAAAACTAGAAAATAACATTGGAAAAACCCTTCTAAACATTGGCTTAGGCAAAGACTTCATGACCGAGAATGCAAAAGCAAATGCAACAAAAACAAATATAAATAGATGTGACTTAATTAAACTAAAAAGCTTCTGCACAGCAAAAGAAATAATCAGCAGAATAAACAGACAACCCACAGTGTGGGAGAAAATCTTTGCAATCTATATACCTGACAAAGGATTGATATCCAGAATCTACAAAAAACTCAAACAAATCATCAAGAAAAAAAAAAACAATCCCATCAAGAAGGGGGCTAAGGACATGAATAGACAATTCGCAAAAGAAGACATACAAATAGTCAACAAACATATGAAAAAATGCTCAAGATCACTAATTATCAGGGAAATGCAAACCAAAATCACAATATGATACTACCTTACTCCTGCAAGAATGGTCATAATCAAAAATATCAATAAATAATAGATGTTGGCATGGAAGTGGTGAAAAGGGGACACTTCTACACTGCTGGTGGGAATGTAAATTAGTGCAACCACTATGAAAAACAGTGTGGAGATTCCTAAAAGAACTAAAAGTAGAACTACCATTTGGTCAAGCAATCCCACTACCGGGCATCTACCCACAGGAAAAGAAGTCATTATATGAAAAAGATACTTGCATATGCATGTTTATAGCAGCACAACTTCCAATTGCAAAAATATGGAACTAGGCCAAATGCCCATCAATCAATGAGTGCATAAAGAAAATGTGGCATATATATATATATATACACGCATACCATGGAATACTACTCAGCCATAAAAAAGAATAACATAATGGCATTTGCAGCAACCTGGATAGAATTGGAGACCATTATCCTAAGTGAAGTAACTCAGGAATGGAAAACCAAACATCATATGTTCTCACTCGTAAGTGGGAGCTAAGCTATGAGGACATAAAAGCCTAAGAATAATACAGTGGGCTGGGGACTCTGGGAGAGTCATGAGAAGGGTGTGAGGGATAAAAGATCACACACTGGATACAGTGCACACTGCTTGGGTGATGGGTGCACCAAAGTCTCAGAAATCACCACTAAAAAACTTATTCATGTAACCAAACACCATTTGTTTCCCAAAAGCCTACTGAAATAAAACATAGATTAAAGACTTAAATCTAAGACCTAAGACTATGAAACTGCTACAAGAAAACATTGGAGGAACTCTCCACCCAGGACATTGGCCTGGGCAAAAATTTACTGAGTAATACCCAACAAGCATAGGCAATGAAGGCAAAAATGGACAAATGGGGTCACATCAAGTAAAAAGCTTCTGCACAGCAAAGGATACAGTCAACAAAGGGAAGAGACAACTCACAGAATGGTAGAAAATATTTGCAAACAACTCACCTGATAAGGTGTTAATAACTAGAATATAGAAGAAGCTCAAACAACTCTATAAAAAGTCTAGTAATCCAATTAAAAAATGAGCAAAAGATCTGAATAGACATTTTTAAAAGAAGATATACAAATGGCAAACAGGCATATGAAAAGGTGCTGAGCATCATTGATCATCAGAGAAATGCAAGTCAAAACTACAATGAGATATCACCTCATCCCAGTTGAAATGGCTTCTATGCAAAAGACAAGCAATAACAAATGCTGGCAAGGATGTGGAGAAAAGGGAACCCTCATACACTGTTGGTGGGAATGTAAATTAGCACAGCTACAATGAAGAATAGTTTGGAGGTTCCCCAAAAAACTAAAAATAGAGGTACCATATGATCCAGCAATCTCCCTACTGAGTATACACTCAAAAGAAAAGAAATCAGTATATCAAAGAGATATCTTTACTCCCATGTTT
Organism: Pongo pygmaeus; assembly: GCF_028885625.2. Classification (NCBI taxonomy): domain Eukaryota; kingdom Metazoa; phylum Chordata; class Mammalia; order Primates; family Hominidae; genus Pongo; species Pongo pygmaeus. The sequence goes on from NC_072385.2 coordinate 130,205,361, forward strand.
GTTGCAGCACGGTTCACAATAGCCAAGATTTGGAAGCAATCTAAGTGTCCATCAACAGATGAATGGGTAAAGAAAATGTGGTACATATTCACAATGGAGTACTATTCAGTCATAAAAAAGAATGAGATCTTGTCATTTTCAACAACACAGATGGAACTGGAGGTCGTTATGTTAAATGAAATAAACCAGGCACTGAAAGACAAAAATCACATATTCTCACTTATTTGTGGGATCTAAAAATCGAAACAATTGAACTCATGGACATAGAGAATAGAAGAATAATTGTCAGAAGCTAGGAAGGGTATTAGAGGGTAGCGGAGAAGTGGGGATTGTTAATGGGTACCAAAAAAAAAGCTAGAGGGAATAAGACCTACTATTTGTAGCACAACAGGGTGAATACGGTCAATAATAACTGTACATTTTAAAATAACTTAAAAAGTATAATTGTATCATTAATTACACAAAGGATAAATGCTTGAGGGGATGGATACCCCATTCTCCATGATGTGATTATTATGCATTGCATGCCTGTATTAAAATATTTCATGTACCCCATAAATATACACACACACATGTTTGTGTGTGTGTGTGTGTATATGTATACACACACCATGGAATACTACTCAGCCATAAATATATACACCATGGAATACTACTCAGCCATAAAAAGGGATGAAATCATAGCATTCACAGCAATCTGGATAGAATTAAAGACCATTGAAGAACCTGGATGGAATTGAAGACCATTATTCTAAGTGAAGTAACTCAGGAATAAAAAACCAAACATCATATGTTCTTACTCATAAGAGGGACCTAAGCTATGAGAATGCAAAAGCATAAGAATGATACCATGGACTTTGGGGACTCAGGGGGAAGCATAGGAGGGGAATGAGCGATAAGAGACTACACGTGGGGTACAGTGTACACTGCTCAGATGATGGGTGCACCAAAATCTCAGAAATCACTGTGAAAGAACTTATTAATGTAACCAAATGCCACCTGTTCCCAAAAAATGTATTGAAAAAAAAAAGCTTATCCAGATCAATCAAGTTGGCTTCATCCCTGGGATGCAAGGTTGGTTCAACATAGGCAAATCAATAAATATGATTCATCACATAAAGAGAACTAACACAGAAACCACATGATTCTCTCAATAGATGCAGAAAAGGCCTTTGGTAAAATTCAACACCCCTTCATGTTAAAAACCCTCAATAAACTAGATATTGAAGGAACACATCTCAAAATAAGAAGAGCCATATACGACAAACCCATAGCCAATATCATATTGAATGGGCAAAAGCTGGAAGCATTCACCTTGAAAACAGTGACAAGACAAGTGCACCCTCTCTCACCACTCCTATTCAACATAGTATTAGAAGTTCTGGCCAGGGCAATCAGGCAACAGAAAGACATAAAGCATATTCAAATAGGAAAAGAGGAAGTCAAACTATCTTTATTTGCAGATAATATGACCCTATATCTATTATAGAAAACCCCGTCATCTCAACCCAAAAGCTTCTTAAGCTGATAAGCAACTTTGGCAAAGTCTCAGGATACAAAGTCAATGTGCAAAATTCACTAGCATTCCTACACACCAACAACAGGCAAGCCAAAAGCCAAATCATGAATGAACTCCCGTTCACAATTGCCACAAAAAGAATAAAATACTTAGGAATATACCTAACAAGGTATGTGAAAGACCTCTTCAAGGAGAACTACAAATCACTACTCAAGGAAACAAGAGAGGACACAAACAAATGGAAAAACATTCCATGCTCATGGAGAGAAAGAATCAATATTGTGAAAATGGCCATACTGCCCAAAGTGATTTATAGATTCAATGCTATTGCCATTAAACTACCGTAGACATTCTTCTCAGAATCAGAAAAAAACTATTTTAAAACTCATATGAAACCAAAAAAGTGCCTGAATAGCCAAGACAATCTTAAGCAAAAAGAACAAAGCTGGAGGCATCACGCCACCCAACTTCAAGCTATGCTACAGGGCTATGGTAACCAAAACAGCATGGTTCTGGTACAAGAACAGACATATAGACCAATGGAACAGAATAGAGAACTCAGAAATAAGACCTACAAAGACACACCTACAAACATCTGATCTTCAAGAAACCTGACAAAAACAAGCAATGTGGAAAGGATCTCCTATTCAGTAAATGGTGCTTGGAAAACTGGCTAGCCATATGCAGAAAACAGAAACTGGACCCCTTCCTTACACCTTATACAAAAATTAACTCAAGATGGATTAAAGACTTAAATGTAAAACCCAAAACCATAAAAATCCTAGAAAATCTAGGCAATACCATTCAGGACATAGGCATGGGCAAATATTTCATGACGAAAACACCAAAAGCAGTTGCAACAAAAGCCAAAATTGACAAATGGGATCTAATTGAACCAAAGAGCTTCTGCATGGAAAAAGAAACTATCATCAGAGTGAACAGACAACCTGCACAATGGGAGAAAATTTTTGCAATCTATGCATCTAACAAAAGTCTAACATCCAGAGTTGACAAGAAACTTAAACAAATTTACAAGAAAAAATAAAACAACCCCATCAAAGTAGGCAAAGGACATGAACAGACACTTCTCAAAAGAAGATATACATGTAGTCAACAAACGTGAAAAAAAGCTCAACACTGATCATTAGAGAAACGCAGATCAAAACCACAATGAGATACCATCTCACACCATCAGAATGGCTATTATTAAAAAGTCAAAAAACAACAGATGCTGGTGAGGTTGCAAGAAAAAAGGAATACTTTTACACTGTTGGTGAGAGTGTAAATTAGTTTAGCCATTGTGGAAGACTGCGGTGATTCCTCAAAGACCTAGAGACAGAAATACATTTGACCCAGCAATCCCATTACTGGGTATATGCCCAAAGGAATATAGATCATTGTATTATAAAGATACGTGCACACATATGTTTATTGCAGCACTATTCACAATAGCAAAGACATGGAATCAACTTAATTGCCTATCAATGGTAGACTGGATAAAGAAAATGTGGTACATATACACCATGGAATACTATGCAGCCATAAAAACGAAAGAGATCATGTCCTTTGCAGGGACATGGATAGAGTTGGAAGCTGCTACCCTTGGCAAACTAACACATGACCAGAGAACCAAACACCGTATGTTCTCACTTATAAGTGGGAGCTGAATGATGAGAACACATGGACACATGGGGGGAAACAACACACACTGGAGCCTGTTGGAGGGGGGCTGAGACGAGAGGGAGAGCATCAGGAAGAATAGCTAATGGGTGCTGGGCTGAATACCTAGGAGATGGGATGATCTGTGCCACAAACCACCATGGCACATGTTTACCTGTGGAAAAAACCTGCACATCCTGCACATGTACCCCTGAACTTAAAATAAAAGTTGAAGAAAAAAATTAGAAAATCACAGATTGTCATCTCAAACTCTTCATTTTTCTGAATACGATATATATTTGTACCTTATAAAAGAAATCATACTAAGATATTTTTTAATTGCTATTGTATGCTGTACATACCAGGGAAATAGTTGATAAAGCTTCAAAACAAGATAAAATCCAAAGTGTTTTAATTTTGTATTATTACCTGGTTATTATACCTATTATGTTTCTATATCTTTACTTTTCATATTTTTTCCCAAATAACCAAAATAACCTTAGAACATTTTTTAGGTAATAGCCCTCCTTCCATGTGATCTGTACTCATTTTGGGCCATTTCATGAGAAAATATTCTTTCCTTTCAGGATATTATCTCTAGGTGGGTAAAAAAAAAAAATTAACACTAAAAATACTTCAAAAATAATAAGATCCCATGGGCAAAGTCCTGCCATGAGATAGATGATGGTAACCTTTACTAAAACAGACAGGAGTGGCATGTCTGTTCTCTAAACAGAAAATTTAGCCCAGTAAATTTTACTCCAAGTGGACCACCCAATTGCTGTAGAGTTGACTTGACACCAAATGGCAACAATTAATCTATGACAATCTGGTTGGCTTAAAGGAAATTTTCCTTGATGTCTTGCCTTCCTGTATTCAATCCATAACCATTCTTCATTTAGTCTAGAAACAAAAGATATTTGAAGGGCTTTAAAAATAGAATCAGCTACCAGTTGTTTATGCATAGGGTTTTAAATGGATGGTCAACCTGTTCTGTCTTAACAATTTTGCCAGAAAATGAGGTTCCGGAAAGCGACGATGCGTATGCATGTCAGAGCCTTAACAAGCACTGAGGGTGCCAGGCCCCGATGCTGGGTCACGCAGGGATGAGGAAGGCCCCACACGCACGGGACCCACAGGCTGCCTATAGCTCTGATCCTGTCTCTGACGAGCTGGGGTAGAAATAAAAAATAATAAATAAAGAGTTCAGGAGCAGGAGACAGGCACATTCCTAGTGAGACAGGCTCTGTCTGGTGAAAACCCTATTGCAATACAAACCACATTGTCTAGAAACACACAACTGGCACAAAGGAGATAGGGTCTGAGGCAGCCACAAAGGGCAAGTAGGTTTTGACCAGTCAAAGAAGCGAGGGAAAAGAGCTTCCTAATAGAGAGAACAGCACGAGCAAAGGTAGGGGATATGAAAACACGGCACATTCAGGGAACAGCCAGACGGCAGCTATTAATCCCAGATCTTTGAGAAGGGAGTCGCATACCACACGCGCACACTGAGAGCGGAGCCGCGTCACTCCGGTCCTCATCCCATTAATTCTAAGAAGCTCAGTGTCCAGCTTCCTTATTCTCATCTCATTAGGTAAAAATGACAGAACTTGCATGGTTAGGAAGAACGTTTTTCACTCCAGCTAGGATGGTTGTTAGTCCAAAATTGCTGTGCTTTCTCCACGGTTTAACATACACTGTCACATCATTAGCTTGTAGTATGTCTCAGCCTCTACGTTAATTTACTGTTGTCAACTCAACACAATGACTCTAAAATAATATGAGGAATGACTGCTATAGTCTAGGATCTGTAAGCAGGAAAATGGAAATGACTTTTTATTTACTAGAAGGGCTGTGATCCAGTTCAGCCAAGAACTCATCTTTGACAAATTTTATGAGAAAAATGAAGTAAGAAAAGTCAAATTGAAATATGGACATGACAAGTATTTGTGAGTTAAAGACCAGATATAAGGCACATGGGTAAAACACATGATTATCTAATTATAGGAGTCCAATAGATAAAGAGATTTATCATTCCCAAAATGATCTGAATAGATATTGTTATGAAGAAGTGAAAGGAGGAAGGGTGAAAATGGTTTGCTAGGAGGCCTCGTTCAGAAAACCACTGCCCAGCTTAACATCAGTGTGTGTACAGAGCTGCAAAAGGGGTTTAACTCTGAAGACTTTAAACAATACGCACTAATACTTTCCATGCTGTTTGTGGTAGAATATACATATACATGCATATATTTCTGTGTATATGTATGTATATACATAAATCCTCCAAAAACAACAAAGAATTAAAGTGCCCAGAGCTGCTTAGAAAACACAGAACGGTGCCTCCTACCCAGAAACGTCTTTAGCTTGTCAATTAGCAGAATTAGCAGGAGGCAAAAAAAAAAAAAAAGTAACAGATTTTTGCTCTAAGAGAATATCTAAATTCTGCAGGTGAGTCCTACGACAAACAATCCTGCTGTAAAATACCTTTGCCTAAGGACATCTGGTAAAACTCATCCAACTAGAAAGGTGGGTAAAAATGTGTGTTCTAAACACTGGGCAGAGTTTTCATTTTGAAATAATACATAAAGAATGATTATTCTTTACCTCCATCCACAAAACAAACATTTTTCCCTGATTTTCTGCATCTTTTATTGAACTAAATGACCCACTCACCCCAACAAATGGTAGGATAGTTGCCTCGACACAGGAATTTCTCCTGGCTCTCCCTATGCCTACAAAGTGAGTCCAATTCTCAGAGGATAAAAGCTCTGGTAAGCACCAGGTCTAATGAGGATCATGGAGATGCCATAAGCACCTTCTGAAAGTCAGGGACCTGTGCTTTGTGTGTGCATGTATAACCTCATGGGATCCTAAGGAAGCGCTAGGGTGGGCCACTTAGTTGCCCCAACTTTAAGATGAGAAAACTGAGAATTAAAGAAAAATAACAGTTATTTTTATAGCCCAGAAGGCCACCCTCCCCTATAGCCCTAAAATGTCCTCTCAATGTCTTGAAAAGTGGCCATGATATACCAGCCTAAGACAGAATTTTTTTTTTTTTAGAGACAGGGTCTTGCCCTGTTGCCCAAGCTGGAGTACAGTGGCAAGATCAAAGCTCACTGCAGCCTCCAAAGTACCTGTCATATGGTTTGACTGTGTCCCCACCCAAATCTCATCTTGAATTCCCACATGTTGAGGGAGAGACCTGGTGGGAAGTAACTGAATCATGTGGTCAAGTTTTTCCCATGCTATTCTCATGATAGAGAATAAGTCCCATGAGATCTGATGGTTTTAAAAAGAAGCAATCCACTGCACAAACTCTCTCATTTTTCGCCTGCTGCCATCCATGTAAGATGTGACTTGCTCCTCCTTGCCTTCCGCCATGATTGTGAGGCTTCCCTAACCAATGGAACTGTAAATCCAATTAAATTTCATTATTTTGTAAATTGCTCAGTCTCAGGTATGTCTTTATCAGCAGCATGAAAATGGACTAATATAACCTTAAATAATAGGTGTGTGCCACCATGCCAAGCTAATTAAAAAAAAAAAATTTGTAGAGACAGGGTCTCAATATGTTGCCCAGACTAGTCCCCAACTCCTGGTCTCAGGCAATCCTCCTGCCTTGGCTTCCCAAAGTGCTGGGATTACAGGTGTGAGCCACCATACCTGGCCAAGAAAGGATTTTTCTTAAATGCCTTATACTCATAGCAACGTGCAGCTGTAATGTGCACTTATTGCCTGGCTTCAAGCTGCACATACACCATAGGGAGGGTGCACCAGCCGATGGGTCAGGCAGAGACAGGACCTGTGCCCACACACACTCCTCCACGTGCCTCCCACAACGTCTTAGGGAGACAAACTGTGAGAGCAGGAAAGAATCAACCGATAAGCTAATAACAATAGCCAACATGCAGCAAACCCTTGAGATGGGCCAGGCAGGGCCCTGAGTCTTCAATCACTAAGCCACGCAGGACTCTTCTCACTCTAGGTGATGGCTGGTAACAGGTGTCAACCTGACACTGAGGGATGCCCACACAGCTGGTGAAGCTCTGCTTCTGGGTGTGTCTGTGAGGGTGTTTCCAGCAAAGGCTGAGCGTGTGCCTGCAGACTGCAGGAGGAAGACCTGCCTTCAATGTGGGCAGCACCATCCTGTGGGCTGGGGGTCAAGCTTGGAGAAAGGGGGAGGAAAGGGAGAGTGCTCAGCCAGCTCACTTCCCAAGCAAGATGTCTTTTTCTCCTCTTGCCCTTGGACATCAGACTCCAGGTTCCTTGGCTTTTGGACCCTGGGATTTGCACCAGCAGCTTCCTGGGGGTTCTCAGGGTTTCACATCAGACTAGGGGCTGCACTGCCAGGCATCTCTGGTTCAGAGGCTTTTGGACTTGGACTGAGCCATGCCACCAGCCTCCCCAGGAGCTGCACTAGGGAGCCAGGGACACAGCATTCAGGTGGTCTGTGGTGGGTGTATTAGTCAGGGTTCTCTAGAGGGACAGAATTAATAGGATAGATAGATATATAATGGGGAGTTTATTAAGAAGTATTAAACTCACACAATCACAAGGTCCCACAATAGGCCATCTGCAAGCTGAGGAGCTAGGAAGCCAGTCTGAATTCCAAAGCTGAAGAACTTGAAGTCCAATGTTCGAGGGCAGGAAGCATCCAGCACAGGAAAAAGATGTAGGCTAGGAGGCTAAGACAGTCTAGTCTCTTTACATTCTTCTGCCTGCATTTATCCTAGCCATGCTGGCAGCTGATTAGATGGTGCCCACCCAGATTAAGGGTGGGTCTGCCTCTCCCAGTCCACTGACTCAAATGTTAATCTTCTTTGGCAACACCCTCACAGACACACGCAGGATCAATACTTTGCATCCTTCAATCCAATCAAGTTGACACTCAATATTAGCCATCACAAGTGAGATTTCACCTCTCTGACCATGTGAGCCAATCCCCTCTAATAATCCCCTCTCATGTATATACACATATCTCCTATTGGTTCTGTCCCTCTAGAGAACCCTGGCTAATATGTCCCAGTTCCTGCCCAGCTAGGAGTCAAAGCTCAGCAGGCTGGCCCACCCCTTGGCTCCTCACCCTGGGCCGGGCAAGCGTGTCCCGCTGAGGCCTCAGGATGAAACACCTGCTGAAGGATGCAGGACTTGTTTCCTTTCTCTGCCATCCAGACATGCCACCTTCCTGTTCATGAGGATGATGGAACAGACAGCCCTGCACACACATTGTGGCTGTAAAACATCAGATTTCCTGCAGGACCATGCCAATGATTAGCCTCAGCAAACTCTTGTCTTTTTGATTACCTTTACAAGTGGAGCCTCCAGACAGACTCTTTACTCAAGGAGATTACATCAAAACAATAATACCATTAGCTCTGGGTGCTGGGATTAGAGGGATTATTTTACATTTAAAATGTTATGCTTTTGCAAATAATTTACACAATCAGCATGCATAATTTTTGGTTTTAAAGAAAAAGAAGACTCCATTTTCTTGAAAAAAATAATGCCTTAAGCACTTTTTTTTTCTTCTGTAGGTTTACTGATTAGTCTATGTGACTTGTGAGTTCATCAACAACGTTTATACTTGAGTAATCTTCAACAAATCCTAAATACAAAGATTCTTTATGAGATTTATTGCCAGTGGAAAGTCTGTATCTACATGGATATGAACAAAATTTCCCATATATTCACAGGACAAAGACAAAATGGGCAGAGGTAGCCGAATCAAGTTCAGCCAAGCACATCTGCAATATTTATTGAGAGAATACTGAATGCAAAGCATATGCTAAATCCTATAAGATCTTTATCCTTTAAACAGTAGAGAACCATTAAAAGTCAGCTGCTTTCAGTGTGGAAATCCCAATCCTTGGCTTGGCGTATTGCAAGCTTCATAATATGGTCTCCATCATGTTTTTCAGCCTCAACTCCTGATGTGCCCAGCCCTGGACTACACCTCACCCACATCACACTAGGTCCTGCTGGCCAGATACACCATGCAGTGTCTCACTTTCTAGTCTTTGCTGTGATTGCTCCTTCTGCACAAAGGAAGCTTTGCGTCTCCTCCTAAGGCCAAATCCTCTCTCTGCATTCTGAACCCTGCCTAGAGCCACCATGCATGAAATCTGATGAGCCCTTGCCTTATTCCAACTTCCTTGGACTGTCAAGAGCATCTGCCTCTACTGATCCCAGCTCTGCATCTTCTAGTACTCCACACCCTCCCAGTGTTTTCCCTTCCTCTCTGGAAGCTCCTTCCCAGCTCCCCTTTTACGCTCCTGTTCCTCAACCCAAGCCTTAGAGGGTGATGCTCATCCGAATGCTACTGTCTCTTCTGACCCCACTTTCACTTTCTGAGTGACCTCAACAAATCCCAAGATTATACCTCCAGCTGACCTTGTTATGGGTCAAATTGAGTCTTAGTTTATTCCTGCTGCTATAACAAAATACCTTAGACTGGGTAATTTAGAAACAAGAAAGATTTATTGCTCACATTTCTGGAAGCTGGAAAGTCCAGGATCAAGATGCCAGCAGGTTGTGTCTGGTAAGGGGTGACAGTCTCTGGCTTCAGAGATGGTCCTCGCATGGAGGTGCCAGCAGAGTTCGTCTGGTGAGGGGTGGCAATCTCTGGCTTCAGAGATGGTCCTCGAATGGAGGTGCCAGCAGAGTGCGTCTGGTGAGGGGTGGCAGTCTCTGGCTTCAGAGATGGTCCTCGCATGGAGGTGCCAGCAGAGTGCGTCTGGTGAGGGGTGGCAGTCTCTGGCTTCAGAGATGGTCCTCGCATGGAGGTGCCAGCAGAGTGTGTCTGGTGAGGGGTGGCAGTCTCTGGCTTCAGAGATGGTCCTCGCATGGAGGTGCCAGCAGAGTGTGTCTGGTGATGGGTGGCAGTCTCTGGCTTCAGAGATGGTCCTCGCATGGTGGAAGTCACAAACAGATCCCTTCCACGTCTTTTCTAAGGGCACTACTCCCAATAAGGGCTCAGTCCTCAGAACCTCATCCCCCTCCTAAAGGCCCACTTCTTACTACTATTGCATTTGCATTTGGACATCAATATATAAATTTGGTGGGACAGATATTCACGTTCTCCCAAATCACATTCTCCCAAAATTCAGATGCTGAAGTGCTAGCCCTCAGCACCTCAGAACGTGACCTTATGTTGAAATAGGTTCATTGCAAATGTAATTAGCTAAGATGAGGTCATACTGGAGTAGGGTGGACCCCTAATCCACTATGTCTGGTGTCCTTATAAAAAGGGAAATTTTGGGCCAGGCACGGTGGCTCACGCCTGTAATCTCAGCACTTTGGGAGGCTGAGGTGGGAGGATCATGAGGTCAGGAGTTCAAGACCAGCCTGACCAACATGGTGAAACCCTGTCTCTACTAAAAATACAAAAATTAGCCAGGCGTGGTGGCGTGCATCTGTAATCCCAGCTGCTCTGGAGGCTGAGGCAGGAGAATCACTTGAACCCGGGAGGCAGAGGTTGCAGCGACCCTAGATCATGCCACTGCACTGCAGCCTAGGCAACAGAGTGAGACTCCATCTCAAATAAAACAAACAAAAAGGGAAAATTTGGAGACAGACACACACAGGGAGACCACCACATGAACATGAAGGCAGTGACCCATAAGCCAAGGAATGCCACAGGTTTTCAGCAAACCCCCAGAAGCAAGGAGAGAGGAATAGAATGAGCCTCCCTCACACCCTCGGAAGGAACCAGCCCTGCCAACACCTGGATCTCTGACTTCCAGCCTCCAAAACCACGTGGACATACATATCCACTGCCTAAGCCCCCCAGTTTGTGGTTTTGGAGATAGGAGATATGTGTATATACATGAGAGGAGATTTATTAGAGGGGATTGGCTCACAGTTTTTTATAGAAGCCCTAGCAAACTAATATAGTAACTCTATGTTCAGCTGTCCCCTAGTCCCCTCCACAGGGTCTCCCACACTAGGCATATCCAAAAATAAACTCCTTGCTCTCAGCCCCAGCCAGCTCCTGCTCCCATGCTGCCAGGGTTGGTGGGTGACTGTGTCATTCTAGATGTTGTCCAAGCCGGGAACCCTGGCAGGACCCTTCATTGATTCCCTCTCTACCTCAGCTCCCACGTCCACCAATGCCACGTTCTCCTGCTTATACCGAGTAAATGCACTTTGAGTCCACCCATTGTTCTCAGTTGCCACAGCCTTTATCCTCATCCAAAGCTTTATCCCACCTGGGCTACTCCACAGCCTCCAAAAACCCATAAACATAAACCCCAAACTTGCCCCACCCTCCAATCTGTATTCTATGGTGCAGTCACAATGACCTCATGGAACACAGACCTGACTCTCTCGCCCTGCCTAGCACACTTCAATGGCTTTCTGTTACTTTTAGGATAAAGCTCAAACCCTGCACCTGCCTACAGAGTCCTGGATGACTTACCCCGGCTTCCCTCTGCAGACTCATCTCTCATCACCCTCAGAAGCCACACTAAACTGGCTTTTTTCCCAAACATCCCACATACTCCTTCTTATTCCCTTTGCAAATCTTTCTATGCCCTGGAAAACTCCTCCTCTTTAGACACACTGATAGACAAACTTCAGCCCAGAAATGCTCTTCTGAGACTTCCTCATTGCCTGCAATATGCTGAGCTCTTCCCATGATTTGATTAAATTGCAGTCGTGTCTTCCAGTGATGGAACTAGACTGTGAGTTCTCTGAGAGCAGGGTCCAGGTCTGTCTTTTTCTTCGTCAAGTCCCTGCCTGGCATAAGGCCTTGAACATATTAGGTATCCAGTACCTTCTTAGCTGAACTCAGTCACGAATGTACTTTTCCTCCCAAAGGCTGCATTTCATTCTGAAGACAGCATACACAGGATGCTGTTCCTACCCTCGAGGCTACTCCAGTCTAGTGGGAGAAACGCATATAAAGGGAAAAATATATAAAATAACATACATAGGGAGGTGTATTTGGCCTGATCTCAGATTATTACAGGTGATTTTCTGGCTATTTGGAATTGGGACCAAGAGTGGCAGCCTCCATGTGCCTGTGATTTGTTAATGGAAGAGATGGAGCTCTGGAGCTGAGCGTGGTTCCTGAGCTGAGGTGGAAAAGGAGTGAGGTAGCCACCAGCCATATATGGCTATTTAAACTTGTTAAAAATAAATGAAATCAAACACTTAGCTTCTCTGCCAACTCAACTTCTAGAACGAGGTGAAAGCAGGGAAGAGGTATGGATCTAGATCATTCGGAAGGTATTGACACAAGAACCAGAGAGAGAGACTCAACTCCATCCACGAAGTGGGTCTGAACAGTCAGTAAAGGACAGGGGAGAAGCGGGCTCTCCAGGGCAGGGGCAGGACCCCCAGTGACTGCAGTCCCTGCCGAGGAAGTTTTGATGTGGCTTTGAGCCTTCCTTCCCTCACCTGGAAAGTGGAGACATAACACCCCACAAAATAGTTACAAGAATAAAATGTTGGCCAGGCACCATGGCTCATGGCTGTCATCTCAGCACTTTGGGAGGCCAAGGAGGGAGGATGGCTTGAGGCCAGGAGTTTGAGACCAACCCTGGTAATATAGTGAGACCCCATCTCTACAAAAATCTTTTTAAAAAAATTAGCTGGGTGTGGTGGCACATGCCCGTTGTCCCAGATACTTGAGAGGCTGAGGTGGGAGGATTATTTGAGCCCAGGAGTTTGAGGCTGCAGTGAGCCATGATCGTGCCACTGTACTGCAGCCTGGGCGATGAAGCAAAACTGTGTCTCAAAACAAAAAAAGAAAAAAGAATAAGATGTTATAATGTGCGTAAAAGTGCACTGTCACATACAAACAGCTATGCAGACTTCACTTTCACTCTTTTTACCTGTTACTTTTACACTTAGGCTGTTAGGTCTAAAAGCACGTATTTGTTTGTATGTATTCCAGCTTATTAGAATAAATTCTCCTTAAAGACAAGGACTCTGACTCAGGTCCATTCACTAAAACCCAGCACAAGCCTGGCATCTGGAGGGCATTTAATGAATGTGATTGAATGGATGAGTGAATGAATTTTGCTTTTGTTACTCAATGGGAAACTAGTGCCTTTTCAAAATAAACTACTCATGTGTCTGATTAAATTTTTTAACCAGACTAAAGTAAATGGTGAAATATGGTTTATTAGATTGCATTCTCTGCTTAAGTCATTTAAGTTCCATGTTTGCGTTCCAAAGATTTCCATTTTTAGGGCTCAGGGATGTGTCTCTTAAGATGTACGATGGCACCTACTTCTTCAAAGGTACCCACCCACTTATGTCATCAGAACTTTGGGATCAGGGGAATTAAGTTCCAACTGTGTCCTGAGCTTTTCCAGCCATTGGAAAAGCAAATAAAATATATCTGTAAGTGAGTTGAGGAATGTTTTACATGCTGAATGCTGAGATAAAACTGACGGAAATACAGCTCATCGTGTTGAAACAACTGAGAAAAACATGTTGAAAAGAAGTAAAACAATATAAAATACAGCTAGAACTCGCAAATGATAAGTAATTTATTTTCCTCTCACACCATATTGGATCACAGAGGAAAGTGATGTCATTATTTTATTATTTATAACAACTGGGACTTAGCCATATGATATTTGGCTGAAGTATCTGGATTTCAGACCATTTTTTTCTTCTTTTATCATTAATCATTCCTCCAGCCAAACACTAAAGCTATGGAAATGCAGAGAGCCCAAACTCACAGCTGTTGTGAGTGTTGAAGACTGGCTGCCAAATACCATGCTTGCATGTGCACCATTTGGGCCAAAGACGGTGCAGAGAACCCCGTGCAGTGCTAGCGGCAGAAGGGACGTGGAGGTCATCCAGTCCCACTGCTCATCTTCCTGGTGGCCAGAGGGCAGATGAGGTGGGTGAGGACCCATTCTGCAGTGAGGACATGAGCCTCCGTCCTGACTCTACCACCTCCTAAATGCACGACTTTGGGTGAGTAATACGAATGCTCCTGGTCTATTTTCCCACTTGCCAAACCATCCTCCTCACCCTCACTCTCTTCCTCCTCATCATGATACCCCTTTCCAACAGGTGCACTACAAAGACAGAGATGGTTTGTATGAAACATTCTGCAAACTGTGCGTCGCTCCATAGAGGCCAGCTCAGCCAATGGGCTCCAATCGTTGGGGATTTGTTCACTGATGTTCAAAGATGGCACAAATCACTCGTCTCAAAAGGCATGCCTTCCAGTGCTACCCCAACACGGCGCTGCCCAATATAGCAGCCATTGGCCACGCGAAGCTACTGAGCACCAAACTGAGAGGTGCTGTAAATGTGAAATACACACTAGATTTGAAGGCTAACTACAAAAGGAAGAATGTCAAATATCTCATTCATATTTTTATATTGATTACACATGGAAATGACAATATTTTGATAAATCAGGTTGAAGAAAATATATCATTAAAGCTGATTGTACCTATTTTATTCCATTTCTTTTAATGTGGCTACCAGGTTTGAAATTGTATCTGTGCCTACACTTGCGTCCTTCTGGATACCCAACCTCTCTGTCACGCTGCATTTTCTCTCTTTCAATGGTGCCCACCGTAAGACAGCAGGCCCGCTGGGATAGGGTGTGTGGTTGTACCAGGCAGTCAAACCGTTGGCCTCCATCTTCCTGTTATTGGAATCTTGCCCAATAGTAAGAACTCATCCAGCCATATCCTTTCTTGCCTTTTGTCCTTGAAACTTTTGCTGGCAATTTTTGGACTTTCTGTGGATGGTATCATTTAAAACAAGCATCCCAGAGATATTTAGAATCTTAGAACCGATGACAGAACTGGGTGTTATGAGGTGAATTGTGTCTCCCAAAAAGATGTGTTTAAGTTCTCACTTCTGTTACCTGTGCATGAGACTTTATTTGAAACAAAGGGTGTTTGCAGAGGTAATTAGTTAAGATGAGGTCAGATTGATTATGGGAGACCCTAAATCCAACAAACTGGGGTCCTTAGGAGAGGAAATACCACACAGAGACACAGACAGCAAGAGTGGAGCTTGGAGAAACTGGAGAGGATGGCCGAGGAAGGCCGTGAATGGACAGCTAGCACCAGCAGCTGGAAGAGACAAGGACGCCTTCTGCCCAGAGTCCCAGAGGGAACACGGTCCTGCCGACACCTCAGTTTGGGAGTTCTGGCCTTCAGATCTGTGAAAGAATAAATTTCTACTGTTTGAAGGCACTCAGCCTGGGGTGCTTCATTCAGCAGCCCTGAGACATGAATACATCAGGACCGGAGGCAGAACTCCATGTATAGTCCAGCGTGCTCTCCCAGATGATAGAAAGAATTCATTTTGCAGATTCACACCCAAATAACATGTTTCTGAAAAAATACATATTGTATCAGCAAGTGCAAAATGCCAAAAGCAAAACATAAAAAGGACGTTCTGTAGAGTTCTACTTATGAATGTGTAATTGAGGTACAGAAAGCTGACCAGGGGCTCCCTGGGGCCAAGGGTAGAGCAAGGAATGAATGACAAGTGAACAGGAGGAACATCTGGGGCTGAGGAAAATGTCCTGTGTTTTGACACTTGTGGCAGATTCATGAGTATATACATTTTTCAAAGTTCTTCAAATTACACTTTCAAATAAATATAGTTTATTGTCAAATAAGTTGATAAAAATCTAAACATGGTATTACAATAAACTTTAATATTATGCTATAAATTTTAAATAAATGGTAAACTAACAGAATATTCAGTATCATGATTTGACATTAACAAAGGCACTGATAAGGTATATAATTTCCATATGTTTAGCGTCTAGAGCGGGTGTCTATGCTGAGTCGTGAACACCATTAAACCTTGAGTTGCTGTGCTCATGGCATAGTTTTAAATTATTTTCAATATAAGGAAAGATTTTTATGCTGAAGACAATATGAAAGAAATTGAAAAATTGTTAACAAAGAACGCACTTTTAAAATTGCATTCAGGTAATAAATTTTTATAATAACTTTTTAATATATTTATAAATAGTTACTTTTTTCACTGTTTAAATATTTCACACCATGTATTGCATAATTCTCGTAGGTCACTTAACATTTCATTTACACTTTCTGAACTTTTTTTCACACTTGATTTTTTAATCCATTTGAAGTAACAAGTGGAAATAAGCAATGCAAACAAATCATCAAGTGTATTCATCTTTAAATCTCGTGCCTAGATGGATATTTGTCACGTTATGAAAAATAACTAAACACCAGTACTTCATCTTTAAAAACTGCTAAAAATCAGAGGTTAATCATAAATGTTCTCAGCTTATCCACAGATTAAGTAAATGATGCAAAAAAATATTTTAAGTAAAATCAGATTTTGATGAAATTTTGGCTATCCAAGGGAGTTTTTCAAAGTAAGACACACACATCCAATTTCCCCTAGCTTTGCAACAAAGACACTGTCCACCACTGGTATAAGATCTCAAGAAGATTCCTGCACCCTTTCAGCTAAACAGTGACCCCATCTACAGGACTTGCCAGTTGGCATCATGAGCCTTTGCTGTTGCCAATGATCCCAGAAGAGCTATGGCACCTTTCAGGAATAAAAAGAAGAAAAAAAAAGCTGTAGAAGGTCAGATAAGCTTTGATAAAATCTCCCTGCACATTATCGTAATCCAGGCATTCCAATAAGCATGGTTAGAAATACCTTAAAGATTTTTTTTTGAAAAAACAGAAAACATCTGGATGTAAAAGGATACATTTGACAAACATAATGATCTACAATGAAATTATTTACATGCTTCTGTTTTTTCTTCCATACTACACAATTTCACCTTGCAACTGCTTAACCAATTAGAAATTGGGAGAAGGTAGGACTTAGATATTACTTGGTAACTGATAGAATGACTGTTTGCTCCATAAATTGCCAAAATTCTACATGCATTTCAATGTTTATGGAATTTCACCTACTCTATTGTTACACAAGCCCAATACTAAATTCAAATGTGCATGTCAGCATTATATTACTATGGTCAGATTTTTAAGAGAATTCACATAAGATAGAATTCTTTTAAGTAAAATTATTTGTTAGGAATATCATACTGGATATTTAAAATGCATTAATTTTTCAATGGCCACGAATTCAATACCATTGAAACTTTTAAACCACCCCGGCCCCTGGAACACAGGGCACGGCTGGCCAGGACCTCCTAGGTTTGCTTACCTAAGTACACAAAACCAACCTAACCAGCTTTGGCTCTAATAAACAAAGCCTGTCATTAACACATAGGTTACCCTCCTTTACTTTGTGACTCACGGAAGTTTTACTCAAATGAGCAAGACTCTGCCCAGAACTGTGTCTCTGCTGACATTTATTTCACAGGACTTCTGAGTACAGCTATAGCTGTCCACCTATCATCTTAAAAGATTCCCACTGCTAACTGCAGTTCCTTCAGCATCTAAACAAAAGGAAATTCTTGGGCCAAACAAAGCTGATCTGATGGTTTTATCTTTGCCCTGCGAAAGCTGTGCGGCTCAACTTCAGCAGCACAGTTACCCTTCGTCACATTGATAGCCTGGCTGTAAGGAATTCTCCAGGGTGATACCACCCACAGGGGCTATCCTGATTCTCAGTGTGTCATTTTAAGATGCCTCTAATATCGTTTGAAATAAAAAACAAACAATATTACAACCAAAATGGTGACATAAAAGCTCATTGTTTCCGTGTTTGGCAGGGAGGAAGCTAAGCTGAGTCTTGATCACAGTTAACAACTGCAAAACGGGGGCTCTTCCTTTCCTTGTTAGCTCACCATACCAGGAAAATACAGGAGAACCGTGACCTTGTCAGAAACTGGTTGGAATGAAATATAATTGGGAAGAAATATGTGTCCTTACTCTATCTAGGGAAACTAACCTACCTATCTGAAAAGTCAGACAATGGAGGCTATTCTTGTGAGTAGAGTAGGAAAACAGGCTGGGGCCCTGATTAAAGTGCATTTAGAAGGAAGCTCGGTCTGTCGAGTGACCATCATAAGCAGACCAATCAGCCTGCTCTGCTTGTCTTGTGGAAGAGCACTGCACACCCATAACGGGGAGTGAACCCAGTTTTCATGTTTTAAATTACAAATGAGTGCAGTTTCCAAGACTTCATGTTGCCTCCATGGTGCTGGTTAATTAGGAACACCTGGATCAGTCCACACATAAATCACCCCATTTTTGAGGATTATGAAAACCAGAGACTAATTCAAAATTTCCTGCTGATCATGAGCTCTGGCAGCAAGATTCTTATATCTCTTCTTTACCCTGAATTAATACATACTCAGGAAATACAAACAGACTACAAAACAGAATATTGCTAGCTTTTGCCACAGAATTGAGATGTCATCAGCAGAGACTCATTCAACAAATATTTATTGAGTGCTAATTATGTGCTAGACATAGTTCTGGATGCTGAAGATACAACAGGGAACAAAACAGACCAACATCCCTGCCCTCCGGGAGCTGATGGAAGGATGCTGTGTCTGGATCCATCATTAGGCCCGGGGTCCAGATCATATTAGAGATAGATTCCAAATTCAAGACTATGCATTGAGCACTTTCTGAATGCTTGGCACTAAGACAAAGACCCATTCCTAAAAAGCTTATTAAAGTCAATCAAATAGCCACTGTTTACTGAGCAGCAACTATAAACTCTGCTAGGCACTTTGCAGTTTATCATTTAATAACAGTGTTACATAGGTTTTATCATCCCCATTCAAACCTAGAGAGGTTAGTCAGCTTGCCAAAATGGCCAGGAGTGGTTGGACTAGAAGAAAAGAGCAAGTGCAAATCTTATGTCAGAGTCTGTACTCTGTTCCCTCACTACCACCACCTTCTACCACAGGGGTCCCCAAGCCCAGGCCAGAGACTGGGACCAGTCCCTCACCTGTTAGGAACCAGGCTGCACAGCAGAAGGTGAACGGGGGTGAGTGAGTGAAGCTTCATCTGTATTTATAGCCACCCCCCATCCCTCGCATTAACCCCTGGGCTCTGCCTCCTGTCAGATCAGCCCAGGCGTTACAGTCTCATAGCACAAACCCTACTGTGAACTGTACATGTGAGGGATCTAGGTTACACGCTCTGTACGAGAATCTAATGCCTGATGATCTGTCACCGTCTCCCATCACCTTCAGATGGGACCTTCTAGTTGCAGGAAAATAAGCTCAGGGCTCCCACTGATTCTGCATTATGGTGAGTTGTATAATTAATTCATTATATATTGCAATGTAATAATAATAGAAATAAAGTACACAATAAATGGAATGTGCCTGAATCTTCCCAAAACCATTCCCATCCCCAACCATCCATGGAAAAATTTTCTTCCACGAAACCAGTCCCTGGTGCCAAAAAGGTTGGGGAGGGACAACTGCCCTGTGTAAAGAGTGGGGGCACTTTACCTATGCTAGCCCATAGAAATACAGTCGACCCCTGAACAACTTGGAGGTTAGAGGAACTGACCTCCTGCACACTCAAAAATCCAAATAAATTATGGACTCCCCAAAAACTTAACTACTAATAGCCCACTGTTGACCAGAAGCCTTACAGAAACATAAACAGCTGATTAACACATATTTTTAGGTATGTATTATATACTGTACTCTTACAATAAAGTAAGCTAGAGAAAGGAAAATGTTTTTAAGAAAATGATAAGGAAAAGAAAGCACATTTAGAGTTCTGTCTTGTCATTATCGATCCTGTAAGTTTATGTCTCCTGCTTAGAAGATGAATCGTCTTTATGAAGTGCTGGGTGACTGGAGCTACAGACCTCAAGCAATTCAACTTTTTCTAATAATGTCATGACGTTTCTGCTTCTTGGGACCAATTCCAGCATCACTAGAGGCACTTCCTATGGGTCCCATCGTGTTACACAACGTGTTCGATATTGCATGAAGCGTGAAGAAAAATATGCGAGACCTGCAAGGATCACTTCTTACTGCAGTGAGGAACTTACTGGAGAGATAGACTTCTCACACAGAGACGGTGCGTGTCGCATGGTGCTTTCAGCGAATACTCCCGTCACTGCAACGGCAATAGAAGGTAGCTACAAAATTACCATGGTATGCACTACAGTTAACTTTATGCAGTTTTGATTTAATTTTACATCTTTATGTTTGTTACATTTTTCTCAACTATGAATGGCATGCTGTATGGTCTGTGTTTTTATGCATAAGTTTTGAGATATTTTAACTTTTTATAATAGATTTGTACATATTTATGGTAGTAAATGATAAAATAGAGTAGTATCTACATATATTTTATGCATTCATGACATCTCTAACTTTTTCTTAATTTTTTTTAATATTTCTAGGCTATGCAGTTTGTCTACAAGCTTTTCCAAATTGTCACAAATCTCCAAAAAAGTGTTCCATTACACTTATAGGAAAAAAATGCACATACACGTGGATCCACACAGTTCAAACCTGTGTTGTTCAAGGGTCAACTGGATATCCAAATTAGAAGTTTAAATCGAGGACAGGAGAGCAAAAATGTAAAACTGAAAAAGTGTTTTCAGTTGTCAGAGCTGAGAGAAGAAGGGGTACATGCTTGAGGAGTTGAGGGGGGTTATGTGTGAAGAGCTGAAGAATGAAGCATAGGAGCTCAGACTCACAGGCAGGTGAGTCGCAGTGGCTGGGGGGGTCAGGGAAGCACTCAGGCTGACGTCATACACAAAGCAAGGACTCAAGAGCCCGGATGTCATGTGGGGACAACAGGCATGCCGAGGTCAGGTGAGCAAAGTTCATAAAAGGAAAGGTGATTAAAAACACAGCTATGGGATAAACACTCTTTTTCCTATAGGGCATTTCAGAAGATAAGTCCATTAACATTTGAAAAGTGTTCAACAGCGTAGAAGGGATACACAGTCCCAGCAGCACAGCTTATAATTATGTCAAAAGGCAAAGAAAGTGCTAGTTTATCTCTTGAAAGCCAAGGTACATGCAAGTGACCCTTGTATTATTACACCCACATTCAGATGATGGCATCAACATTCTCCAGGACGGCCCCACCAAACACCCTCCAGACCCGCGATGCCCACCGGGTACTGAATTCATGTTCCCATTCTTATAACTACTTTCAAACCTGGAACAGCATCTACTCATTCAAATCCAACTCTCAATAATATAGTTATAATTTTGTGTGATATTCTGGCATTTTTTAACTCACAAGTTTGAGATAATGGGCCATTCCTCAATATTCAGTTACTCAGCTAAGTAGCCACAATATTAAACATAGAAGAACTTCAATAGTTGAGATTGTGAAGCCAAATTACTGATTTTATAAAATTCAGATTTTTAAAGTTTATGTTTGAGTCTTGCTATTCTCTTTTTTCACTCTTGTTGCCCAGGCTGGAGTGCAATGGTACAATCTCAGCTCACTGCAACCTCTGCCTCCCAGGTTCAAGCGATTCTCCTGCCTCAGCCTCCCAAGTAGCTGAGATTACAGGCATGCGCCACCATGCCCAGCTAATTTTGTATTTTTTAGTAGAAACAGGGTTTCTCCATGTTAATCAGGCTGTTCTTGAACTCCCAACCTCAGGGGATCCACCTGCCTTGGCCTCCCAAAGTGCTGGGATTACAGGCGTGAGCCACTGCGCCTGGCCTAGTCTTGCTATCTTAATATATAAAATGTTTTGAAAGTACTTACACTTTTAAATAAGTATATCTCACTTTAGTCACTAGGTGTTTTCATATTAAAAATGTGTAAATTGAGCCACTTTCAAATGCTAATGGCCTTCTTTTCTGAAATACCCTATAGAAAAAAGAATGTTTATTCCATAGTCCTTTTTCATCACCTTCCTTTTATGAACTTTGCTCACAGCAAATACAGCAGATGTGATCTCAAAGGACAAATACATGTGAGCAGGTTTGCATTCCTGCTGCTCTCTCCCCAGCACCAACACAGAACAGGCTCCAAGAAATGGCTGATCAGGTCAGGCCATGCAGCAGAGCCCCCACCCCACAAGCCCAGCTCTGCCACCCTAGGACGAGGCCTGCAGAAAAGGCTACCTGGAGGACAGAGGCAGGTGGGAAGGGGCCAAGCGTCAGATCTGAAAGAAATATCTGCCCCAGAGTCCAAAGCACTTGGTGCCAAGCTGTCCTCTCCTAAGTAGGATCCACCTTTCAGAATTCGGGGGTCCTGGTAAACCTGAACATAGGGTGGGGGTTTGTGCACAGGAGGGGCCAAAGTGAAGCCACATCCCCTGACTGGGACAGGCGTGGTGAGCCCTGGTATCCGGGCACTCCCAGTCCATCAACACACACTGAAGGGGAAAGCAGGCTGTCACGCGTTTGGAGCAATGACTTTCATTTTCTACATGTAGCCCCTGTTAGGTTGAGCCTAAAGCTACCACTTTACATATTTTAAACTCAGCCAAAGGGGCCTTCTGTACTGGGTGAGCTGTCACCTAGCTGGATGTGTAAGCAGGCTGTGACCTACTCTTGTGCCCATCACCGAGTTTTGGCAAATCCTAGGCAGCTGACTGTTCAAACCGTGTTCCAATAAGGCAAACCCTGAGCTGTAACCAATCCAGCTGTTTCTGACCTCACTTCCATTTTTACCTCACTGTCCTTTTTCTGTCCATAAATCTTCCATCATGAGGCAGGCCGGTGCCCCTCTGAACCTATCCTGGTTTCGAGGGCTGCCAGATTCACAAATCATTCTTGGCTGGGTTTTCCTTTTAACACCAGGCTAGAATTCAAAAGGATTTTTTCAAATCACACTGTAGGAAACCCTCTTTTTTCCTTAACACTCACAGAGTTTCTGCAATTCTGTTTTTGGCCCTAAACGGCCACCTGGCACAGCTGCATGGCAGAGAACAGGGATGGGCCAGGCCAGCGCTTTCCAGCTGGGACCTCAGCGGGATCCAGGTCAAGCCCCTGTCCCAGGATGAACGCTGCATGCCCAACACTCCTGGTCCCTTGCCCAGCCATCCTTTGAGAGAACAGGTGTGAGATAGGAATGTTGGGTGGTCATAGGAGACACGGGAAAATATCAAGCAGCAATTTCTCACAGCAGCAAGAAATGAGAGCTGTTAAATCAGCTACCAGGACAAGGGTAAGCCTGGGCTGATGGGACTGTAATAAACAGGAAGGGGCTAAGTGGCTGAAATGGGCTGAGTCCAACATGGCATTGGGTTTGACCCATGCTCTACCCCACTCCTAATTATATGCTCATTACCATCCGAAATCACACACCCTCCAGCACCAAGAGAGATCGGAGCATGGCCATATTTAGTATGGAAATGAGTGGCACCTGAATTCTAAGAAATCTCTGCCTTTTTCCTAGAAGACCTCATGATTATTCTACTCCCTAATAAAAAGATCCCATAAAACTAGAAATCCAGTCTCCCTAGTGCACGACTCACTCTCCCTAGCTGGCCTGCACTTCACTCTCAAGTGTGTGTTTCACTTTGCAATAAAAGCTTCTTGTCTTTGGCCTCATTCTGACTCGTCCCTGAATTCTTTCTCATGACAGTGTCAAGAACGTAGACACTGGCTGGGGCTAGGGTCTCACTGACATCTGGAGACCCTCCTGAGCCAGATGAGGGTCAACGGAGCAGATGAAGCCAGCGGAGCCAACGGATGCCAACAGATGAAGCCAACGGAGCCAACGGATGAAACAGATGAAGCCAACGGAGCCAGAGCCCCCATGATGCCAGAATGGGACTGGGCACTGCCTCTTGCACTGAGGACGCATTGCTCATCCCTGTGCAATGTCTTCTTCTAAGGAAATGGCAAGGCTCCCTAGATCCCACCTTGGTCTCTAATCTCCCAGTGGGTTCTTCCTGCCCACTGCATAGACAAAAGCAATTCACTGGGACTGCACCAGTGCAGTAGAGAAATAATTGAATTGACAGGAGGCTCGCCCACGTGGGAGAACTGAGTTAACACTCAAATCAGTCTCCCTGAAGGCTCAGAGCTTGAAATTTGTATGGACAATTTGGTGGGCAGGGGGCTAAGGAATGGGTGCTGCTGAATGATTAGGGATGAAATCATCAGGGTGTGAAAACGGTCCACACCCCCATGCACGCATTCCACCTCTGGATGGGGCTACAGGATCAGCTGAGTCATGAATCACAAGTTTAGGTAAAATCAGCCTGAAAGCTCCAAACACCAGTCTTAGGTTCCATGACAGTGATGTCATCTATAACAGCAACTGGGAAAGTCACAATTCTTGTGACCTCTGGCCACATGACCCCTGAGCTATAAGGGATTATGGAAACTATGCCTACATCTTAGCAGAGTTCAGGCCCCTCTCATAATCCTTACTTTATGGCCTTTTATTGGTTTTACAAAGGTGATTTAGTTTTGGGAAGGGCTATTATTATCCTTGCTTTAAGGTTAAACTAGAAACTAAATTCCTCCCAAAGTTAGTTTGGCCTACACCCAGGAATGACCAAGGACAGCTTAGAGGTCAGAAGCAAGATGGAGTCAACCATGTCAGCTTTCTCTTGCTGTCATAATTTTGCAAAGGCGGTTTCATATCTAGCATATATATCGAGGGTTGTTTAGTACAACAAGGCCTTTAGCTAAGGTAGATCTACGAATCTGTTGAAGAATCTTAGGGAAAAGACAGCCTCTTTTTCAGATGAGTAAACTGAGGCTCAGAGACTCCAAGCTGGTTGATGAAGGTCATGCAGCCAGGCACAGAGCCGGACCTGAAACCATGTCCTCTGACTCCAGGTCACTTCTTCCCACCCAGCTGCACTACAGCTAGATCAAGAGTGGAGTGTCCACAGCCTTCCCCTCGCTGAGGCCCCGAACTCATCTTCTCCCCACAGGTACAGCCATGAACAATGACACTCAAGGACTTCAGAAAGACCAACCCAAGGCCTCTGTCCTACTTGAATTGGGTGACAAGGGGCTGGTGGGTGTCCAAAGGCCAGAACTGATGTTGTTGGATGATCTGTTAGTTTCAGGTGCCCATGGCACTCTGACCTCATGCAAATCATAAACACAAGCAAAACCTCTGCATATTCGATTTTGTCTCTAGCTGGACTAATGTAACCTCTGTTAGCACAAAAACTCAGTTCATTTCATAAGACACGAGCAGCTCAGTACAGTGCCTCACTGAACATTAGAAATGCAGGAAACAATTGAAGGGTAAAAGAGAGGCGAGAGGAAGAGGCAAACAGACAAAAATGACATGCTTCATACCACCATTGGCATTTTGTCAGAACGTGAATTGTTTCAAAATATTTTCCATTCATACAAGTGGACAAGCACACAGAGCAGCTCAGCCTAGGCTTACATTAAATTAGACTTCTATCTTGGTCTTTCTGATCTAACATTTCTAAACATCCAGAATGATTAACTCTTTTTATTTTGTGGTGAGGTTCTAGAATATAAGCAACGAAGACAAAAGGCTGGTTTACCCTTGCAAAGGAAATCTTTCTGGCTTTTTGCTCACTGCAATGTAATGTAGCATTCATTGAAATATTACATGCAGTTTGCCAGAGCAGCCCTGAATCAGAGCTAGCAATGCTACAATGAGCCAGGGAGAGTCACAGTTCCAAATTCCCTGTAGGGAATCACTGGGAGCTGTTCTGTTATTTTCTCTGGAAACCAAATATTCTTGCCCTGTCTCTCTAGAGCTGCCTGCAATTACCTCACTAAGGCAAAAAAGGCTGAACTGGAACAGAAGGACTGACCATCTCTTGTTATTCAGTCCTAGTGAAGATCTATACAGCAAGCCCTTTCTGAGAAATTTCTCAAGAGATGTTAGCCAGCCAACCAGAGGGCAGCGCCGCCTCCTCCCTTCAATTTATTGTATATTGACAGTCCATGCCAGCCATGGTCAAACGGCAGATTAAAACTCAGAATAGCAATCTGTGGTGCTAAGCCAGATGGAGATGAAAAGGTCATTTAAAACTAGAGTTAACTCACATTCTTGCGAGAGGCGGGGGTCAGGGCCGGCCCTGCAGAGAACAAGCACCGGGAAAATAGCCGTATCCCAGCGCACAGAGAGCCTGAGTCCCAGGGGTCAGCAGAGCATTGGCAGCTGCTCTGCCGTGTAGGCCCAGGGAAGCAAGACCCACACTTCTGCTCTTCATCCTCCAAACAAAGGCAGCGCACCTGAGTGCCCTGAAGGTGCGAGCTCTGCACCTGCCACGTCAGAGACTGGAGCCAGGACCCGAGCTGCACGGGGTTCAGGCCGCTCACCTGCCACACACTCCCTTGGAGAGCCTGAAGCCGAGCTCCTGCTGAGGCTTGTTCAGGTTATTAATTAGCATTGCATTAGCAACGGCTGTGCATGGGGGCTGAGGGCGATTCTGTAATATTCTGTAACATAAGCAATTCATATGACGCTTCAATCTGTCTATGTAGGTCTAAATTCACCATGAGGGAATTATAACACGGATTCTAGGTGTAGCATTTATCAAGTATGATAATGATTCTTTATAACCAAAACTAGATATACATTAAACACTAGCATCAGGAAATGCATTCATTTTTATAAAGATATTTAATTAAATTTTGTAAAAATTAAATTTTAAATTTTACTTTATTGGAATAAGTTTGATTTTTGAATACTCAATTAAATTTTGCCTTTTAATTTTAATAATTTTAATTATTTTAAAAGAAAAATAGTACTATTGAAAAATATGAAAAATAACCTTAATTTTTTAACCTTAATTTATCTAAATTTATATTTTATTGGTAAAATGTTCAAATGTCCTATTATGAATGTAACTACATTTTCCTTTCTAATCCTTTAGATTAGGGATTGGTTGGCAAGCTTTCCCTGCAAAGGGCCTGCTTCACATCTGAAGAATGCATGAAAGTTGGTATTTTGCTATAAATAGAAATTATAAAAATGCAGCTTAAAGAAAAAATGGAAATAGTAAGAGAAAATATGCAGAGAGCAGCCTGTTTAGATTCTTTAAAACTGAAAATAGTAAATATGAACAGACTTTTGTCAAGCATGACCCACACAAAATTTGAGAACAGGGCATTAACAAGTTTATTTTGTGAAAATTTAACTATTGATCAAAACAGTAAATATGAGCAAGAAAATTATTCTAATCAAATCCACAATTTGAATGATTTCACATTTCCAACTTCAGTCATAAAACATATACTTTTACATATATTTTTACTTGTTTTTATGAACAAATACTGATTATGGACAAATGTTAAGAATTTTTGTTATAGTCATTAATAGGTTGGTTTATAACTTTTAAATGTTAAAAAATATATAGTGTGTGAGTCTCCATCTGTACCCCTATCCCAGGCCCTGCAATGTTGATGGCAGGCCTGTCATAAATTGCAGCAGAGGCTGTTTTCTGGATGAACACGAATGAAATCTGCGCACTCTCATCAGATTGTTCTTCCTTAAAGACGGTTTTTGATCATAGAAATCCTAAACTCAGAAGGTTTCTATATATCCCCATTGTCTCCAGTTCAAATTCCTCAAACTGACAAGCAGCGACGTCCAGTTTCTCCAGAACCTACTTTTCCTTCCTTACTTCTTGACATTCTCTATCCAAATTTTCTACTCCAGTAGACTGGCCTTCCCCAGGGCCTCCTGCCCAGGCATTGCACAGCCACGCCCATCTGCAATGGCTATTCCCGCCCACTCCACCCATTTCAACTCTCAGCCCAAGGCTGCCTCCTTGGTGACACCTTCCCAACTGCCCATGCATATGGGAGACTTCTCTCAATCCTGTGGCACATGTTCTCTGTACCCCTCGGAGGTAGGTTGTTCTGTAGTTATGTTACCCATGAATAATGTCTTACTTGCCCAAGCAGATTATTTTCTTAGATTATAACCTGACATTTTTTTTGAGGCACTGATACATGCCAAGTACTGTAAGGAACTTACATTCACTATGAAAGCAAATTCACTGAACCGAATTGACAACTGTCATGGTTAAGTTTAGGTGTCAACTTGACTGGATTAAGGGATACCCAGATAGCTGGTAAAGCAGTGGTCCCCAACATTTTTGGCACCAGGAACTAGCGTGTGGAAGATAATTTTTCCATGAACCAACTGGGGGGTTAGTTTTGGGATGAAACTGTTCCAACTCAGATGGTCAGGCATTCATTAAATTCTCATAAGGAGCATGCAACCCAGACCCCTCACATGCGCAGTTCACAACAGGATTCGTGCTCCTATGAGAATCGAATGCTGCTGCTGATGTGACAGGCAGCAGAGCTCAGAGGGGAATGCCCACTTGCCTGCTGCTCACCTGATGCTGTGCCTAACTGGCCATGGACCAGTTCCCAGTTCCTACCTGGCCAGGGACCACTACCACTCTGTGGCCGGAGGGATGAGGACCCCTGCAGCAAAGCATTATTTCTAGATGTGTCTGTGAAGGGGTGTCCAGTGGATATTAGTGCATGAGTCTGAATGGACTAGGTGAGGAAGATCACCTTCACCCAGTATGGGAGGGCACCATGCAGTCAACTGAGGCCCACACAGAACAAAAAGGCAGAGGAAAGAGAATGTGCTCACTTCTCTCACTTTTGGAGCTGAGACACTCTTCTCCTGCCCTTGGACATCAGAACTCCAGGATCTTCGGCATTTGAACTCAGGAACTGACACCAGTGGCCTCCTCAGGCCTTCAACCTTGGACTGAGATTACACCATAGATTCTCCTGGTTCCAAGGCCTTCAGACTTGGACTGAGCGACACTACCAGCTTCCCTGGTTTTCCAGCTGGCAGAAGGCCTATCGTGGGACTTCTCAGCCTCCGTAATCCTGTGAGCCAATCCCCCTAATAAAGCTCATATATAGATATCTATATTTATAGATATCTATAGATATCTATCACATATATATAAACATATATATAAACACACACATATATATGTATATATATATATATACACAGAGAGAGAGAGAGAGATACATGCCAAGTACTGTATCTATATATATTCCTATATAAACCTATATAGGTTGCATATATAAACCTATATATATGCAACATATATACATGTATGTTTATATATATACATTTATTTTATATATATACATTTATATTCATATATCCATGTGTATGTGTGTATATGTGTGTATGTATATATATTTATATATATGTTTTATTTCTCTGAAAAACCCTAATATGATAACTGGTATCCACCACAATGCTAGAAGAACCAAATTTTTTCCACTCTCTTATGTGTGTGTGTGTATATATATATATATATAAAAAGAGAGAGAGAGAGAGATACATGCATATATATAAATCTATATATATGCAACCTATATATATACGTGTTTATATATATATTTATATTCATATATATGTGTGTGTATATATATTTATATATATATGTTTTATTTCTCTGAAAAACCCTAATACGACAACTGATATCCACCACAATGCTACAAGAACCAAATTTTTTTCCACTCTTTTATGTTCCACAAATTCCTGCTCGTCAAATCTGTGTCTTATACAAGCCAACATATTCCACAGCACCTCATAGGATGCTGAGAGCAGAGTGGCCACTCAATAAAAATGCAGTATTGTTGTAGATGTCAAAGAAAAGGAAATCATAGCTAAGCTTCTAGGTAATCATGTAAAAATTACAGCGTATATGTTCATATTTCATTCTTAAAAACAAACTCCTAGACAACCTTACTCACTTATATATGATGCATACAAAATACTTATATTTTTCTGCATCTAAAATATAACAAGTCTTAGAAAATTATTTCTCGAATTAACAATTCTCCTATAAACTCATTAGAATCCTAGAAAACATAGTAAAAGATTAATTATGATATGTAGATATTATGCCATTTTTTAAAATTTCAATATACACAGATGAGACCAGAAACAGTTTAGACATCTGGTTACTATTTCTCATTGACTGCTAAGCTAATTGTGGTAAAATATGAACGAGAACTCTAAAGTCTTGACTGTCTGCAATCTGTAGGACTCTTCATTATTTTGTATAAGATCTCTCTTTGCCATAGAAATACGAGTACTCACAGTAAAAAGATAGTTTGAGATCAACTGTTTCAAGATACACAGCCTTTAATCCGAAATGTTGAGTTTGCCCCACATTCAAGATATTTAAAAACTGTATCTTGAAATACATGGACCTTTGGGGAAATAAATACAAGAAGCTGTATTTTTCATCTATGCAGTGGTGAGCTGGAGCCTGCTCTATGGGGCACAGAGCCAATTGTACACAGCTCTTCCCAACAGCGTGGTCAGTGATGTCACCTTGGTAGCTGGGTGTCCACGTGGGTGAGATGTTTATACCATGGAGGCAGACAAATGTTTTAGTAGGGCTTCCCACCCCACCCCCGAAAGCTGGTTGTTAAACACTTACTTTTTGTTTTTTGCCAGAATATTTTTGGTGGGTAGAAACATATGGAAAGGAGTGAAGCAATGATATAACTATTTTGAAATAACTTCAGAACTCATTAAAAAAATATATAAAAGGAATTATCACAGGGAAGTTTGTAAAAGGACAATGAGCAGCCTCAGTGACTTTTGGTTAACAAACTAGGTTGTTGATAGGATAAATACAAAGTCAGCTTTCCATGCTTTCATTGACTCATGTCTTCCACCAACCCCAACCTCTGTGTTGAAACTTTAATATTATCATTAAAAGTATAAACTATTTTTTGAGGTTTAAAGAATATGAAAAAGTGAAAACATACCAAAAATAAGCATTTTGTGAGAAATTCTATGTTTTCATTGGTTTAATTTTAAAAAATGTTTAAAGGAGATGTCATGACATCCAGGAGCTGTGCCTTGCTGGGAGCTCCTCTGCAGATCTGGGGCAGAGCTGGAGTTCCCTGGCCTTTCTACCACAGTGATATGGTTTGGCTGTGTCCCCACCCAAATCTCATCTTGAACTGTAGCTCCCATAATTCCCACGTGTCGTGGGAGGGAACCGGTGGGAGGTAACTGAATCATGGGGGCAGGTCTTTCTTGTACTGTTCTTGTGGTAGTGAGTAAGTCTCATGAGATATGATGGTTGTATAAATGGGAATTCCCCTGCACAAGCCCTCTCTTGCCTGCCACCATGTAAGACATGCCTCTTTCCTCCTTTGTCTTCTGCCATGATTGTGAGGTCTCCCCAATCACATGGAACTGTCAGTGCATTAAGCCTCTTTTTCCTTATAAATTAACCAGTCTCAGGTATGTCTTTATGGGCAGCGTGAGAACAGACTAATATACACAGCCATCAGGAATTTGCCTACTATGCAGAACATCAGAAATAGGTCAAAATATGTCACCATGAGAAATAAGAAAAAAAAATTGTCAATTTTTTAAAATTTTGAGTATTTCCTATATGTCCTTTTTTTCTCAATTTTCAGAGCAGGGATCAGCTTAATCAGTATGTAAACTTGTTTTCCCACCTAAAAATATGAGGCAGAAACTTTTAAGCTAATGTGTGTTGATAGTGAGAGGTGAAGCCAGCTGGGTTTCTGGGTCAGGTGGGGACTTGGAGAACTTTTCTGTCTAGCTAGAGGATTGTAAATGCAACAATCAGTGCTCTGTGTCTAGCTAAAGGATTGTAAATGTACCAATCAGCACTCTGTAAAATCACACCAATCAGCACTCTGTGTCTAGCTAAAGGATTGTAAATGCACCAATCAGCACTCTGTGTCTAGCTGAAGGATTGTAAATGCACCAATCAGCACTCTGTAAAATGGACCAACCAGCGCTCTGTAAAATGGACCAATCAGCACTCTGTAAAATGGACCAATTGGCACTCTGTAAAATGGACCAATCAGCAGGATGTGGGTGGGGCCAAATAAGGAAATAAAAGCTGGCCATGGGGGAGCCAACAGCAAACTGGCTTGGGTCCCCTTCCATGGGGTGGAGGCTTAGTTCTTTTCCTCTTCAGAATAAATCTTGCTGCTGCTCACTCTTTGGGTCTGCACTACCTTTATGAGCTGTAACACTCACCACCAGGGTCTGCGGCTTCATTCCTGAAGTCAGCGAGACCAGGAACCCACTGGGAGACAACTCCGTGTGCGCCACCTTTAAGAGCTCTAACGCTCACTGTGAAGGTCCGCAGCTTCACTCCTAAAGTCAGCGAGACCACGAACCCACCAGAAGGAAGAAACTCCAGACACATCTGAACATCTGAAGAAACAAACTCCAGACACACCATCTTTAAGAACTGTTACACTCACCGCGAAGGTCCTCGGCTTCATTCGTGAAGTCAGCAAGACCAAGAACCCACTGGAAGGAATAAATTCCAGACATGATATTACTGGTAAATGATGCCAGAGTCAAACCATATCTAAAATTGCTTTTAAAAGTTATCTGGGCAGACAATGCTCAACCCCCAAGTTCCTATTCCAGCCTCATATTTTTTGCTAAGTATTTTATGCAAGCGTTTAAAATGGGAAACGCTTATTATGGCAAACAAGGGATCAGATAAATCCATGATGTGCACTTACAGCTGGGCTTTCTCTGCACTTTCTTGTCAATTGTTTAGCAGAGTCACCAGATGTTAATTTTTCTAGATATACCTTTTGAATGATAAGCACAGAGACCACTTAAAGTCAACCATCATCTTAGTGATAAATTTACCATCTCCAAATACAACTGGTATTTGACATCTGCAAATACAACTTGTGCCCAACTGTTTCTGAGTCTATTCAGCCATTACTGGTATGTCATGAAAAGACATGACACACCTATGGACAACCCCAGAAAGGCAGCAGGAAATGGCCAGGAAACCAAATAAAGCCAGCTGCCTATTTCACACATACAGAAGACATACAACTTCCTGCTCTACTATGACTCATCCAAGATGCACCAGGCATGCCCCACAGTAGCTGCAACAGTGGACACTAAATCTATGTTTTAGACAAATGAGAACTTCTGCTGCTTGCACCACCCGGTCTCTGCATTCACCCTGGTCTTCAGCACTCTTGATTTGCAGGTCCATATAACAAATTTTGTTATCTTGTCTCTATTCCATATTGACTTGAAAGTAGCTAATTACAGCCAGGAAGAGGGACTATCTGGACAAGCATCATGCAGGTGGTGAGAAGAACTAGCTGGCAGGGCAGAGCCAGAAAAAGACCAGCTGAAAAACAGCAGACCAAAGACCTGAAACACGCCATAAAACATTAATTTGTCTTTTTAGTATTCATCCTGAGTCAAGGCAATTATGTTTAATGAGGATGCATGATGCCTTTTCATAAAGACTCACATGCCAAGGGTTTACATTGTGTATAGGTGTGCATACAGGTGTGTGTGCAGGTGTGTGCACTCTGGTGTGAACAGAGCTCAGTGAAGAGATAAATCTCCACCCAGGACTCTGTGTCCCACGTGTCTGCTGCAGAGTGATTAAAAACAAACCCTGCCCTGAATTTGACTGCATTCGTGCCCACTCATGCTGTGCCTCTGCAAAGTGGCTGGACAGGTTCCAGCGAGGGTGGATTAAGTGGGGAGAGGCATCCTCCCCTCTGATGCCTTCATCTCAGTTTCTCAAGGAAGAAAAAAAAAACTGACTCAAATCACCCCAGGAAGAAAAATAATTACATATTCTATCATTGTTTATCTTTACTTGGCAAAATCTCTCCACCTACTTCTCGAGTATTTCTTACTCTACTTATCTATTATCCTCCAAATCCCCTTATCAAAAGGGCAAAAAGATAAGAGAATGTTCTATCTTTTGGACAGAGATACCTTGCCAAGAAATCAAGCTCTTTAAAACTACCTATCAAAAGGCAAAACCTAAGACATCCGTTTCAGGCAAAGATGGAGTCACAGGGACTGGATTTA
This sequence comes from Pongo pygmaeus, assembly GCF_028885625.2. Lineage (NCBI taxonomy): Eukaryota > Metazoa > Chordata > Mammalia > Primates > Hominidae > Pongo > Pongo pygmaeus. The sequence goes on from NC_072385.2 coordinate 130,239,219, forward strand.
CTCTCTTCGCTTAAATAACTAGAAAACCAGACAAAAATGTAAGATTTTCAGACAGTTGGCTTTGCAGGACCACACTCCCTAAGCGAAGGAAACAAAAAGAGAACCCAGAATTGCCCATCGGCCACCTGGAGGAGGTTCCAGGCCAAAGGGCAGGGAGGGAACACCCAAACAGACCCCAGACATCTTGGTGAGCAGCAAAGGCAAAAGACAGAGGGTCAGGGAGGTGATGGGCGCAGAAATTTTCAGGGCAGAATAGCAGGGAGGAGGCAGCTGCCTCAGGAGCAGGCTCTGCAGAGCTGTTTGTGGATCTGCACATCCACGAGAAATAACCACGCCCAGGAAAGGCCAGCCACCATGAAGAAGCAGGCAGGTGGGTTCTCAAAGCACACATGGGGTTTGGAATAGCTCGTGTTCCTGCCAAAGTGGGAAGTCTGCATAACATACACACGGGGCATCGTTACTGCCCCCATAGTCTGGAAGGCCCAGCCAAGTGCCTGCCTGCGGTGCTGGCTTCGTTAGCCGGATGCTGTACTTAGAAGCCTCTGCTCCAGACCCAGCCCACGGAGCAAAGGTGAGATAGTAGCCCAAAGACAGTAGCCTGTGTAGGCTGTCCAGGGAGCCATGAGGTGTCCCAGCCCTAAAGCTCCACCCTGCAGGAGTGCTAGATACCCCATGGAAACTGGCCACATTATCACATCTTCTCCCTTTGCATCTCAACCATCAAACGATGGTTTTTCTAAGTTAACCTTGCTCCTTCTGAGCTTTCTTGAGCAAGTTCAGAATGTGAAGACACAGCTGCTGGTGCCCCAGCTCCAGAAGAAGAATATGGAAAGAGTTGAGCTGTGCCAGTTTTGGATCAGTGTCGCCAGGCACTTCAAACAGAAAATCAGCTTAATTCCAATAGCGGTTTATTTTTTTCGTTCAACTCACGGAATAAAATGAATGTTTTTAGAATTTGGTTCAGTTGAAGATGTAAGCACCTGACATGACTGTGAATGATACGGTAAATTCAGTTAAGACATACGGTAAATTCAGTGAAGACAAAACTGTATGTTTTGTAGGGATCTTATGAAGCTACATTTAAGTTGAGCCCTGTGCTGTGGTTTAATAATATTTTTACCAAATTAAAAAACCTATGGAAAAGAAACATACTTAGAATTGGTTGTGATATGCATGTATTTTCCTAACAGCCAGAATAGAAACTGTCATTGTCAAAACTGATATTTTTTATATAGCAAAGAGCACACGAACTACAAAATGTTTTGGTAATTTTTAAACAAAAAACAACTTCAGCATGACAATAGGCTCTTTTCTCTCTTGGCTTCCTGTTGTCTGTCCCATTGTAAAAATGTTTGCGCTTTGAAGAAACACTCTGTAAATCAAAATAAGCGTTTTACAGCAGATTAAATTTTTTTTAAGTTTTCCAAATTTTGGTTGCATTTAGTTCAAAATCAGTTAGGTTTTGATCAAATTATTAAACAATTAAACAAAACCTCCAACCATTGAAGTTTTGGTAATTTGTAATTATAAGAAAGAAAGTTTGAAAATAGGAGTTCATTGAAATTTGTTCTTTCAAAAGCAAGCGAGGCATTCAACATATCCATAGAAGGAGGCGAGTGCAAGTGGATTTTGAACTTCTATAATCTTGCCTGGAAATATTTCAACTTGTAGAATTTTCTGATAGAGCACCTATTTTTAATTGGATAAGTTCATGTTTTGTACCACAATCAGATAAAACTAAGAGGCTCTATGATTTTGCAGCATATAAATTTAACAGAAAATTAAAAGAATATCAATAGAAACAACTTCTTTAATTTTGTCTTGTAAAAATATTTGTCAATAAACGACATCTTAAATGGATACACAAAGACAGTATCTACAAAAATATTTGCCTAAAATATTTACAATTTTAATATTTTTAAAATAGTATTGAGAGTTTCATACATTTAGCAAAATTTGCTCTGAGCTTACCAGGCCCCTCAGCACTTCCAGAGACGGTTCTTCCTCAAATTAAAAATCTAATAGTAGAGCATAGAGAGGAGAGTCCATGGGAGACATGAAACATTTTCAAATTTACTCATCACAAAATTCTACTTTGAAGAAGATTTCAAGAAATTTCGTAAAAAATTAAAAATAATTAGACTATATTAAAGCATATGTCTTTGGGAAAAATACCAGAGACACAGTGTTAAATAGAGATAATTTTAAGACTATAATAAACACACGGGTACATATACAGAATAGTTATTTTGCTTTTTTAAAATTTAGATAACCCATATTTAAAACGTCTATTTGTTTTGCCTAAATGAACGTAGATATTTTGTATTTACTTTATATAAAAACTTGTTTTGGCCAGTCACACTGGCTCCCTCCTGTAATCCCAGCATTTTGGGAGGCTGAGGCGGGTGGATCACCTGACGTCAGGAGTTTGAGACCAGCCTGGCCAGCATGGCGAAACCCCGTCCCTACTAAAAATACAAAAATTAGCCAGGCATGGTGGTGCACACCTGTAATCCCAGCTACTTGGGAGGCTGAGGCAGGAGAATCGCTTGAACTCGGGAGGTGGAGGTTACAGAGAGCTGAGATCGCGCCACTGCATTTCAGCCTTTGCGACAGAATGAGACTCAGTCAATAAATAAATACATAAATAAAAACTTGTAGTTTAAAAAAAAACTGTCTTCAGAGGCACCAATGTTATAAAATTGATTTGGTGGTCAAGAAATCTCTTTCCCTGTCTCCGCTTCCCTCTCTCCTTTTCTCTCTCACTTTTCACACACATACATAAATTATTTTCAGTATCCCCTTCTCACTATCAAAAGCATCCTGGCTCCAGTGATAAGTTATATAGTCATCCTAATCACTGGCTCTGTGGAGAGTGCTTCAACTTTCCCTTCCCTCTTTCCCATAAGCAAGGGGAAAAAATACCTACCCAATGTCAGGGGAAGGAGGCTGTCATGTATATCAGTCACAGAGATTGTGGGTCTGTGGGAGAGAGTACCTGATGTGTCATCCCCAGTGAAATTGCTGTCTGGTCAGCCGACCTGCCAAACTACTTCTTGTACTTCTATGAACCAAGAGAGAACAGAATTAAAAATATGTGGCAGGTACATCACCAAGGAAACCTGCATTCCCACCATTTGTCATGTAATTTCATGGGGAAGCACTTCTGAAACAGCAGAGTAATGACCACCCAAAGCCCACTCCTGCATAAAAGTAAGGAGAATACCAGATAAAAGGGCCCAAATCACCTTTTTTGGAACTCCAGAAGTTAATCAAAACGTTACAGCTATCCAAGGAGAATTTATTTAAGAAAAATAACTGAATGTCAGTAATAACAGCAACTTCTGTGACATTTTAACTTGCCTATTCCAATCTCTCTCTCTCCAGCTCAAGGGTAGCCTTGAAAACTGGTAGCCTTATAAATACAGTAGCTGTGAAAACTGAAGCTCGGCACCCCCTGGGGAAAGAAGAGTGGGTTTGGAGCTCCCTAAGCACTCATACTCAGAAAACTGTCACTATTTGACCTGTCTGGCAGTGTTATGAAAGCTCCACTCTCAGGGCTTGTTTTTATTTGACCTCAGAGTTCTCTCTGTATGAATGGCCCTATCCCTGGGACATTTGTCAAAAACAATTAGTGGCAATTGTTTAAACATCACAGCTACCTGACATGATAATACCAGTTGGAGCTAATAAGAGTCTGACCAAAAAAGCTTTTTAGTACTAAGGAAAAACAAGGAAGTAAGGTGTTTACAGGGGGCTTTGCAAAATTCTGACATATCTTTGAGAATCGAGATGGCCATGTACATGTGCATAGCTGTATGCATGCCCAGGAAAGACCTGAGGAGGCCCTAAACCCTCACCTCTAGCTGACCTTGAGGCTCTGCACAAGCAGGAAGTGAAGGCTAAGGCAGAGTTGTAAACTCACTGCTGGAATATTGAAGGTGTGCCCCAACACACATACGGAACCCCCTCAGAATACACTAGAGACATTGAATCAAAACATTTCAGGAAATCTCTGTTCTATCATTAGCTTAATACTAAGCTCAACAAACTCTAAGTAGAATAAACAACTCAAAGGGATCTGTACCCATACACATCATCATCAAACTATCAAAACACAAAGTGAGAATCTCAAAAACAACAAGAAGGAAGTAACTCCTCACAAACAAGGGAATCTCACTAAGATTCACACCCGTTACTAAACACTATAGTAAAACCAGAAGCTCAAAGAGAATCACCACTGGGACAGCAATCACAAAAACAGTCACCATAAGCATGAAAATAAGAAATATCTGAAAAAAAAAGAACTCCCAAACAGCAATCCTTGGACAACATATGCTCCTCCCAGAACTTTGGAAGAAGCCTTTTGATTTTTCCCAGCCTTCCTCTGCCACTTCTATGGTAGCGAAAATAGTTTCTTTGCCCATACTTTTTTCTGTAAAAGGGAAATATGTTTCTATTGTTTCTTTTCTTTCTAGTTTCTGCTGCTCAGCTTGGAAGCCTCAGCAGACATTTCAAATACCCCTCTTTACTTACTTTCTCACTTTCTCTTGTGTGCTCCAGGTAGGTTCTGACACTGTCAGATCAGGGTGCCTTCTTTGGTTCCCTTTTTTTTCTGACACAGATATTTGTTTTTTGACATTCTTCTATAGTTCTTGCCTTATGGGATCTCCCATAGTAAGACATGTAAAATTGATGAGTTTTGATTCTGCCGAAGCATCTATTATTCAAACACACTTTGTGCCTTCTCAACTCTGATGTTGTATAATTCCACTAGGAAATATTTGCTCACCAAGCCTCCCTTTACCCCAGGTGAGACTTAACCTATCATTATCCTGCCTGCCTCTCTTTCAGTAGCTCTCTTGCTGTCTATACCTTTCCTTAGAGACCTAAGTCTATAAACTATCCATGCATATTTTCCAAAGGCAAATGCTAAATCTGATGCCCTGCCTAAAATATTGTATCATCTTCAATTCGTGGAATAATACTTGAAGTACTCTATTCTTAGTGTCTCGGTCCTCTCAAATCTAACTTGATATAATCCTAAGTCTTTAAAAGATGATGTCCAACAGTACTTACTACTGACTCCATGCCAGTGGCTTCAAGGAGTGTCCTCCCAGAGGCTCTTCACTCAAGAACCCCTTTAAAGAAGTAATCCATATTATCCCCTTAAACTTTCTCTTCATGTTGTACTTCATTAGGCCCCATCATTTTTCCTGATATAATAGCAACTTACAATCTTTTTCCTAGTCTTATATTTTAAAAGCAATTTTATAACTATCAACCCTAGCCTTCATTATTAAAATATTTCCTGAAATCTGAAAATATCACATACCCTCTTTCATGCCTCCCTAAGCTGTCCTCTAAGACTGCCAACTTTGTCTCAAAGAATGCTCTCTCAGTTTCCAACTTGATGAATTTATCATCCTTATTTTCCCTTCCATTTTTTCTTTTCAAATTGTCAGAAGCATTCAAACAAAAGCAACTCCATCTTGAATAGGGGTTGAGTAAAATGAGGCTGAGACCTACTGGGCTGCATTCCCAGATGGTTAGGCATTCTAAGTTACAGGATAAGATCAGAGGTTGGCACAAGATACAGGTCATAAAGACCTTGCTGATAAAACAGGTTTCAGTAAAGAAGCTGGCCAAAACCCACCAAAACCAAGATGGCAACGAGAGTGACCTCTGATCGTCCTCATTGCTACACTCCCACCAGCACCATAATAGTTTACAAATGCCATGGCAACATCAAGAAGTTACCCTATACGGTCTAAAAAGGGGAGGCATGAAAAATCCACCCCTTGTTAATAGCATATAATCAAGAAATAACAATAAAAATGGGCAATCAGCAGCCCTTGGGGCTGCTCTGCCTATGGAGTAGCCATTCTTTTATTCCGTTACTTTCTTAGTAAACTTACTTTCACTTTGCACTGTGGACTGGTCCTGAATTCTTTCTTGTACAAGATCCAAAAACCCTCTCTTGGGGTCTGGATCAGGATCGCTTTCCAGTAACAAAATCTCAAGCTGTAACTTTTAAATTGGCACTCATCATTGTCCATTTTTCTTATAAGTTTACTTAACCTTTTATTGCATACTATTTACTCTCTCTTAAAATTTGTTACATCCTCTCTTCACTCTCAATTGCTGACATGACTGTATGCTTCATTTGAAAATGTGAAAGCAACCAGAGAGATTACCACCATCTAACCTATGATTGTGCCTGCATCAGTATCAAGATCTCATTCTGTCCTGTTCAAACAGCAGTAGTACCAAGTGTCCATACAGCCCTCCCTCCACATTTTCTTATATCCTGTCCCTGTGGCTTTCTTAAGAATAGAAAACCTCACTCTTTCTCTGGCATATCATTCTAATAATTGCCTACAACACGTTCTAGTATCAATCATTGAGAGAAGACAGAAAGAAGAAGAAAGAGGAAGCGAAGGGAAATTGAAAACCCTATCTTGAGATCCCATATCTTGGTGCAGCTGCTGCCCCATCTCCCTGCTACATTCATAGGATAATTTCTCCCAAAGTTTTATTTGTTCTTCTGCCACATTTTCTCTCTTCTCTCCTTCTGGGGCTCCAATTTTATCTATATTATGCCTTTTCACGATGTCCACACATACCTTATATTCACTTGGGTATTTTCTGTTTTTCTTTTCTCTGTGTTGGGTTTGGATATTTTCTATTGATCTGTTCCCCAGTTTACTAATCTTGTTTTCTTCTGTGTTTGGTATGTTGTCACCTCCATTTATAATTATCTTCAGATATCATATGTGTCTGTTCTAAAATTTCTTCTTGATCCTTTTTTGCAGATCCTCCTTCTTCAGTGAAAGTCTTCCCTCTATCTTCCTGAACATATTATTGTCATTTTAAAATTCTTTTTGCTAACATCTGTACACCTGTGTGATTGCTGCCTCACCTGTGTTTCTCTTGTCTGTTTAGTCTCTTGATTTTCAGTTATGTATTCCTGTGTCTCATCATACCTAATAATCTTTTATTGAATGCAAGGCATTGTATTTAAGACAATGATATCTTCCTCCAGGGAGGAGTCTCCCTTTTCTGATAAACAAGAGTGAGACTGATTATTTAATCCCATTGAGAACTAAGCCAAGAGGGAACTGGACTGCACTGTTCCTAAGACCCACCTACCTTTTCTCTCTCCTTCTAGAATATGAATTCTGTGAACACAGAGCTATTACACGTCTTGCTCATCATTTTCTTCTTTTGAGGGACAAACAAAATACTCCAAGGGGCACTGCAGAGGCACACATCAATCAGATCATTGATTCAAATTATAGTTTAAAAAGTGAACAACCAGTAAAAATAAACCATTCATTGTTCTGAATAAAAAATTACAAGAAAAAAAGTTTATATGTGACTTTCACCAACCTTCTCTAATTTAGACATCAAGTTAATTCCTGAAAATACAATTACATTTTTCATATATGGCCTGCTGGTGGGCACTAAAATATTGAAATAATTTATGAAATAATTAGTTAAAAGTTTAATTCTTACCAACATAGCTTTACATCTTATTCCATTTCTATTCATTCAATTAACAGATAATTGAAAATTATGTTGATAATTGAATTGAAATAATATCTGATTGAAATAATTATCTGATAATAATTGAATTGAAAGCACCTAGCAAACATATCAGGCAACTGAAAGGAGGAAGGTAACAGATTCCAGACATAATCGTGTTGGAAAACCAGGCACTCTGCAGCCTCACTTTCTGTGGGAAATCTTTCCAATGGTCATCTTGTATGAGACTAACATGGTAATAAGATTTCCCATATTTTAAAGTGCTTTATATGAAAAATAAAAGGTTGATATAAGAGAAAATGACTCAAAAAATGTGCTAACTATTGCAAATGCATGCTCATGTATAAACACAAAAGTGCACGTTGGTTTCTTACCCACCAACTCCTCGATGCAGAGTGGAATCTGTATGATTTCGACGAAATCAGTAAAGTGACACAGCAGTGCTTTCAGATACAGGCACTATGTAGAGACGTTTATTAAACTGAAGAAAACAGCAAATGAGCCGCGTTGGGGAGAAATATTATGTCCATGGTTCTTAGTGGTTTCGCAACTCAAAAGAAAGTTAATTCTCTCCAAGTTTTTGTTAGTGAGCACGCGGTAGGCTGACTAGAGCAGGAATACATGCAACAGCATTCAAACCTGCTCCACAGGCTGGCTTTTAGAAGACAAAAAGACTTTCCCATTTTAACAATCTCTTTCCCACAAACATGCACTAATTTTAACTATCCTATTAAAAGAGAAACAAAAGGGGCCTAATACATTTTAAAGTTACAGAAACATTCCTAAAAGCCTTGCAACGTTTTCAAGAGCTTGAGATCTTGTGTCGGGGCTGTGGCATTACTGATTGAGGTTTTGGGAATTAACACAGCAATCCTGAACAATCCCAACAAATAAAATTACTTTACGGGAGAAAAAAGTCCCATTCAACTTTTCATAAAAGACTAGTTGGATTTAGAATATATGAACACAGGTTGTAAGCTATTGAAAGTCTTTAAAGATTTTGGAAATGGGTCCACACAATACATAAAATCTGGCTATTTTCAAAAGTCCATATAAGTTTCAGAACAATCTAGAGTTAACACTTGGAGTTAAATAAAAATAAATTGTAAGGCAGACTAACTTCTAAAACACTTTTAAGCATCAGCAAAAATATAAGTTGAAACTATTGATCCTGCCGCCAATAGTTAAAACTATTGTAATAATAAATATAACAGTAAATACATTTAAGCTTTTAATATGACAATGTTGAGTGCCTTGGAGATGAAGACATTTAAGTTGCTATTGTGAATATTTAATCTTGTTGATAGCATATAAATTTTTACCAAAACATAAAGGTAAACAATCTACACCATCTTTAAATATGACCAGAATACAAACAAAATAGAGAGCTAAAAGCTATATGTGTGTCTCAGCAAAACAATCTTCAAATTCCTAAGACAAACAGAGCAAATTGAAGGCACACATAATTTGCTGAAATGAAAATCTTTGCTAAAGAAAGACTGTCAAATCTCCCCAGACTGGTAGATTATATATGTGTGTGCGTCCCTGGGAGGGATATATGTATATTAGGCCATGTGTACACACACACACACACACACACACACATGCACACACATAGTCTAATGAAGCCACATGGGTACTATTTTTTGCCTTCATAAAAATAAGTAAATAAGTTAATAAAATCCTTTTCCCAGCTGTATTAGTCTGTTCTCACACTGCTATAATAAACGACCTGAGACTGGGTAATTCATGAAGAAAAGAGGTTTAATTGGCTCACAGTTCTGCAGGCTGTATAGGAGGCATCTGGGGAGGCCTCAGGAAACTTACAATCATAGCAGAAGGGCGAAGGGGAAGCAAGAATCTTCTTCACATGGCAGAGCAGGAGAGAGACAGTGAAGGGGGAAGTGCTAAACACTTTTAAACAACTGGATCTCGGGAGCACTCACTCACTACCACGAGAACAGCAAGGAGGAAGTCCACCCCCATGATTCAATCACCTCCCACCAGCCCCCTCCTCCAACACATGGGGATTACAATTCGACACGAGATTTGAGTGAGGACATACAGCCAAACCATGTCACCAGCGAACCCTGGATTGTTTTCCTTTTCACTTTGAACTAGTTATTCAGAAGGTAAAACATTTTTATACTTTGAACTTTACATAGCAAAGGTTATCAGTACCTGCTTTTGTGACAACCTCCAAGTTACATATAAATGAGATACCTTCCCGTACACATTCCAGGAAAATATCATGATGGGAAAATATACACAGGTTTTTTCAAATTCTTCTCATTTTCTGAATGACCTTTTGGGGGCTTAATGATAAAGAACCACGTTTCATTCTTTAAAATGTTTACTAAAAAGAAATATCACCGAGAAAGGGAATAAGAAGAATATGGAGCTCAATTAGGAAACCTCGTCTTTGGCTTTCGAGAAGACACCACTGTGTGGGGCTTTAGTTTCACCCAACATGTGATTTTCTTGCTGTTAAAATGTCCATATGTGACATGGAAGCCCCACGGCTGAAGAAAAGTGGACTTCAGGTAATAACAAAGGTGGTTTTGTTAATCTACAGGTTTCCACTCCCGGGCCATCTGGAAGACATAGACAAGCAGGTTAACAGAAAACATCTTCAAGCTGTGATCTGGCCACAGTTTGTTTCTGGTTATCTCAGGAGCTGGCATTTCTGTTGGATTCTGGATTCTGGGTGTTGTTCCTGGGAGGGGTGGGGTGGGACCTGGGACCTGCAGCACACACAGCTCCTCACGGCACACCCAACGGCAACATGCCACCGTGCAGAACCGACACAGGAAACCTGGAACACTGACTTCAAAATTAGCTTTTATGCAGTGCTGGTGGCCACTCCATTTCAGTTCATCTAAAACAACCCTTCCCATTCCTCTGCCCCTTCCTTCATCTTCTCCCCCTTCTCACTCCGCAGCCCCCATCCTGACCAACCAGCATTGAGTGTGCTGAGTCTACAGCAGTGTTCGAATCTGGATCATCTGGTTCAATCATGGTGCTGAATAACCCTCCTGAAGATCTATTTAAGCCATCCTCCTAGTACCAAGACCACTCTAAAACTAAGCCCCAAAATGTGAACATCATCTAGAGGCAACATTTTAAATTTTTTAAATTATGTATCCATTAAGTAAAATGAATCTCTTTTATCTCTAGTAAAATGTTCAGAGTGTTTAATTTCATTTGATTCATACGACAATTCTATATTAAGGAAGATAGAGTACTGTAATAGACCTGAAATCAAATTTTATAAAAGAAGCAGCCTAGGCAACATAGTAAGACTCCCTCTCTCCAAAAAAAAGAAAAGTAGCCAGACGTGGTGGCTCATGCCTGTAGTCTCAGCTACACAGGAGGGAGGTGGGAGGATGCTTGAGCCTGTCATTGTGCCACTGCACTCCAGCCTGAGCGACAGAGCAAGACCCTGTCACAAGAAAAAGGAGGAGGAGGATGAAAAGGAGGAGGAGAAGGGAGGAGGGGAGGGAGAGTGGGGAGGAGAGAAGAAGAGGGAAGAACAGGGAAGAACAGGAGGATGGGGGTGGGGAAGAAAGAAGAAGGAAGAAGATGATGAAGAAGAAGTAGGAGGAGGAGGAGGAGGAAGAGGAGGAGGAGGGAGGGAGGGAGGGAGAAAGGAAGGAAGGAGGGAAAGAAAAACATGAATTCCAGTCCCATCCCTGCTCCCTCCAAGCTACAGGTCTCGTGTGACTTCAGGCCAGCCACCTAACCCCTATGGGTACTTCACGGTACGATGTCTGTTGGGAATTCTGTGATCTCTAAATTTGTTTCCGGCTCTAAGAAACTATGATCCTACTGTCATTGTCATTTTCCAGAAGACAACTCATGTTCAGGGAGGAAAAGTAAATCGTTCAAGACCCTGTGGTCAACAAATGGCCAGGCCAGGGCCTGGCTCTCTTAGCCCTAATCCATTCCTTCCGCAGCAGCTTGCTGCTCTAAACCACAGGCACTAGGGCAGCTGGAAAAGAAGTCATCAACAAAAGTAATTAGAAATGCAGTTTCAAAGTTCTTTTTCCAGCACTAAAATATATACTTAGAATGGAGCCAAATCAAAGTAGGTGTGCTCTCTAGCAGAAACTTATTAACTAAAAAATGCTCAGGATGAGATAGTGATGGATCCTATTTGATTACAAATTTCCCCCTTAAAGTGTTACAAATGTTCTAGTCAAGTCTAAAAACAAATCAAGAAGCCCAAATATGGTGAAATAATAGCTTTTCTTTCTCCTTCCATCTGCAACACTGTATATACCACTAACTGGCAGATAGTGTGAAACTGGTCTGATCTTTAAGAGGACTTGGACCATCCTAGAATCCCCGTTGCCATCTTTGTGCTAGCCGGCAAGAAGCTCAGCCAACCTGGAGTCAAGTGCAGGCCTCATCTTAGTAGGGACTCTGCCTGTCTTCTCTGGCTTGGTAATAGAAACAAAAAGACAACTACCCAAATGGAGTAACTGGAGTCACCAACATTTCTTAGTGCCTTTTGTGTGTCCAGTATGGTTCTGCTTATGGTAAGTAATTTTCCCAACAGCCTATGAGTTAATTATTATTATTAGCTCTAAACTGAGCCACAGACCTCATGTACACCCTTAATGAGGAGAGAAGCCAAATCTGTGTACTGACTTAAAAGTCCATTCTCTTAGCCACCAAAAATGTACATAGGATTCTACTGCCCATTTAGGACATATAAGGCATATATACACCTATATCGGCAAATGTATGTACAAAGATGTGTGTGTTGTGTGCAGATAAAAACAGATATGTATAATTATTATAATATGCCTTAATTCGCTTTTTAAAAGGGGGAACACGTTAGAGATAACTATGTAAACATGTGCCATTCGCAAGGTGGCGAAGTCACTCTGGAATGCCAAGTGTGGGTTGACAGTGTAAGAAGGGAAGGTCGGCCCCAACGGGCAATGATTCACCCAGTCTCGCTAACGAGCCTCTTCCCTCCCAGACTTGCACAGTTAGGGAATGGAGGAAGGAATTCCACATGAATTTCAGCTTACAACATGTGTTTAAAAACGTATAGTCTTGCAACCAAAATATGAAATTCACGATTTTTAATATTCCACCAGCATACCTCTTTAGCATAATGTGAAAAAATGTCCACTTTTATTTTCATTTGTCTTGTGATCCTTTCTAGTTTTTGACTGTTTTCTTCACAACATGGTTGACATGTTGTTCTCATGGTATTTGTTGTTTTATTTGTTACCCCTGAATCATGTGTTTCTGAGACGATCGTGCCAGGCATGGCTACATGGATGACTCCAGCGTCTCAGGTGGCTGCTCTTGGCATGACTGTCCTGAGGACGGCTGTATGGGGGACTCCAGTGTCTCAGGTGGCTGCTCTCGGTGTGGCTGTCCTGAGGACGGCTGTGTGGGGGACTCCGGCATCTCAGGTGGCTGCTCTTGGCATGACTGTCCTGAGGATGGCTGCGTGGGGGACTCTGGCATCTCAGGTGGCTGCTCTCGGTGTGGCTGTCCCAGACATGGCTGCGTGGGGGACTCTGGCATCTCAGGTGGCTGCTCTCGGTGTGGCTGTCCCAGGCATGGCTGCTCAGAGGACTCTTGTTCCTCAGGTGTTTGTTTTTCTTGTCTTAGTGACGATTTTTCTTGTGATTGTCCCATCGGTGGTTCTCTGTGGGCTTCTATTTCTACTGGGGTTTCTAGTAGTACAGGTGTATTTTCTTCCTCTAGAATGTCATATGATTCTTTTTCTTGTTTTCAGTAAATAAAATAAGACAAAATCACCAATAAATCTAGTAGCCACCTAAATCAACTGAAATAAATCATAAAAAGACAAACATTGCTGCTATATCATTGACTTAGTAGCGACAGTGATAACGCTAACGAAAATACTCTTCACATAGGGTATTACATGTGCAATGTGTTTTTCCATGCATTATCTCAAACAAGCATAAAATACGACGAGATAACATCAGAGAAGCTAGAATCAAAGGTGTGTTACCAAATGCTAATTACACAGACACAATCCATTAGTCATTTAAAAATTGAAAAGTCACAGGAAAGATTCTTGCTTTTTCTGAGTCAGTGAAACAGAAAAGGCATTTTTAATAAAATGAAAAAGAAAGAAATCAGAGTGCAGGAGAATCCAGAGGCCATGCCCTTCACAGTAGACCCCAACACATGAAAACCAACTTTCAGAGCTCAGGAAGAATACCCCACAGCAATCAACCTTTCACCGGCCAAACTACATTTCCCGATGCTAACATTACCTTTCCTATGGGGATGAATGCCATTTGGCAGAGGAAATTAAAAAGACGCTCCTGAAAACTGAAAACGAAACTGTTTGAAATAACATTTAAAAAGATGTCTTCAGCGAGAAGCCTTGCAGAGACTGAGAGGGGCCAGGTCGCTCAGCTGACATGGAGAACTCGGCATGTTCACATACTGCCTTCCCCCAAAACCTGCTCATCCCCTTGTTTTCAGAAGCAGTGCACAGACCCAAACCAGAAACCTCAACTCCAATTTCATTCTCGCCCCCCATATCCACTCTGTGGCCAGTGCGGTCAATTTTGTCTACTCCCAGGAATCTATCACTTCCTGTCTGGGTCCCTGGGTCCCACCCCTGCCTGGGTCCAGGACTCCACACCCGAAAGATAGAATATGATGCACACACATAATACTCTCATCCCTTTCCCTTCTCCCCCTGCTATCACAGCCACTTCTTAGAAACATAAATTTGATCACATCATCTCCCTGCTTCAGCATTACCTACAGGATAAAGAACAAAATCCTTACATTGACAGACGAGGGCATGGCGACAATGGCCAGGTGACCACCAAAGATGTAGAACTGCCCGAGACTGTGTTACCAGACAGAGAACAGCTAAACAGAGCCAGGTGACTAGTTCAGACCAAAGGGATGTGAAACATGATGTGTCCCTTCTGGGCTGAGATGGCTGGGTATCTAATGTGGCTTCCTATGTCTTTCCTTCTCCTCCTGTAGAAAACTCAGAGACCATGTGTTGAGGACAGTAGCATCACAAAATCAAGGATCCCTGAGTCACCGTGTGGAGGAGAGCCACCCAGGAAAGCCTCCAATCCACAGTAGGCTGCTGTGATCAAGAAATAAGGATTTATTGTGTAAAACCACTGAGTTTTGGGATTGATTTTTTTTTTTTTTTTTTTTTTACTACAAATTAGCTTTGCGTCTTCTCACTGATGGACCTTAAAAGCTGAACCTTGTCTGTATCTCCATCTTCCTCACATACTATTCCTTCCTCAGGCACATTCACTTTTTGCTCCAACTGCCCCAAACTAGTTGCACTCCCCCAATGCACCCTCACTCTTCCATGCACTTGACTAAGCTGACCTCTCTGCCCACCACCCCCTTCCTCACCCTGTCAAGTTGGCAAATTCCTACAAGCCCTTCTCAATTCATTTTTGCAATCCTCTCCTTTATAACACATTCTATAAATCGCTGCAGCCTCCCTCCCAGGCCCTGACAGTCAATCGTTCTCTCTGTGGTATATTTCCAGGGTATCCAGTACACACCTCTATTTGAACACGTATCTCTCTTATGAGACTTTCTTGTCCATAGATCTGTGCCCAAACCCCAATACACATGAGCTTCTTGAGAAAAACAAAACTGAGTCTCATTCCAACAGATTCCCTCCACATTCTGGACAGCACTTGGCCCAAGGTCAGCAGTTCCATATTGTCTTTCTATTTTTAAAAAATGATTAACAGCACATGAGTCCGGCTGCCTCCGTCCACTTTCAGATTCATCTTGAACAAGGCACCTCCCCTTCTGGGTTTCAGTTAATTCTCTCTTTGAAAATAGGGGTAAAAATATGGATCTTTAGGAATGGTAGGATTAAGATGACATGACAATGAAAGCACACTGTGAATGGAAAAAATGGATACATACATGATATGATACTCATCATCACATAAAAGCTTAAACAGAAAAAAAGGGGAGGTTATAGAAGAAAATACAAAGACTGTCACACAGTGATGTATGACTATGTGCCAAGCAAAAGGCAGGGGCTGAGTGCTCTGAGGGCGAAGCAACTCTCTGCTAATCCCACAGGAAGACCTGCCTGGCTGCTCACACCTCATGCTAACTTAGCGCCCTCCTGCACCTGGGCATGATTCTCTGCATCAAGTCTGTCTCCCCCACTAGAGGGCAGGGATTGCGTTTACTCATCTTTGTTTCTGAAGTGCCCAGCTCAGCCTGGCACATGAAAGAAACTCAGAAAATGTTTGATAAATAAAAGAATAAAAAATAAATAATGAATGAACAAGCAGTCTGCTAGTCCCACACATAAGCATTCCCAAAAACACATAAAATTAGAATGCGCAGAATTAAAAATAGATTTAAGATATTAAAATGTATGTATATGAATATTAATATATTATGTAATATAAAATGATATAAAATATTAATATAAAATAATATTTGTGCTGTGTAAAATGCATTTTCAAAAACTTCTGCGTTTACCTTGCCTTTTAAATCCAATCACCTATGAGACATTCCTGGCAGTGCATCTGTGTGCTCTGTTGGTTTTCTTTCAGAACTCAACCTGCAACCCACCAGGCACCTGAGTGTGGCTGAAAATGTCTCCCCTAAGGTTACTCATGTGTGTCTAAAGCCTCCCATCTGAAACTTGTACTTCTTATCACAAGCTTCACGAGCTTTTCTTTACAAAATATTATAAGAATAAATGCAGTGAAAGATTAAAATAATTGAACGATGGAAAATCTGCCAAAACTGCATTGTTGACTGACAGATTGTGCCACCGTACGGTACACCAAAATCTTCATTTGTCAGCTGACCTGGAACCTGCCATATGCAAGACGGTTTAGAGGGCTCCATGCATAGTCATGACAGCATGGTTTACTCAAAGTCCACATGAGCACATGGGGAAGGCTGCCTGTCAGTGGGAAGCTTGGCGACATCCCCCACGAGGTAGTGAATCATGGGGCCTCGCAGCAGACACTTTCACTGCGAAACTCGCGGAGCGGCCACCCGCACTGTGCCCTACGTCACAGAGAAGTGTCCGTGAGTGAGCACTGGTCATAGGTTCTCTTACCAGGAAACAGAACCACTTTTTTACTCTTGCTGAGGTTCTTGACAGATACTGGAAACAAACAAACAAACAAAAATCCAGACATTAGTAAGCTGACCAAAATGTGTAAAACCATGGCATTTTAATGTAAGATCTATGGATAAAAGAATTACTGGAAAGTAACCATTTTGACTAGTTTAGAGAGCATTTAGGGCCGATTTCAGTAAAAAATACAACTATGCTTTTATTATGCAGAAAGCCATGCCAACATTATGCAAATTGTACCTTCTGAAATTACAGGGCACTGGCAGAATTTTGATCTTATTTTTCTTCCCCCAACCCCGCCAAAAAGCATATTTTACTTGAATTAGGTTTTCTTTCCCTTCTTCCTCACAGGAGTTCACAGCAGGCAGCGAGCTGCATGCAGTGGCATTTCCTCTGCTCTATATGAGATTTAGGAGGTGACAGGGTCTTTCCAGGTGACCAGTAAAATGCAGGTGCTGGGTGTTCTCTGCAAACAACCAGCAAATGTAAACCAGCTCGGCTTACACAGCAGCTGCTTTGTAAAATCTCAATAGTAAATAGCAGTAAAAGCAGAATACTCAGTCTAAAATGAAAAATACCAAAACTAAAAATGTACACTTACATCAACACTCGCAAGATAAAACACACAAATCCACACAAATATAATATAAATAAATGCAATACAACTTTTCCACAGATCTGCCCCATTGAACATCTCCGACAATTCTGCCTTGATTTCAGGTATTGGGAAGTCCACGGGCTTCTCTGCCAATTCAGCAACTTAGCAGGAAAAGATTTGTTCTAGTCTAGATATATGCCCATAAGTGTATCTGTGTGTCAAAGTTTCTATCGGCATAATTAACACAGAAATCTTTTGCTAATAAGCACTTCAGTTAACTGAACTCAGTAGCCAAATAACGAGACTGAGGCTGTTCTGCAGCCCTGACATTTTGGCGAGTGAGATGAAAAAGGCGTGTGGGAGCAGATGCGGGAGCTGACAGCTGGGGAAGGAGGAATTCGAGAAGCCGTCAGAAGAGCTGGTTGGAGAGATTAAACTGCCAACAGCAGCAGCTGGGGAAATCTGAAAATTGGAGCAGAGGGAAAAACGAACAGGAATGAAGAGTTTCAAGAGCAGGCTGGTTTTGATTACAATCGTGTGAGGTCAGAGTCCACCAAGAACCAGACTTACGATAACAGCTGGATGAGGTCAGAAAAACCACTGCCTTTCTCCACAAAGAATTTCCTCAATTGTACATTTTAAAGTATTATGTGATTTGAATATTATGTAAGTACCGCATTCGATACTCGGTTTAAAACCCAGTTTTTATTTTCATTTATTTTTGTGGCTGCCAGAAGCCCCAGCAGCTGCTAGTTATGAATTAAGATGTCAGGCTCAAATTTGTGAAAATAAATCCAATGTTTTGGTTGAAGGTATAATTAGTTTGTGAAAAGTTAGAAACCCGGAGATAGATAGCATTTAATTTCTGTATTTGGTAACTATTACCTAGGCAACTGATTTCTCTGTGGGCTAGACGTTTTTAAATAAATCAGCAAAGACCTTACCAAGTCCTTACAGGGGACTGCAAGTTACATCAAAAAGTAGTTTGAATTCACAAAATCTCTGATGGTGGCTTGAAGGCTTTCCTGTCCCCCTGTGGCCCTAGATTAACGGGTTAACCTAATAATCTCTCTTGTTTTATTCTTAAAATATAAAAATAATTCTATTTTCTGTGTTCAAACATGCTCATCATAGAAAATCTGAAAAACAGAGCAAAGCCAAAAACCGAAATAAATATAAATCATAAACCCACCATTTGATATAAGTTGTAACCTAAATAAGTCTAGCAATAGGGAATAAGAACTTAGCTCTAATTTTGTAGCCTTGGGACAAACTTCTAGATGTGGACAGCTGGTTCAAACGGCATATGTGTTTTTCAGACTTCTAAGACATACTTCAGAGTGTGACTCTCCTGAGGACACAGCCCCACAGTACCCTCTCAAATGATGTCTTTCTCTTCCACACACTTGAACCACCAGCCATGGAAGTGGGTAGGGGCCCTTCTTGCACCCACCACTGTCTCCAGATCTTTACCCCATCCTCCTCCCTAAAACCCTTCAGCCTCTTTGAAGTTCCTGTCATCAGACTCTACCATCCATCCCCCTTTCTTCTGAGTGTTGTCTACTGAGCTCCAGGCCACACCTCTTACTCTTAGCCCATGTCAGCCTTTGGTGTTTGGTGTCTCTCTCTCTCTCTCTCTCTCTCTCTCTCTGTGTCATGATCCTTGGGGACCACAATAGTTACTCAATACAAACCTTCCAATTGTGGTTTCTCAGTGCCTTGGCCTCATCACATCTGATGATCCTGCTTCTTACCACAGACCACACCCTAGACCCTGTGATTACCAGGAATTCTGACCCACCTCATTCCACCCTCCCGTCTTTACAGCCTTCTCCCTCTAATGCCCCACTCCAATTCTCCTACCTCATCAGCACCTCTGTGCCACCAGCCCTGCCACCATTTCACCCTCCCACCCCTGACTTGTCCACATCCTCCTTTACCAACTCTGGAGCCACTGCCTGCCCCTGGACATGCCTTCCACTTACGATCACCACCTTCAAGGGCTCCTTAGTGCCACGACATAACCCCAGGTTATTTCTCCAGTTCTTTCAGTAGCTGACTCTTCCAAGTAACTATTCCTTGTTTCCTTTTTCTTTAAAGCTCCACCTCCCCACTCCACACTCATAGTTCACGGCCCTGCCTGTGTGTATGAAAATAAGAGCGCTCAGAAAAAACGTCCACAGGCCCTACCCCACACTTCCTCGCCTCCCGGGATCTGTGTCTGCATCCTCTGCCCTCTCCTGTACTACTCCAGAGGGGCTGTCCTGTTCCTGCATAGGACCAACCCTCCCACGGCGCACGGACTCCACATGGCTGGCTGACTGAGGAAGGTCCACCCGGCAGTTATCGCCTCTCTTGATACTATATCCTCAGTTTCTTCCCCTTTAGATGAGAACAGACATGCTGTAATAGCCATGACTCCTCAAAAAGAACCCAGCCTTCACCATGTGCCTCCTCCAGAAAGAACCAAGCCTTCATCATGGACCCCTCCTAAAAGAACTGAGCCTTCACCATGGGCCTCCCTCCCCCAGAAAGAACCTAACCTTGACCATGTGCCCCTAGAGCCACTGACCCAGTGTGTGCTCCCCTACGGCCAAGTTCCCTCCGAGTGTTCCCTGTGCCTGGCATCTCCATTCCCACTACTTCCATTCTTTGGACCAGCTCCTATCAGGCTCATGCTCATCTTGGACCAGCTCCTATAAGGCTCATGCTCATCTTTCTACAGGAACCATCTGTTGTTAGGCTATGAATGACTTCCATTTGGCCAAATACAAGTCGGTTCTCAGCTCTCACTTTGCTTGATCAGCAAAATTCAACTCGATTGATTGAGTTCTCTGATTGCTCTAATGCCACTCCCTAGCAGATTTAGCAAAACTCCGAATACCGTTTTCAGCTGAAAAGGCCCTTAAGAGATTGGCCAGTGTACTTGTGTTCCTACTGTGCTCCATGGTGCCCTCATGCTCCTCAGAGGTGTCTCAGGGGTCCAGCAGGAGGGCCCCAAAGAGACGCAAAGGAAGGCTGAAGGATTCCAACCAAACAATTCCTTTTCCTCTGCTCTGTAGGTGGCAGGTCCTTAATCATATTCCACTTCAGGAAAAAGGAGTTCTGGTGCTTCTTTTAACATTTTATTTTGAAATAATTTTAGATTTATAAGATAGTACAGTATCACAAGATAGTTGCAAAGATAGTACAGAGAAAACCAGTGTACTCTTTTTTTTTTTTTTTTTTTTTTTTTTGAGACGGAGTCTTACTCTGTCGCCCGGGCTGGAGTGCAGTGGCATGATCTCAGCTCACTGCAAGCTCTGCCTCCCGGGTTCACGCCATTCTCCTGCCTCACCCTCCCAAGTAGCTGGGACTACAGGCACCTGCCACCACACCCAGCTAATTTTGTGTATTTTTAGTAGAGACAGGGTTTCACCCTGTTAGCCAGGATGGTCTCTATCTCCTGACCTCGTGGTCCACCTGCCTCAGCCTCCGAAAGTGCTGGGATTACAGGTGTGAGCCACCGCGCCTGGCCAACCAGTGTACTGTTTAAGCAGCTTCCCCTGATGCTAACACCTTACAAAATCATGGTACTTTATCAAAACCAAAATTAACATTTGCGTGATACTATTTATCTGTTAATACTATTTAACAGACTTTATTTGGATTTCCCCCAAACTAACGTGTGTTTGCTGCCCCAGGATCCGGTCCAGGACAGCATGCTGCATTTGGTTACTATGTCTCCTAGTTACCTCCAAACTGTGACAGCTTCTCAGTCTTCCCTTATTTTTCATGGCCTTGATATTTTCAAGGAGTACCGGTTGGGTATTTTGTAAAATGTCCTTCAATTTGGGTATAGCTGATATCGTGTCATAAACAGACTGGAATTATGACTGGAGGGGGACAGTTCCACAGAGATAAAGTGCCTGCATCGTACCAAGAGTTATATTACATCTACATTAATTCATCACTGCTGAGATTAACCTTGACCACAGGTGGGTGGTGCTGGTCACATTTCCCTACCATAATGTTTTCTGATGCTTTCTTTCAAATACTAAAAATCAATGATTTTGGCTGGCCACAGTGGCTTATTCCTGTAACCCCAGCACTTTGGGAAGTCAAGGTAAAAGGATCATGTGAGGCCAGGAGTTCAAGATCAGCCTGGGCAACATAGCAAGACCCTGTCTCTACAAAAATAACAAAAATTAGCCAGGCATGGTGGTGTGCACCTGTAGGCCCAGCTGCTTAGGAGGCTAAGGTAGGAAGATCACTTGAGCCCAGGAGTTTGATGCTGCAATGAGCAATGATGGTGCCACTGCACTTCAGCCTGGGTGACAGAGTCAGATGCTGTCTCAAAAAGAAAAAAAAAAGATCTTGTCCTTACCTTTTATTTTAATATAAAAAATGAGACTCAAATAAAGCCTCAAATCAATGCCCTGCACAGTTTCACTGTGTATTAATATTAGTGGGAGTAAAACCTCTGATGGTTTCAGACTTCTTTTCACCAACTAGAAACTCAAATATTCAAAAATGATTAAACCTAGAGACAGATACGGAACAGAAATGCCGCAGGGAACTAGAGATTTCCACGGGAAGTGAGAGCCACTCTCCCACCTGAACGCTTCCTCCAGGATGTCTCCTGATGTCATTTATTTCACACAAATGCCCTGATTTTCCCTCTCTCTTTCTAATTTATTGCTTGGTGTTTATATTTGTATTCTTCTTTTAAAGGATTTCCATATTCTTTTATCTCTGTTTTTATTGCAAACCACCTCAAATCTCCTTGGCAATAAATAAAAGTTGCTTTAATAACTCGAAAAAGAGAAAGAGACCCAAGAACACCACGAGTGGGCTTGGCTGTCCTCTTCACACTTCTTAAAAGTAAGGGAATACGCCGCATTTCTTAGAAAGATTTTAAAAATTCAACCCAAATCATGCCTGTGTGAGCCTTAGAGTGGCTGGTGTCACAGATGGATTACATGGCAAGTGGAGAAGCACTTCCATTGCCTCTGGGAAGGCAAACTTGTGTATTTATGGGAATAATGGAAGCTTTGGAGCAAGACAAATCTGGATTTAAAACCTACTTTCTAGTTATGTGGCCATGGGAAAGTAATTTACCTCTCTGAGTCTCTCTTAGTTCAAATTTAGAAAACTAATACCTACCATTTCAACAGCAATCCTCACATGAGGATAAAAAGAAAGAATATAAATATGATGCTCAGCACCATTCCCAGCACATAATGTGTGATGCTCCCTCCCTTCCTCAGCCATCCTCACTCCATCCCACTTGATGGACATTTGATGATCCCCAGGGCCAGACTCTCTTCATTCTGCCCAAGTTTTTCACCAATTTATAGATTGCTCCCTCCCTTGCCAAACAGTCACTTGCTTAATAGCCCTTTGACATGTTGACAGAGCACTGGAATGGGAATCTTAAATACTAGGTTAAGTTACAGATCTTCATGGAAAACTGAGTGAGCTCACGATGATGCCAACCTCAGTTCCCTCACGTGCAATGCAAGTGACCTCCCAGGTGATCTCTGCATTTCCTCCCACAGACCCTGAGCAGGCAAAGACACCAAAGATATGTGGAGCAGAAAGATGTCTGGAGGAAGTCCCCGCTAAGCGTTTACAGTCTGAAAAGGTACACACTGTACGATTCCAACTCTGTGACATTCTGGAACTGGAGAAACCATGCAGATAGTAAAGAGACCCCTTGTAAAGTGATTACAACAGGTTCGGAGGGGACAAGGGAGTGGATGGGGGGACACAGGATTTTTTGGAGAGTGAAGCTACTCTGCACGACACCATAATGGGGAATGCATGTCATTATACATATGTCCAAACTTGTAGAATGGGGAACACCAACAGGGAGCCCTAATGTGAACTGCGGACTTGGGTGATGATGATGTGAGGGGTCAATGTTGGTTCATCAGTTGTAACAAATGTACCACTCTGGTAGGAGATGCTGACAGCAGAGGAGGCTTAGGCCAGGGATGGGGGTGGGGGGGGCAGGAGGGGGAGTAAATAGGAAATCTCTGTACTTTATGTTCAATTTTGCTATAAAACTAAAACTGCTCCAAAACATAAAGACTATTTTAAACACAAATAGAAAATAAAGAGAGATCAGACTCTTTCAAACATTCTGTACTCAAAATCAGTGTTGTCACATAGGGGCAAACCCTGAAAAGACAGAGAAGACTGCTACTTATCTCCACTCCTTAAAGCTAATGGACTACAGCCAAGCAATGATGCCTTATGATAGGAAAGGGCTTCTGAACATCTAACCTCAGCTCTCTTCTGCAACTTACTATGTTTCTTTTTATTAAAAACTTTAATATACATTTCATTTATTTTCATTAGTCCTAATGATAAAGAAGTATTTAAGTAAGCTAGACCTCCTACATGGCTGGATAAGCTTTATGTTCATCTTTTGGCTGCAGTAACATTTCTAAATTGAGCTGATAATCAATATATAGTCTCAGTTTGGGGTACACTTCCAAAGGACGTTATGGTAGACATGCTCATAAAATGAGGCTTAAAGGTGAGCCAATATTTTGAAAGACAAGCTCTGAGCCCTGAAAGGCTGACACAACGGCAATGGAAATGGTATATGGCACACAGCACACAAAACGAGTAGGACAAAATGTGTCGGACGCAAATGAAAGACCTTCTACATGTGTCCAAAACCTCAATTTATGTGACTACAAGATACAGAAGCTTAGCACATATAAGACTCAGTGGGTAAGGTAGGCAGAATAACAGCCCCCAAAGATGATGACATCCTAAGCCCAGAACCTGTGACTATGTTAGGGTGCATGGCAAAGGGGAATCAGGTTGCAGCGAAATTAAGGCTGCCAATAAAGAGGGAGAGTATACTGGATCATCCAGAGTGCCCAACGTAATCACAAGGATCCTTAAAAGTGGACGAGGAAGACAGAAGAGAAGAGCCAGAGGGCAACGTGACGGCAAAAGAATGCTCAGAGGGATGCAGGGTTGCTGCCTTTGAAGACAGAGGAAGGGCCCACAAGCCAAAAGATGTGGACAGCCTACAGGGTCTGGAAAAGGCAAAGAAACAGATTCTCCCCAGAGCCCCCAGAAAGGAATGCAGCCCAGCCGGCAACTTGGCTTTAGCCCAGTGAGACCTGTGTTGAATTTCTGACCTACAGAACTGTAAATCATAACCTTGTGCTGTTTTAAGCCACTAAATTCATGGTAATTTGCCACAGTAGCCATTGGAAATTAATAAAAGCACTCCTGCCATCTCCAACGTCGTCTGGGGAAGTGCAGTGTAGGGAGGTATACACTAGACATTGGGGGAGAGAAACTGCATGGCTCACTCTCACCTTGAGCCCTGCGCTCAGTGCTGGGGCCACATCATCAGAGGCATTTAAATAAATGTGAAGAAAATGACTACAAATCAGGCCATATGCCGAATATTGGAGGTTCTCAGGTGTTTGACTTGGTTTGGAGAAGAGAAGACTCAAGCGGAACATAAAAGCTCTCTTCAAATACAAGATAGATCTGCCCTAATGGAAACAAAGCTTTGATAGGAAGAGTGGCAGAGCAGCCAGCTTCACTGTGTATGGCCTTGAGCGGCTTTAGTTCTACGTTATCAACAATCTCAGAGCACCCAACACTCTCCTACAAACACAAAGGTTCTTTCGAGGAAGAATGAAGCAGCGGGACCACCCATCTGAAGAGAAAGTGCAAAGGAGATGGGTAGATTGGCTACAGGATCTTGATGGTTCTTTCTTAGTCTGAATTTCAATCAGGTGATAAGCTATTTATTATTCCTTTATTCACACTGACAAAAACATATTGGAGTCTACCTTTGAATGGAATGAAAACTTGTGCTATAGGTGATTTTTCCTATGAAATTTGCTGGGAAATTCAACACAAATGTATGGTGCAAACCGACAAGAATACTTTCTTAAGCCATTTAATGTTGGCAGATGTTTCGATTTCGATATTGTTTGGCATACAGTAACCATCCAACGTCAAAGAGAGGCACAATCAAAATCAGGTGTGCAGAGGGGACTGGAAATTACATTAGGACCCAGATAAAGATATGCAAGTAGAAAGAGCCCCTCGCCATGCCAGGAGACGCTGGTTCCTGCACATGACGCAGCAGAACTGACATAGTGAACTCAAGGAAAGTCCAGAAGAGGAAAGTGAAGAAGGCAGGGGTACCTTCCATTTGCTCATGGTTTTCATTTTCAGCCTTTAGATCCCTTTTCTCATTTAACATCACAACACTGCCATGTGCAGTTCCTTTTGTAGATGAGGGAAATAACATTCAGGGAGGTGGAGTGCTCTGCCTTAGACATCACAGATGTCAAGCAGGAAGGGCTGGTGTTTGATCCGAGGACTCTGACTTCTACACGTTCCACCACACACATGGCTGAATTCAATTAGGAAAGTTTGTTTGGGTGCCGAGTTCCTCTGATTAACATTTTGCTTCTCCTCTTTCCATTTTCAAGCATTTTTAAATGATTTTTTAAACGCTGTCATATGCAGCATAATGATGTTTCCATCAACAAAAGGCCACATGTACAATGGTGGTTCCTTAAAATTATAATACCTTATTTGATTGTATCTTTTCTATGATTAGATATGTTCAGATGCACAAATACTCACCATTGTGTTACAGTTGCCTATGGTATTCAGTACGGTCACTTGCTGTACAGGTTTGCAGTCTAGGCAATAGGCTACACCACATAGCCAAGGTGTGCAGTAGGCTCTGCCACCGGGGTTTGTGCAAGTCACTCTCTGACGTTTGCACAAGGACAGAATCATCTAAAAAAGCATTTCTCAGAACACATCCCATCATTGAGCAATGCACAACTGTAAGTACATGTTAAAATCCTCTTGGCAATTTTAATGCATCCAATGACAACTTTTTAGGATCATTTGGAAGAGGGCTGTCTACAAATAGGAGAAAACTACCCCAAGTTTTTATGGCTACCAGCAAGGCAAAGGAAATGTTCCTTCTCTGTGTAGTCATATGTCCAAAGCACACGATCTTTGATCACTACTGAGGAAAGTCGCCAAGTAAATCCTACTTGGAATTGCTCAGAAACAATTTTACAAAACTCAAAAGATCATTTTATCAGGCTGAAATTATCTACCCCAAGAGACTGAAGAAAGGCTGTGTTTAAATCAAATGCCATACAGGAAGTGAGTGAGTTCGGCCAACAAAGAAAGAAATAGAAATTTGAGATTCTCAGAAAAGAGTTACATTTAGTAGTAAGCAAAGTATCTGAGGCAAAGAAAAATGTAGTGAACACTCTTCTAGAATTGTTTGGATCTTGTTCTGTCTAAAGGCAAAGAGTCTGGATTCAGAGCTCAAACAACCACCCCCAGTGAGTCAAGGTCAATCCCACCACAGAGCCTAAATGGACCACCAAGCCTCTGGCCCCATGGCTCCCCTTTAACCTGCCCAGCCACATGGAGTGGGGTCGGGGCTACGGGGTGCAGCTTCCTGCTCATGCCCATCAGGCTCAAGAAGACAAGAGGAAGGGCTGAACCTGTGTGGAGTTCACAAATTTCCCAAGAGTTGGAACTGAGAAGGAGCATCTAATTCCTTGGCCTCATCTTACCAATGAGGACATGGGGCCCCTGCAATGGGCCTGAGTGGATACAGCCCCTCAACAGCAGGTCCAGGGCTACTGCCAGGTCTTGTGGATGCAGGCCCAGTGCTTGCTCTCCTCTGTACCACACTGCAGTCCTAGGCATCATTTTACACCTAAGCAAAAGATCACAGAACATCACTAATGGATGAACCAAAAAAAAAAAAAAACCCTCCAATAAAAGCACTCATTATTTCCAGGATCACAAGAAACACCAAGTGGCTAAGTTGTCACCTACCAAATATTTGGGAAACTGCAGAGATGCATTTAGGTAAGCTGATTGATATGTAAGCGTTCTCAGCACAAACATCAGGGCCTGAACCACCAAACAAATATTAACCATTGGGTGTTCTGTCAGCTCTCCTTATCCTTGGGTAAAACAAGACGCATATTCAGTGAAATAATTTTCTGCATGGCCAACATCCTTATCTACAGCCCAGGGCTGCCCTCACAGCCTATACGGCACTAACATTCAGATACCCTGACGGCTTCTTCACAGAGGGCAGCCACTTCCATTCCACAACAGAAGCTAAGACTTACAGCGGCAAGCTTCAGAAGCTGACACTGACTTAATTTCACATTATGTGTCAATAACTGATAACAGCCATCAAAAGCAGAGGTTTTATCCACCAGCCACCTAATAGGAAGAGGAAAAGGAGGGACGAAAGGATTCTGTAAGGGGTGAGAGAGAACCGAAGGCCCCGAAACCCAGAGATTTCCTACTCTGCTTGGGGTGGTCTTAATGAAAATCTTAAAAACAGCAGGGAGAATGAGCAGAAGCCTGGTTCAGGGGAGTAAATCTCTGTAGCTTTACCCAAAGATATAAAAAGAGAATTAAAAAATAAACCATTATGATTAATTTTGCTTGGAGCAGGCTGTTATCACAAGTCAAAAGAGGCTGTCAAAATAGACAGGAAAAGATTATAGGAACCGCGCAGCATGGCCAGGATGTGCTTTTGAACTGGGAACATGTGATCAGAAAGGCAGGTCGGGCACGCAACTGTGTGCTCCACTCTCCACGAGGGCCCACCCTGCCTGCTAAACTCTGTCACCAACTGCCAGTAGCTTTCTGAACGACAATCAATAACAGTTCATCACAGAGCCAAGCTAATTTATGATCATAAAAAAGTTAAAAATTCATTTTTAACCATTCCTTAGTTGCCATATTGACTAAAATCAATGCAAAAAAAAAAGACATCTAATGAAGCCTTATGGAATGAGAATCCAGTCTGAAAATGCTATGCATCCGGATTCTCAGGCTCACAGCACACAAAGAAACTGAGAAGTAAGAAGCGGTGAAACGGTTGCATTGCACACACACTGCAAAAGAAGGTTTCTAAAGCCAGCATCACAGGCCCTGTGCAGCGTAACCGTGTGTTCCTGTGCCAGGGCCACTGGAACTGTGAACACTCCAAAGCAAAGTAAGGCAGACTGAAAAATGATAGTGAAAATAAGTGGTATTTTTTGGTTTCTTTTGTCCCCTCTTTTTGAATACCCCTCCGCTTCCTAATTCTCAAAAACAAACAAAAATAACTTCAATAAAACAGCCAAAAATGATTCCCAGTGAGCAAAAGAAAAACTTACTACTGCCTTGAATTAAACTTCAGGGACTTCACATTGCCTTATTCTCCCAGAAAAATGAAACTTGCAAACTCACAAAATACCAGAAGGCACTGCAATGTTTCGGAAACAAGGTGTTGCAAGTGGCAAGAATTCCAGGACTTGGAAGCACCTGATTCTACAGAATTTGGTAGGATTGATGGCCACTAACAGCTGTAAGCATTCAGCAGGAAAGATAACATGTTTTAAGTGAAGTGTGAAATGGGCTCATTCCCTCCTCCCAAATAAATCTGCCTGCTGGGCCACAATTTCTGGTGGCCTCAGACTGGCTGATTAACTTCAACAGCCCTGTGTAATGCAGCATAGTGAGAAACAGCTCAGAGACCTCGAAAACTGTAATTGGACTATGATGCTGTTTGGTAGAGCCCAAAGGGTCTCTGGGCACTTGGAAACAAACTAGTGAGCTTATAAAATAACTCACAGTCAGCTCCCCAGGCTGCCCAGCGCTGACATGATGAGGCAAGCCCACAGAGAGAGGGCGGCCCCGGGTGAGCGGCACCCGCCCCACACCCAGCACACCACTTTCCTGGCCATGGAGTATAGGTGGGAAGAGGAGGCAATCTGCTTCAATTTCTGCTGTTTCTATTGTCACCTTTGTCACCAAGCACAAGACAGGTAATCACTCTATTGAGAATAACCATCTGGCAAGGTTGTTACCATGAAAATAAAAATCAAAAGGAAATGTCTACAAAGGCAGTTTATAATCTACATACATTTTTAAATTATTACGGCAGATGGTTCCATGTGTGTTTTATAAACTTAAGGCTCAATAAAAGTCTGCAGACTTTCATGTGATTTTTGAAAGTACTCAGAATTTGACTTGAAAGGGCAGAGGAAGGGCTGAAAGGGGAAAAGAGGTACATTTTGCCCACTGATATTTTTTTCTGGGGCAAATTGTCACCTGAAGAGCATCCTTCAGTTAAAAATCAAATAACAAAAAGAAAAGAGACCCACATTCTAACACTGGATGGACACTTCCATCAGACTTATTGGTTATGCCCAATGGGTTCTTTTCTGGTCACTAGGTGGCAATCTGGGGCCCAAATGTGCTTCTGCTCCAATGTGGTGAAAATAGCAGCTTTATATTTTAATATCTAGGGGAACCACTTTATAAACCACTTTTCTTGAAAGCAGAAAAAGCTTCTCTGATAATCTAGTTGGCATTTATCACACTGAATGATGTCTTTTCTCTTAAGTTACCAGCAAGAGGAGAAAATCAGGAGGTAAACATTCCCTAGGATTCAATGGAAAGTATATTTCCCCAACATTCAAAACAAATTGTTGAAAGATGTTGACTGAAGGAATATCAACAATTATAATGAAATTTTGAAACTGAAACCCCAAATAGCATAATGTATGATGGTTCCCAAGTAAGCCAGTGTTGCACCACCTTTTTCTCCCAGTTCACAGAAGAGAATAGCATGAAGATCACCACCCAGAGAGCTCTCACTCCAGCTTGGGACCTGAGAACCACCTGATCCTCTTGTGTTCCTGTCTCCCCGGTCCCAGGCTGCTGCTTCCCACATACCAAGTGGGCCCCCACCCCCATCCCTGCCCCTGCTGCCTCCGCTTCCATGTGGCTTTGCCTCTTGGTGTCCAACAAGGCCCAGATGTCCTCTACTCCATATGTAGCCTTCAGGCAGCTCTGAGATGATCTCTTCCCCTTCCAGGCACCCCTCACGTTAATTTAATCTGATTTTAACCAAGTCTTAATTCTTTTTTTTTTTGAGACAGAGTCTCACTCTGTTGCCCAGGCTGGAGTGCAGTGGTGCGATCTCGGCTCACTGCAAGCTCCAACTCCCGGGTTCACACCATTCTCCTGCCTCAGCCTCCCGAGTAGCTGGGACTACAGGTGCCCGCCACCGTGCCTGGCTAATTTTTTGTATTTTTAGTAGAGATGGGGTTTCACCGTGTTAGCCAAGATGGTCTCGATCTCCTGACCTCGTGATCCGCCCACCTCGGCCTCCCAAAGTGCTGGGATTACAGGCGTGAGCCACCACGCCCGGCCCCAAGTCTGAATTCTAAGAGAAGTCAGCCACTGTGATGGGTGATGGGCTGGGGTGTGGCTTGTCTGCCTCCCCATGAGCTAGCAGAGCTCCTCTCAACCTCTCCTTTGGGCAAGACTCCTTCTACATCTGTCTTCAAGAGGAACAAGGTTCAGGTCCTCACACATAGGTCCACTTAATAAACAACTGGAGGGAGGAAGGGAAGGGGAGAGAGGGAGGGAGGCAGGGAAGGAAGGGAGGAAGGGGAGGGAGGGATGGAGGGACAGAGGGAGGGAGGGAGGAAGGCCACAGAGATGCAATGCACATGGCATTAGGTAATCCTTACTATTAGGTAATCTCATAGGACATATTATCTCATAGGATCTTAATTACCATACTTTTTAATGGGGGCTGCAGGTGCTTTATTTGGGGGACTAAATCACATCCAAGGAGATAAAGATCTTAGACACAATGCAAAGCTGTAGAAGGAGCTGTTGGGCTTTCCATTCCTACCACAGAGAGGGGACCTTCAAACCTCAGAAGACGCAGCCTGTTAGCGAGTGCCAACTACCACGCTTCAAGATCAGCAATGTGGGAAATGACCTGTGACCCTGTGGGGCAGGGTACCCCCTTCTCTATGCCTCAGTTTCCTCATTTATAAAATATCTGATGTACATAATTAAAAAACAAATAGCCAATACCTACAAAAGATTTTTACAATTTGCAAAGCACTTTCCCAAGCATTGTATATCAATTAATACTGTGATATACCATTTTTCTTCTCTTTATGGCTAATATGTTACACCAGAAAGTCATATACATGAAAACTCTTTGTAAACTGATTTTAAAACTACAATTGGAAAAAGAATTATGATAACAAATAAAGAGTCATGAAAAACTTTAATAATTTATAATTTGGTGATATTATTATGGGGTTTTTATGGGGAGCAAGGAGGAGGTGGTGGATGGAAAGGAAGATCTTTTCCCTACTAAGTGTTCTCTGCATATTTTAAACTATATTTAGCCTACATTATGCCAGCTGTTTACAAGAGGATCTTACAAGTATTTTCATCCATGGCTGGGTTATTACAGAATATATAAATTTCTATTTCTTTGACATACCTTTTTTCTTTGTGGTGTGTCTTAAGGGCAACTGTTTCTTAAAAGACACTCGTGAATTGTTTTCCTGAAACAGAAACCATCAGTGTTAGCAGCTGATACTCTTTTCTCTGAACAATAAACAAGAGTCCTCAGGACATGAAGGTTCAGCTACTGCTGGATCCTGAGGCATGAGATTTATAGCAAAGGTTAGTCCACTGAAGATGTGAATGCACTCAACGATGATTTGCCAAGACATGAGAGCCGGTGCTAGCAGGCCACTCACCTCTCCTGGCTACAGCAGTGATCAGCTTCATTCTGCCCTGGAAGTCCAGACCAAGATATATGAAGCCCCCAGGATCCCCACTGTCTAGATAAGCTCTGCTGGTCAACCTTCAGCCTCCAGTCCAGGTTGTTGAACTCAAATCAGGTCAGTGCCATGACCATGCTGGAGATCAGGAGCTACAGATCCGTTTCATAGTAATCCCCATGGGTCACTGCAAGCTTTCCACTGCCATCCTGTCTCCCTAAACATTTTCCATATCAAAAATGATCCAGCTTTAACTTGGAAAGAAAACAACTGTAATGACAAGCTCCTGCCTTACCAATAAGAAAAAGCCAGATAATCTACAAAATTATAACTCTCTTGAACCCATCAGAGAGTTCAGGTCACAAGGCAACCAATTAGCCTGAAATCTAAAGAAAGATAAATTCCTCCTAGAAGACACAGGATTCGAGCCTGGCTTCCCTAGGGCAGGGCCTAAGAGAAAGACAAGACTGTGCCAAAGAAAGGCCTAAGAAGATTTCTGCTAAGAGTTTTGGTGCACATAGGTGACTGCAGAAGCTGCAGGTACAGGAGAGCTTGTACTCACTCCCAGGGTATTTTCTGCAGACTTCACCGATTGCTCACAGAAGAGATGAGGGGCTAGGGCAGAAGGTAAGGGAAAGTATCCCCCATGATGCAAGGCTGGAAAGGAGACCACTGCTGCAGGAAACCTCAGGGCCCTCCCTAAACCCTCCCACTAGAGGACAAAGCTTTAGCTTCTGAGAGGAAGACAGCAAAACTAGTCACTGCCAGGGAACTGATGAAGGCCCACTGTGGCTGGAGAAGGGAATAGAATAAAACCCTCCACTTCCAGGAAAGGGGCAAGAAATCGTATGGGTCCAGATTTTGATAGATCCTCTACTGCCAGAGAAGAGGCAGGACCACTGAGAAATCCCTACTTCCAAGACCCAGGCACAGAAATCCTGTCTAAACATGAGGCTGAAACAGAAAAAAAGAGAAACCTCAGCAGGCACCAGGCATCCAGTGACAAGTATCAGAAGTCTACAGCTAGGGAAGGGGCAAGAGCATGGAGCAAGACTGCTCTGGGGTGAGGGGCAAGAGAAACCTAGAGCTGAAGGTGGGACAGGAGCAGTGAGAAAACCTGTTGAAGGAAACCAGCCCCAACCCTAAACAGAAGGTAATGAATTTGAAGCCAGTGGTGCATCGAAGGTAGTCATAACAACAAACCTCAACTAAACTCCTCTCTAGGCTGATTCAAGCCCCCACAAAAAGGCCTAGCAGAAAAGGAGGTATGCACATTTCATGGCATACAGACTGTTTACCTCAGTTTCTACAGCCTGTGTATCAAATCCAGCCCACCATCTGTTTTCATACATAAGGGTTTATTGGGACACAGTCAAGCCTTTTCATTCAAGATTTGTCTATGTCTGCAATAAAACAGAGTTGAGTAGTTGCAATAGAGTTGGTATAGCCTGTGAAGTCTAAAATACTCCCTCTCTGGCATTTGCAGAGAAGTTTGCCAATCCCTGCTACATATGATATCAAGCTTTTAACCAAAAGTTTTCAAACACATGAAAAAGAGAAAAAATAACTCACCACCAAATCATACAACAATCAATGGGACCAGATTCAGATATGATCCACATGCTGGTACTATCAAATAGGGAATTCTAAATAACTCTAATAAATACATTTGCAACTTTAGAGTGGGAGTGAGCAAGCTACAGTCCATGGACTGAATCCAGGCTTCTGTCTGATTCTATAAATACTTCACTGGAACATGCCATGCCCATGTGTTTACTTATTGTCTATGGCTGTTTCCTCACTACAGCAGCACAGCTGATGAGTTGCAACAAAGACCACATGGTGCATAGCCTAAAATACTTACCATCTCCCTTCCTGGAAAGGTTTGCCAAATCCTGCTCTAGTGGAAAAGGTGAACATCATGCATTAACTGCAGACACATAATATAAAGAGAAACAAAGATGAAAATTACAGCTGAGTTTTCACTTGAGACAATGGAAATCAGAAGTCAGTGGGAATGACGTTGATAAAGAAGTGAAAGAAAAAAAACTATCAACACAGAATTCTATACCCATGAAAATATCCTTTATAAATGAAGAAGCCTACCATCAGAGTCCCAAAATACATGGAGCAAAAACTGACTGAGTTGAGAAAAGAAATAGATAATTCAACATTAACAGTTGGAGAATTCAATACTTTACTTTCAACAACTGGGTAGAAGATAAACAAAGAAATGAAAAACATGAACAACATAAACCAACAAGACATAGGACATTCTACTCCACCCAACAACAGCAGACTGTGTATTCTTCTCAAGTGCATACAGAACATTACTCAGGATAAACCAAATATTGGGCCATAAAACAAGTCTCAATAAAAGTAAAAGGCTTGAAATTACATGTTCTCTGAACACAATGGAATGACATTAGAAATCAATAATAGAAGGAAATTGGAAAACGTACAAATACATGAAAATCTAAAAACATGCTCTTAAATGAAAAAAAATGGATCAGAGAGGAAACCACAGAAAAATTAGAAAACACTTTGAGATGAATGAAAACTAAAACACAGTAACATTTACAGGATACAACTAGAGCAGTGCTTAGAGGGAAATTGTATTAGTCTGTTTTCATGCTGCTGATAAAGACATACCCAAGACTGGGAGATTTACAAAAGCAAGAGGTTTAATAGACTTACAGTTCCATGTGCCTGGGGAAGCCTCACAATCATGGTGGAAGGCAAGGAGGAACAAGTCACACCTTACATGGATGGCAGCAGGCAAGAGAGTGTGTGCATGGAAACTCCCACTTATAAAACCATCAAATCTCATGAGACTTACTATCACAAGACCAGCATGGGAAAGATCTGCCCCCATGATTCAATTACCTCCCACCAGGTCCCTCCTACAACACATGAGAATTCAAGATGAGATTTGGGTGGGGACACAGCCAAACCACATTAGAAATGTATAGCGTTAAATGCCATATTAAAAAGGAAGAAAGAGCTCAAATCAGTTACTGAACCTTCCACCTTAAGAAGCTATACAAAAATAAAAGAGCAAACAAAACTCAAGGCAAGCAAAAGGAAAAAATAATAAAGATTAGAGTGGAAAAAGTAAAATAGAAAATTTAAAAACTAGAGAAAATTCAGTGAAACCAAAAGCTAGTTTTTTGGGAAAAAAAAAATCAGCAAATTTGACAAAGTTTTAGCTAGACTGAACAAGAAAAAAAGAGAATATTAAATTGATAAAATCAGAAATGTACATGGAATAACACTATTGACTTCACAGAAACAAGGTGGATTATAAGAGACTATTATAAACAATTGTTTGCCAATGAGTTAAATAACCTACATAAAATTTATAAATTCTTAGAAAGACACAAACTACAGAAAGTAACTCAAAAAGAAACATAAAAATATAAATAAAACTATAACAAAGAGACTGAATTAATAATCAAAAAACTTCCCATGAAAAGAGAAAAAGCTAAGCACAAATGGCTTCACTTGTGAATTCTACCAAACATTTAAAGAAGAATTAACACATAATGGAATACTATTTAGCCATTAAAGGAATAAAGCACTGATAAATGCTACAACATGGAATAACCTTGAAAACATTATGCTGAGTAAGAGAAGACAGACATAAAGGGACACATTATTTTATTCAATTTATATGGAATTTATATGGATACTGAAGGTCGATTAGTAGACTAGGGGTAGGGAATAGGAGTAACTGTCAATGGGTACACAGTTTCCCTTTAGGGTGATCAAAATATTCTGAAATCAGTTGGTGGTAATGACCATCCAACTCTGTGAACATAATATAAAGCATTTAATTATACTTCTAAAGGGTCATTTTGATGGCATGTGAATTATAGAGTTATATATATATATGTGTGTGTGTGTATATAATTATAAAAATAAAGGAGATTTGATTTCTAAATACCTTTCTTCAATTAAAGGAACCAGGGCTCCTTGAATAAACAGCTGATTCATGAACAAGTAGGGTTTACCCCAGGAATGCAAGTCTGGCTCAACATTTGAAAAATCAATCAATGTAATAATCTGGTATCTCAAGCAATACACTGGAAAACAAAACCACATGTTATCTTAATAGACGCACAAAAGCCATTTTACAAAATTCAACATCCACTCATGGTAAAACTCTCAGCAAATCAGGATACAGAGTAACTTTCTCAAGCTAATAAATGGCATCTACAAAAAATGTATATTAATCTATACATACAAAGTCTGAAAGTTTTCCGCTTATGATCAGGAGGAAGTCAAACATGTCTGACCTCAACACTCCATTCAGCATCTCATAGAAGGTGCTAGCCAGTTCAGCAAAGCATCCACATAGGAAAAAAAACAACATAATATGGTCTTGATTTACAGACAACTGTCAGGTCTCTGAGCCCAGGCTAAGCCATCATACCCCCTGTGACCTGCACATATACATCCAGATGACCTGAAGTAACTGAAGAATCTCAAAAGAAGTGAAAATGGCCAGTTCAGCCTTAAATGATGACATTACCTTGTGAAATTCCTTCTCCTGGCTCAGAAGCTCCCCCACTGAGCACCTTGTGACCCCTGCCCCTGCCCGCCAGAGAACAATCCCCTTTGACTTTAATTTTCCACTACCTACCCAAATCCTATAAAACGGCCCCATCTCTATCTCCCTTCGCTGACTCTCTTTTCGGACTCAGCCCACCTGCACCCAGGTGAAATAAACAGCCTTGTTGCTCACACAAAGCCTGTTTGGTGGTCTCTTTACACAGACGCACATGATATTTGGTACCACAACGCAGGACAGGAGAACTCCTTCGGGAGACTGGTCCCCTGTCCCCACCCTCACTCCGTGAGGAGATCCACCTATGACCTCGGGTCCTCAGACCAACCAGCCCAAGGAAAAACTCACCAATTTCAAATCAGGTAGGCAGTCTTTTCAATCTCTTCTCCAGCCTCTCTTGCTACCCTTCAATCTCCGTCTCTCCCTACCCTTCAATCTCCCTCTCTCACTACCCTTCAATCTCCCTCTCTCGCTACCCTTCAATCTCCCTCTCTCCCTACCCTTCAATCTCCCTCTCTCGCTACCCTTCAATCTCCCTGTCCTTCCAATTCCAGTTCTTTTTCCTCTCTAGTAGAGACAAAGGAGACACATTTTATCCGTGGACCCAAAACTCCAGCACCGGTCATGGACTTGGGAAGACAGCCTTCCCTTGGTGTTTAATCACTGTGGGGATGCCTGCCTGATTATTCACCCACACTCCATTGGTGTCTGATCACCACGGGGATGCCTGCCTTGGTCATTCACCCACATTCCCTTGGTGGCAAGTCAATTGCAGGGACACCTGCTTTGGCTGCTCACTAACCCCCTTCTCCATGTCTCTACCCTCTCTTTTCTCTGGGTTTGCCTGCTTCACTATGGGCAACCTTCCACCCTCCATTCCCCCTTCTTCTCCCTTAGCCTGTGTTCTCAAAAATTTAAAACCTCTTCAACTCTCGCCTGACCTAAAACCTAAGCGTCTTATTTCCTTCTGCAGCACCACTTGGCCCCAATACAAACTCGATAATTGTTCTAAATAGCCAGAAAATGGCACTTTTGATTTCTCCATTTTACAAGACCTGGATGATTTTTGTCAAAAAATGGGCAAATGGTCTGAGGTGCCTGATGTCCAGGCATTCTTTTACACATTGGTCCTGCCCTAGTCTCTGCTCCCAATGCTACTCATCCCAAATCTTTCTTCTTTCTCTCCTGTCTGTTCCTTTAGTCTCCACCCCAAGCTCTGAGTTCTTTAAATCTTCCTTTTCTACAGACCCATCTGACCTCTTCCCTCCTCCCCAGGCTGCTTCTCGCCAGGCCTAGCCAGGTCACAATTCTTCCTCAGCCTCTGCTCCCCCACCCTATAATCCTTCTATCACCTCCCCTTCTCACACTCGGTCTGGCTTACAGTTTCCTTCCGTGACTAGCCCTCCCCCACCTGCCCAACAATTTCCTCTTAAAGAGGTGGCTGGAGCTAAAGGCATAGTCAAGGTTAATGCTCCTTTTTCTTTATCCGATCTCTCCCAAATCAGTAAGCATTTAGACTCTTTTTCATCAAATATAAAAACCCAGCCCAGTTCATGGCTCGTTTGGCAGCAACCCTGAGATGCTTTACAGCCCTAGACCCTGAAAGGTGAGAAGGCTGTCTTATTCTCAATATGCATTTTGTTACCCAATCTGCTCCTGACACTAAATAAAGCTCCAAAAATTAGATTCTGGCCCTCAAACCCCACAACAGGACTTAATTAACCTCACCTTCAAGGTGTACAATAATAGAGAAGAGTTGCAATTCCTTGTCTCCACTATGAAAGAAACCCCAGCCACATCTCCAGCACACAAAAACTTCAAAATGCCTAAGCTGCAGAGGTCAAGCATTCCTACTGGACCTTCTCCACCAGGATCTTGCTTCAAGTGCTGGAAATCTTGCCACTGGGCCAAGAAATGCCCACAGCCCGGGATTCCTCCTAAGCCATGTCCCAACTGTGCGGGACCCCACTGGAAATCGGACTGTCCAACTCACCTGGCAGCCACTCCCAGAGCCCGTGGAACTCTGGCCCAAGGCTCTCTGACTCTTTCCCAGATCTTCTTGGCTTAGTAGCTGAAGACTGACGCTGTCCGATCACCTAGGAAGCTTCCTGGACCATCACAGATGCTCTGGGTAACTCTTACACTGGAGGGTAAGTCCGTCACCTTCTTAATCAATACATAGGCTACCCACTCCACATGACCTTCTTTTCAAGGGCCTGTTTCCCTTGCCTCCATAACTATTGTGGCTATTGACAGCCAGGCTTCTAAACCTCTTAAAACTCCACAACTCTGGTGCCAATGTAGACAATATTCTTTTATGCACTCCTTTTTAGTTATCCCCACCTGCCCAGTTCCCTTATTAAGTTGAAATATTTTAACTAAATTATCTGCTTCCCTGACTATTCCTGGGCTACAGCCACACCTCACTGCCACCCTTTTCCCCAGTTCAAAGCCTCCTTCACATCCTCCCCTTGTATCTCCCCACCTTAATCCACAAGTATAAGACACCTCTACTCCCTCCTTGATGACCGATCATGCACCCCTTACCATCCCATTAAAACCTAATCACTCTTACCCCGCTGAACGCCAATACCCCAACCCACAGCAAGCTTTAAAAGGATTAAAGCCTGTTACCACTCGCCTGTTACAGCATGGCCTTTTAAAGCCTATATAAACTCTTCTTACAATTACCCCATTGTACCTGTCCAAAAACTGGACAAGCTTACATGTTAGTTCAGGATTAGCCCCTTATTAACCAAATTGTCTTGCCTATCCACCCCATGGTGCCAAAGCTATATACTCTCCTATCCTCAATACCTCCCTCCACAACCCCTCCATAACCCATTATTCTGTTCGGGATCTCAAATATGCTTTCTTACTATTCCTTTGCACCCTTCATCCCAGCCTTTCTTTGCTTTCACTTGGACAGACCCTGACACCCATCAGGCTCAGCAAATTACCTGGGCTATATTGCCACAAGGCTTCATGGACAGCCCTCATTACTTCAGTCAAGCCCTTCTCATAATTTACTTTCTTTCCATCCATCTGCTTCTCACCTTATTAAATATTTTGATGACCTTCTACTTTATAGCCCCTCCTACAAATCTTCCCAACAGGACACCCTCCTGCTCTTCCAACATCTATTCTCAAAAGGATATCTCGTATACCCCTCCAAATCTCAAATTTCTTCCTCATCCATTATCTATTTTGGCATAATTCTTCATGAAAACACACATGCTCTCCCTGCTGATTGTGTCTGGCTAATCTTGCAAACCCCAACCCCTTCTACAAAACAACAACTCCTTTCCTTTCTAGGCATGGTTAGGTACCTCCACCTTTGGATACCTAGTTTTACCACCCTGACGAAACCACTATATAAACTCACAAAAAGAAACCTAGCTGATCCCATAGATCCTAAATCCTTTAGCCACTCCTTTCTGTTCCTTAAAATAGCTCCAAAAGCTGCTCCCACACTAGCTCTCCCTAACTCATCCCAACCCTTTTTCATTACACACAGCCAAAGTGCAGGGCTGTGTGGTTGGAATTCTTACACAAGAGCCAGGACTGCACCCTGTAGCCTTTCTGTCCAAACAACTTAACCTTACTGTTTTAGCCTAGCCCTCATGTCTGCGTGCAGCAGCTGCCACTGCTTTAATACTTTGAGAGGCCCTCAAAATCACAAGCTATGCTCCACTCACTCTCCACAGTTCTCATAACTTCCAAAATCTGTTTTCTTCCTCACACCTGATGTATATACTTTCTGCCCCACTCCATTACCTGTCAGCAAGCCAAACTCATTGCCTTAACTCAGGCCCTCAATCTTGCAAAGGGACTGTGTGTCAATATTTATACTGACTCTAAATATGCCTTCCATATCCTGCACCACCATGCTGTTATATGGGCAAAAAGAGGTCTCCTCACTACACAAGGGTTCTCCATCATTAAAGACTCTTTAATAAAAACTCTTCTCAAGGCCACTTTACTTCCAAAGGAAGCTGGAGTCATTCACTGCAAGGGCCATCAAAAGGCATCAGATCCCATCACTCAGGGCAATGCTAATGCTGATAAAGTAGCTAAAAATGCAGCTAGTGTTCCAACTTCTATCCCTCACAGCAGTTTGTCTCCGTCTCATCGGTCACTCCCACCTGCTCCCCCACTGAAACTTCCACCTATCAATCTCTTCCCACACAAGGCAAATGGTTCTTGGACCAAGGAAAATATCTCCTTCCAGCCTCACAGGCCCATTCTATTCTGTCATCATTTCATAACCTCTTCCATGTAGGTTACAAGCCACTAGCCCACCTTTTAGAACCTCTCATTTCCTTTCCATCATGGAAATCTATCCTCAAGGAAATCATTTCTCAGTGTTCCATCTGCTATTCTACTTCTACTATTCCTCAGGGATTATTCAGGCCCCCTCCCTTCCCTACACATCAAGTCTGGGGATTTGCCCCTACCCAGGACTGGCAAATTGACTTTACTCACATGCCCCGAGTCAGGAAACCAAAATACCTCA
Organism: Pongo pygmaeus; assembly: GCF_028885625.2. Taxonomy (NCBI): domain Eukaryota; kingdom Metazoa; phylum Chordata; class Mammalia; order Primates; family Hominidae; genus Pongo; species Pongo pygmaeus. The sequence continues at coordinate 130,280,193 of NC_072385.2, forward strand.
AACTGCCACCATTAAGTCTCTCTTAAAGTGGATAGATGATCTTTGCTGACAGGGTACACTCCATACTTTCACCCTGATGAAGTCCTATTCTTTACTTTTATACTCACTCTTATTCTCGTTCCCATTCTTATGCCACCCTCTACCTCTCCCCAGCTATCTCCACCACACTATCAATCTCACTCACTCTCTCCTAGCCGTTTCCAATCCTTCTTTAATAATTGCTGGCTTTGCATTTCTCTTTCCTCCAAAATCGCTGAGGCCTCAACTTACTGCTAAAAAAATGGGGACTCTGTATATTTTTAAATAAAGAGTGTTGTTTTTACCTAAATCAGTCTGGCCTGGTGTATGACAATATAAAAAAAACTCAAGGATAGAGCCCAAAAACTCGCCAACCAAGCAAGTAATTACGCTAAACCCCCTTGGGCACTCTCTAATTGGATGTCCTGGGTCCTCCCAATTTTTAGTCCTTTAATACCTGTTTTTCTCCTTCTCTTATTCAGACTTTGTGTCTTCCATTTAGTTCCTCAATTCATATAAAACCGCATCCAGCCCATCACCAATCATTCTATATGACAAATGCTCCTTTTAACAACCCCACAATATCGCCCCTTACCACAAAATCTTCCTTCAGCTTAATCTCTCCCACTCTAGGTTCCCATGCCGCCCCTAATCCCACTCGAAGCAGCCCTGAGAAGCATCACCCATTATCTCTCCACACCACCCCAAAAAACTTTTCGCCACCCCTACGCTTCAACACTGTTTTGTTTTATTTTTCTTATAAATATAAGAAGACAGGAATGTCAGGTCTCTGAGCCCAAGCTAAGCCATCATATCCCCTGTGACCTGTATGTATACATCCAGATGGCCTCAAGTAACTGAAGAATCACAAAAGAAGTGAAAATGGCCTGTTCCTGCCTTAACTGATGACATTACCTTGTGAAATTCCTTCTCCTGGCTCAGAAGCTCCCCCACTGAGCACCTTGTGACCCCCGCCCCTGCCAGATAACAACCCCCTTTGATTGTAATTTTCCACTACCTACCCAAATCCTATAAAACGGCCCCATCCCTATCTCCCTTCACTGACTCTCTTTTCAGACTTGGCCCACCTGCACCCAGGTGAAATAAACAGCCTTGTAGCTCACACAAAGCCTGTTTGGTGGTCTCTTCACACAGATGCACGTGACAACAACACAGTTGTCTAAGTAGAAAATCCCAAAGAATTTGCAAAAAGTAACCAGAAGCGGTGGGGTCAAGATGGCCAACTAGAAACAGCAGCATTCAGAGACTCCCTCTGAAGAAAATCATAATAAGTATATGAATCCTTTATCAGCAGCCAAGGTATCCAGGTTCTCTCATGAGAACTGACTAAGAGCTGGAGGGAAGAGGAAGAAGGAGAGAAGGAAGAACAATGCAGTGCAGCAGCCCACCTGAGAGCCACACAGGGTGGGGGAGCCCCCTCCCCCCAGCAAAGGGAGGCAGTGAGTGAGCGTGCTACCCAGCTGGGGAAACCGTGCTTTTTCCATGGAACTGTGCAACCCTCAGATCAGAAGATCCCACTCGCAAACCCATGCCACTGGGACCCAGCATCCAAACTCCAGAATGTGCAGATGCATGTACTCTTAATAGCCTCTCAGCTGGAATCTGCTTAAGCCTACTGAACTCCCAGGAGGAGGGGCAACCAGCACCAGCTGCAGCTGCCTGCTGTCTAAGCCATTTGAGCTCCTTCGGGGAGGGGCAGCAGCCAGCACTGGGACTCGCCACTGCCTAACACGCTATGCTCCCTGGGTGGGAGAAGGGTATCCATCTCTATAGCCATAGGCTGTGCTTTTCCCCTGATGGAGCCAGGGAAGCTGGATGCTTGGTCCCAAGACTGGTCCCCCACAGCCCAACACACTGGCTGTGCTAGTCTGTGGCTGGAGTGCCTCTTTAGGCCTGACCTGACCATCCTTCCTCATTAGGCAGGGCTTCCCTGTAGGAGCTCCAGTAACTCCAGCCAGAGGCTCAGGGACAAAAGCCAGATCCCCTAATGGGAGGGGTGGCCACAGTCTCTGCAGACCAGCAGACTTAGCGTTTCCTCCTGGTAGTTCTGAGAAAGAATCAACATAAAAATGCTGAAAACCCAAAAGGCCAGAGTGCCTCTTTCCTCCAAATGATCACAACGTCTCTCCATCAAGGGCACAGAACTGGGGGACGGATGGATGATCAGATGGACAAATTGACTGCAGTAGGCTTTGGAAGATGGGTAATAAAAAACTACACTGAGCTAAAGGAGCATGTTCTAACCCAATGCAAAGAAGCTAAGAACTTTGATAACAGGTTAGAGGAACCGCTAACTAAAATAACCAGTTTAGAGAGGAACATAAACAACAGGATGGAGCTGAAAAACACAGCACAAGAACTTTGTGACGCATACACAACTATCAATAGACAAATTGACCAAGTGGAAGAAAGGATATCAGGGTTTGAAGACCACCTTGCTAAAATAAGGAATGCAGACAAGACTAGAGAAAAAAGAATGAAAAGGGATGAACAAAGCCTCCAAGAAACATGGGACATCATCAAAATACTGAACCTACAATTGACTGGAGTACCAAAAGGAGGTAGGGAAAATGGAAAAGCTGGAAAACACACTTCAGGATGTTATCCAGGAGAATTTCCTGAAGGAAGTACTAAATATGGAAAGGAAAAAACATTACCAGACACTATAAAAACACACAAGTACACAGACCAGTGGCACTATGAAGCAACCACATAAACAACTCTGCAAAATAACCAGCTAGCATCATGATGAGAGGATCAAATTCACACATAACAATAATAACCTTAAATATAAATGGCCTAATGCCCTAATTAAAAGACACAGACTGGCAAATTGGATAAAGAGTCAAGACTCATCAGTGTGTGGTATTCAGGAGACCTATCTCATATGCAAAGACATACATAGGCTCAAAATAAAGGGATGGAGGAAAATTTACCAAGCAAATGGAAAGCAAAAAAAAAAAAAAAAAAAAAAAAAAAAAAAAAAAGCAGGGGTTGCAATCCTAGTCCCTGATAAAACAGACTTTAACCAACAAAGGTCACAAAAGAGAGGCATTACGTAATGGTAAAAAAAAAAAAAAAAAAAATACAACAAGAAGAGCTAACTATTCTGAATATATATGCACCCAATAGAGGAGCACTCAGATTCATGAACCAAGTTCTTAGAGGCCTACAAAGAGACTTAGACTCGCACAAAATAATAATGGGAGACTTTAACACCCCATTGCCAGTATTAAGCAGATCAACAAAACAGAAAATTAACAAGGATATTCAGGACTTGAACTCAACTCTGGATCAAGTGGACCTATCAGATGTCTATAAAACACTCTACCCCAAATCAACAGAGTATACATTCTTCGGCCAGGCGTGGTGGCTCACGCCTGTAATCCCAGTGCTTTGGGAGGCTGAGGCAGGCGGATCACGAGGTCAGGAGATCGAGACCATCATGGCCAACATGGTGAAACCCCATCTCTATTAAAATACAAAAAATTAGCCAGGCATGGTGGTGCATGCCTGTAATCCCAGCTACCTGGGAGGCTGAGGGAGGGGAATCGCTTGAACCCGGGAGGCGGAGGTTGCAGTGAGCTGAGATCACGCCACTGCACTCCAGCCTGGGCAACAGAGCAAGACTCCATCTCAAAAACAGAAAGAAAAAAAAAAGAATATACATTCTCAGTGTCACATAGCACTTATTCTAAAATCAACCACATAATTGGAAGTAAAACACTCAACAAATGCAAAAGAACTGAAATCATAACAAACAGTCTCTCAGACTACAGTGCAATCAAATTAGAACTCAGAATTAAGAAACTCACTCAAAAGCACACAAATACATGGAAATTGAACAACCTGCTCCTGAATGACTCCTGGGCAAATAATGAAATTGAGGCAGAAATCAAGAAGTTCTTTGAAACCAATGAGAACAAAGAGAAAATGTACCAGAATCTCTGGGACACAGCTACAGCAGTGTTAAGAGGGAAATTTATAGCACTAAATGCTCATATCAGAAAGCTTGAAATAACTCAAATCGATACCCTAACATCACAGTTAAAAGAGCTAGAGAGGCAAGAACAAACTAATCCAAAAGCTAGCAGAAGACAAGAAATAACTAAGACCAGAGAAGAATTGAAAGATATACAGACACAAAAAACTCTCCAAAAAAATCAATGAATCCAGGAGCTGGTTTTCTGAAACACTTAACAAAATGATAGAACACTATCTACACTAATAAAGAAGACAAGAGAGGAGAATCAAATAGACACAATAAAAAATGATAAAGGGGATATCACCACTGACCCCACAGAAATACAAACTACCATCAGAGAATACTATAAACACCTCTACGCAAATAAACTAGAAAATCTTGAAGAAACTGATAAATTCCTAGACATATACATGCTCCAAAGACTAAACAAGGAAGAAGTTGAATCCCTGAATAGACCAATAACAAGTTCTGAAATTGAGGCAGTAATTAATAGCCTACCAACCAAAAAAAAAAAAAAAAAAAAAAGCCCAGGACCATATGGATTTACAGCCAAACTCAACCAGAAATACAAAGAGGAGCTGGTACCAATCCTTCTGAAACTATTCCAAACAACAGAAAATGAGGGAGTCCATCACTCATTTTATGAAGCCAGCATCATTCTGATACCAAAACCAGGAAGAGCCACAACAAAAAAAGAAAACTTCAGGCCAATACCTGTGATTAACATTGATGCAAAAACCCTCAATAAAATACTGCCAAGCCAAATCCAGCAGCACATCAAAAAGCTTATCCACTACAATGAAGTCAGCTTCATCCCTGGGATGCAAGGCTGGTTCAACATACACAAATCGATAAATGTAATCCATCACATAAACAGAACCAAAGATAAAAACCATATGATTATCTCAATAGATGCAGAAAAGGCCTTTGATAAAATTCAACATCCCTTCATGTTAAAAACTCTCAATAAACTAGGTATTGATGGAGCATATCTCAAAATAATAAGAGCTATTGATGACAAACCCACAGCCAATATCATATTGAATGGGCAAAAGCTGGAAGCATTTCCTTTGAAAACCGGTACATGACAAGGGTGCCCTCTCTCACCACTCCTATTCAACATAGTATAGGAAGTTCTGGCCAGGGCAATCAGGCAAGAGAAATAAATAAAGTGTGTTCAAATAGGAAAAGAAGAAGTCAAATTGTGTCTGTTTGCAGATGACATGACTGTATATTTAGAAAACCCCATCATCTCAGCCCAAAAACTCCATAAACTGATAAGCAACTTCAGCAAAGTCTCAGGATACAAAATAAATGTGCAAAAATCACAAGGATTCTTTACACCAACAATACACAAGCAGACAGCCAAATCATAAATGAACTCCCATTCACATTTGCTACAAAGAGAATAAAATGCCTAGGAATACAACTTACAAGGGATGTGAAGGACCTCTTCAAAGAGAACTACAGCTTTGTTCTTTTGGCTTAGGATTGACTTGGCGATGCGGGCTCTTTTTTGGTTCCATATGAACTTTAAAGTAGTTTTTTCCAATTCTGTGAAGAAAGACATTGGTAGCTTGATGGGGATGGCATTGAATCTATAAATTACCTTGGGCAGTACGGCCATTTTCACGATATTGATTCTTCCTACCCATGAGCATGGAATGTTCTTCCATTTGTTTGTATCCTCTTTTATTTCATTGAGCAGTGGTTTATAGTTCTCCTTGAAGAGGTCCTTCACGTCCCTTGTAAGTTGGATTCCTAAGTATTTTATTCTCTTTGAAGTAATTGTGAATGGGAGTTCACTCATGATTTGGCTCTCTGCTTGTCTGTTATTGGTATATAAGAATTTATGCAGCCAAAAGACACATGAAAAAATGCTCATCATCACTGGCCATCAGAGAAATGCAAATCAAAATCACAATGAGATACCATCTCACACCAGTTAGAATGGCAATCATTAAAAAGTCAGGAAACAACAGGTGCTGGAGAGGATGTGGAGAAATAGGAACACTTTTACACTGTTGGTGGGACTGTAAACTAGTTCAACCATTGTGGAAGTCAGTGTGGTGATTCCTCAGGGATCTAGAACTAGAAATACCATTTGACCCAGCCATCTCATTACTGGGTATATACCCAAAGGACTATAAATCATGCTGCTACAAAGACACATGCACACGTATGTTTATTGCGGCACTATTCACAATAGCAAAGACTTGGAACCAACCCAAATGTCCAACAATGATAGACTGGATTGAGAAAATGTGGCACATATACACCATGGAATACTATGCAGCCATAAAAAATGATGAGTTCATGTCCTTTGTAGGGACATGGATGCAATTGGAAATCATCATTTTCAGTAAATTATCACAAGGACAAAAAACCAAACATTGCATGTTCTCACTCATAGATGGGAATTGAACAATGAGAACACATGGACACAGGAAGGGGAACATCACACTCTAGGGACTGTTGTGGGGTGGGGGGAGGGGAGAGGGATAGCATTAGGACATATACCTAATGCTAAATGGCGAGTTAATGGGTGCAGCACACCAGCATGGCACATGTATACATATGTAACTAACCTGCACATTGTGCACATGTACCCTAAAACTTAAAGTATAATAATAATAAAAAAATAAATAAAAATAAAGGAGAACTACAAACCACTGCTCAAGGAAATAGGATGCAAGCAAATGGAAAAACATTCCATTTTCATGGACAGGAAGAATCAATATTGTCAAAATGGCCATACTGCCCAAAGTAATTTATAGATTCATTCAATGCTCTTCTCATCAAACTACCATTGACATTCTTCACAGAATTAGAAAAAACTATTTTAAGTTTCATATGGAATTGAAGAAAACTCCTTATAGCCAACATAATCCTAGGCAAAAAGAACAAAGCTGGAGGCATCACGCTACCTGACTTCAAACTATACTACAAGCCTACAGTCACCAAAACAGTGTGGTACTGGTACCAAAACAGTCACATAGACCAATGGAGCAGAACAGAGACCTCAGAAATAACACCACATGTCTACAACCATCTGATCTTCAACAAACCTGACAAATACAAGCAATGGGGAAAGGATCTCCTATTCAAAAAATGGTGGTAGGAAAACTGGCTAGCCATATGCAGAAAACTGAAACTGGACCCCTTCCTTACACCTTATACAAAAATTAACTCAAGATGGATTAAAGACTTATATGTAAAACCCAAAACCATAAAAACCCTAGAAGAAAACCTAAGTAATACCATTCAGGACACAGGCATGGGCAAAGACTTCATGACTAAAACACCAAAAGCAATTGAAACAAAAGCCAAAATTGACAAATGAGGTCTAATTAAAATAGTTTCTGCACAGCAAAAGAAACACTCGTCAGAGTAAACAGGCAACCTACAGAATGGGAGAAAATTTTTGCAATCTTCCCATCTGACAAAGGTCTAATATCCAGAATTTACAAGGATTTAAACAAATTTACAAGAAAAAAATAACCCCGTCAAAAAGTGGTAAAAGATATGAACAGACACTTCTCAAAAGAAGACATTTATGTGGCTAACAAATACATGAAAAAAAGTTCAACATCACCGATCATCAGAGAAATGCAAATCAAAACCACAATGAGATACTCTCTCACACCAGTCCGAATGGCAATTATTAAAAAGTCAGGAAACAAGGGATGCTGGTGAGGCTGTGGAGAAATTGGAACACTTTTACACTGTTAGTGGGAATGTAAATTAGCTCAATAATTGTGGAAGACAGTATGGCGATTCCTCAAGGATCTAGAACCAGAAATACCATTTAACCCAGCAATCTCATTATTGGGTATATACCCAAAGGAATATAAGTCATTCTACTATAAAGACACATGCACACATATGTTTATTGCAGCCCTATTTACAATAGCAAAGACTTGGAACAAACCCAAATGCCCACCAATGATAAGCTGGATAAAGAAAATGTGGTACATATCCACCAAGGAATATTATGCAGCCATAAAAAGGAATGAGATCATGTCCTTTGCAGGGACATAGATGAAGCTGGAAGCCATCATCCTCAGCAAACTAACACAGGACCAGAAAACCAAACACCACATGTTCTCACTCATAAGTGGGAGTTGAACAGTAAGAACACATGGACAACAGAGAGGGGAACAACACACATCAGGGCCTGTTGGGGGTGAGGGGTAAGGGCAGGGAGCTTAGAAGACAAGTCAATAGGTGCAGCAGACCACCATGGCACAAGTATACCTATGTAACAAACCTGCATGTTCTGCACATGTATCCCATTTTTTTCTAGAAGAAATTTATTTTAAAAAGCGACCAGAACTCATCAATGAGCTTATCTCATCAAAATTTCAGGATTCGGGTCAATATAAAAAAAAAATAGTTTTTCTATATGTTTGCAATAAACAATAAGAAATGTAAATTTTAAGTGCCACATACAATAGCTACAAAACCAAAACACTTATGCATAAATTTGATTTAAAAAGGCCAGGATACTAAATGCTACAAAACACTCATTTAAAAAATAGACATGAATAAATGGAGAGATAGACCGTGTTCATGGCATTTTATACCCAATATCATTAGCATGTAGATTCTCCCTGAATTGACCTATAGATCAATGGAATCCCAATCAATACTAGCAGGATTGCTACAGAAATTGACAAGTCACGTCTAACATTGACTTATTTGTAAAAGCAAAAGATCTGAAATAGCTCAAAACAATGTTGAAAAGGAAGAATAAAATTGGAGGTTTCACATAACCTGATTTCAAAACTGCAGTAATCAAGAAAGCTTCATATTGGTGAAAGGAAAAACACACAGATCAATGAGATAAACATAGAGTCCAGAAACAAACCAACACAAATACAGTTAGCTGATTATAAAAAACACAAGTAATTTTAAAGCAGAAAGTGTAGTTCTTTTCAACAAAATGTACAAGAACAATCAGAAATTTATATGCAAAATTTAAAAAAAAATCCTCATTCCTACACTGCACTACATATAAAAATTAACTCAAAATGGGTCCTGGACATAAATGTAAAACATAAAACCAAACTTCCAAAATAAAACAGTAGAAAATCTTTGAGACTTTGGGTTAGGCATAGAAATTTTAGAAAGGACATGAAAGGCACAATCCATGAGAAAAGATTGAGAAATTGGACTTCAAAATTAAAAGCTTCTGCTCCTCAAATACAATGTTAAGAGAATGAGAAGACAAGCCACATACTGGCAAAAAAATATTTGCAAAACATCTGACAAATAATTTTCCTTTGGGAGGCCGAGGCAGGCAGATCACAAGGTCAGGAGATCGAGACCATCCTGGCCAACATGGTGAAACCCCATCTCTACTAAAAATACAAAAATTAGCTGGGTGGGGTGGTGTGCCCTTGTAATCCCAGCTACTCGGAAGGCTGAGGCAGGAGAATTGCTTGAACCTGGGAGGCAGAGGTTGCAGTGAGCCGAGATCACGCCACTGCACTCCAGCCTGGTGACAGAGCGAGACCCAATCTCAAAAAAAAAAAAGACTTTTCAAACAGAACTCTCAAAACTTGATAAAATGGAAACAATCCATTAAACAAACAGGTCCCCAAAGATGATATATGAATGGCAAATAAGCATATGAAAAGATGCTCAATGTCATTAGTCATTAAGGAAATGCAAAGTAAAATTACAAATGAAATACAACTCCCAGAGAAATTACTAAATAAAAATGTTTTTAATTGACAAAGAAAGCTGCTGGTGAGGCTGCAAATCACCTGAAACTTCCATTCACTTCCATCCACTGTACAGTTCCAAAACTGTACATACAACTGCTTAGCAAAAGTCTGACAGCTTCTCACACAGTGAAAAATGCATTCACTGCATGACTCAGTGATCCCACTCTTAGGTATTACACAATCTTCACATCAATGGATAGCAGCTTTTTAAAATATTCAAAAATTGGACCCAAATGTCCTTCAAAGGGGAATTAATAAACTAGTTCTGATACAAACGTAAGATGGAGCACTACTCGGCAACTGACAGGAATGAGCTGTTGTGCACACAGATGGGTGAACCTCTCATGAACCACAGTAAGTGACAGAAGCGCGTATGCTCTGTAATTCCAGCCATATGACATTCTGGAAAGGGCAAAACCAGGGGACAGAAAACAGACCAATGGCTGCCAGGGCATGGGGGTGGCATGGGGGAATAGAGAGGTGACCACAGAGGGGCCCAAGAGAATTTGGGGGGTGGTGGCTGTTCCATACCTTGACTATTCTGATAGTTATATGACTGTGTGTTCCCAAAGCTCCTGGAACTGGACACCAAGAAGGATGTGTTCTACTGTGTATGAATTACAGCTCAATCTTTAAAAAGAAGATAAAATGGCCCAAGAAGGAAAGAGTGGCATGAAGTGGTGGGCTGGGTGATTCTCCTGCATATGAGAATCATAAAACTGAATAAAATTATTACAAGTATTGAAAGCACCCATGAAGGCCCTTGAGAACTCCCAACAGAAGACAGCAACACAGCAACACAGGAAGAGTCGACTGTTTACAGACTTTACTGAGAGCTATGCACCTCCAGCCCCCTGCCTAGGCACACCTCACCCACCCCTGCTGCAGCTGCCAAAAACCACAGCCTTTCTGCTCAAGGCAGCAGATGACTGTGTAAGCAGCTGAGCATCTAGAAAGGTAAGGGGGAAATTTTGGAAGTGAGAAAGCGCAGAAAGGCTGAGATGCCCAATCTGATAAGGAAGATCCCGGCTCTCCTTAACCACAATTACACATTTGTATACATTTGCCAAAACTCCTCAAGTTCAAGCAGAAGTAAATTATATCCTCATGCTGTTAAAAAAAAAATAGCTTTCTGAAGAAAAAAAGTCCCAAGATAATACACTCTGGAGCTGGACAACCAAGGTGCTGGCTGGGGCAAGCAGAGCCTATGCAAGACCACCCCAACTCCAGTCATCTTCAGAACGCAGTCCAGGAATTCACCAAAGACTCCGTAGCAACACCTCACCCAACTGAAAACCACAATGCCTGGAAGCATCACCTACCCAGAAAGCAGTCATGAGCAACAAAGAAACTCAAAGACGGGCCAGGCGCAGTGGCTCAGGTCTGTAATCCCAGCACTTTGGGGGGCCGAGGTGGGCAGATCACAAGGTCAGGAGTTCGAGACTAGCCTGACCAATATGGTGCAACCCTGTCTCTACTAAAAATACAAAAAAAAATTAGCCAGGCATGGTGGTGCATGCCTGTAATCCCAGCTACTCGGGACACTGAGGCAGGAGAATTGCTTGAACCCAGGAGGCAGAGGTTGTAGTGAGCCAAGATCACGCCATTGCATTCCAGCCTGGGCGACAGTGAGAGGCTCTGTCTCAAAAAAAAAAGAAAGAAAGAAACTCAAAGATACATCACAAGCCTACGTGTTGAAGCTCATGCACTTTGTCGATGAGAATTTCAAGAGATGGGCCTCTACTCACACATTGCAGGCACTCATACAATGCGGGCACTCATACAACATGGGTGAGCTTCACTCTGTTTCCCTCCCTGCGGCAGAACAGAAGTCACGTGTCAGAAAGGGGTGAGGGAAGCTGCTAGAAGTGCCCCAGTAGCAACCGTGGGGATTCCAGGGAGAGGAGAGACCAAAACACTGCAGAAAGCACAGCAGGCTGGAGCCATTCAGAACAAGACAAAACCCCAGATGCCAGCCATCCTTGAAAGCATCAAACAGTCCAGCAAAGGGAGTCACGAAGTGCAAAATCATGACCGATTCATCAGGGAACAGGACTTTACAAATGAAGTGAAGGCCAGGCATGGTGGCTTATACTTGTAAACCCAGCACTTTGGGAGGCCAAGGCAGGAGGATCACTTAAGCCCAGGAGTTCAAGACCAGCCTGGGCAATGCAGCAAGACCTAATCCCTACAAAACAAAATAACAACAAAAAATTTGCCAGGCATGGTGTCACTTGCTGGTAGTACCAGCTACTGGGGAGTCTGAGGGTGCAGTACAACCCACACTCTAGCCTGGTTGATAGAGCAAGACCCTGTCTCAAAAAATAAAAATGAAGTAATTGTAGATTAATCACAGGGATATCAGATATATGAAAATTTCACTTTTGCAAAACATCGTTGCTTAAAAATGAGACAAGTGAGGCATTGCTGCATTTGCATTTTATCACACTGTTCTCACTAAAACCATTCAATTTGGCATGCAGCATCATCCGAAGCATGTGGTAAACAATTTGTAAGTCCTAATCACCACCTCTAAAATTAAACACTAAAAACGTATTTGCAAAAACCTAATTACTTCTTTTAAAATGTCATAAAATACTCTCTGAAACATTTCACAGAAGCACTAGACTGGAAATACAGGCACAAGGTGACACATTATTTGTTGCTGTTTTTTCAAGGGTCACTGCAGCTGATGCAAGGCAGCACTAATAAAGCCCCTCTTTAGACTTTGCTCCATTTACCACTGAAGAAATAGATTCTCCAGAAACATCCACCTCAGTCACACGACTCAGTATGGCGATGAGAGAATGAAGTTGCTGGGTGTTTCCTCCTATCCGCCGTCAATCCTATCCATTGTCAATCACACTCTGAGCTTTTCTCCACCACCAGGGGTCAGACTCATCAACCTGGCAGGTTTTCCCGTGCGCCAGCTGGGAGCTGCTGCCAGATTCTAATAGCACTTCTCTCCATGGTTCGCCCTAAATTACTTGGACCGCTCATGCTGTTTCTGAATTAACTGTCTGCAACTTCCACTTTCTCTTGACCACACTGCCTTCTAGAGACTGGACAGAGGGAATAAAAGGTGTCAGTTGTCATTGGCCCTGCACATGATTCTTGTAGCTGAGGGAAGGCAACATTTCAATTAGGTGAGGATATTTGGCAATTTTCTTTATTTTCAGTCATCCAGGTTATCAATAAAGGAAAAAAAGAAGGTAATTCTACATACATCAGTGTTCACGTTCATCTCCTACTTTAGTTTGTATTTCTAAGGTATAAGTAAAAATCTAGTCTAGACAAAATAGACCTAGAAAGGAAATGGCACCAATAATTCAATAGAAGGTGCACTTTTCCTCAGTCTGCATTACCATGGTTTAGGAGGCCAGAATGGGGGTAAGAGCTGGTCACAGTAAAATGTTCACTGTAAAGACTTCCTTTGTTACGAGTCCAGCACAGGTGGAAGTACTCTGAAATTACGTGAAGACCACGTCTGTTATAACAACTAATCCCTCCTCCTTATGCATCATTCATGCATTCAACAGAGAAATCATTTCCTTTTCTATAGGATAAAGGAAATGAGATCTTTTTAAATCAAAATGCTTACTTTTGATTATCAAAATTATTTATCGGTAAGATAAGACTTCAGTAAATATTGATGATAATATAATAATTTGAAAAATCAAGTGTAAGCATGACAAGAAAATGTTTCTAAAAAGCATTTGAGAAGGAGGACTACTAGGTCCTTCCTTTTTGAATTGACTGTCATCTTTAAAGTGGAGCTCTTCAGAATCAGAAACCAGGAAATTAAAAGCAGGAAATGAAATAATGGGCAAGGCATGAGGCAGAATAGAAAATAGTACTTCAATACATTAGGCACAAAGGAAGAACAAAGGAAAATAGAGCTCTTTTCTAAAAATAGAGGAAAATTTCCATTGCAGAGGCTGAAAACTAAAGAGATCCAGATCCTAGTTTTAAATTTCCTGCAAATGTCAAATATCAGCCAATCACAAATTACCTTTTGAGCACCTACTCTATGACCAGGGCTCTGCAGGTCAGTGTCACCAGCTACCAGAGAAATATGAGGTGTGGTCTCTGCACTCAGAGAACTTGCAGCCATACTGAGGGAATAATGAATAAATTTTAAACACATACCTCCAATTATGTTAATACACACTAAGTTTTTCAGGATTTCAGAAGCTACCAAAGTTTGGAGTGGTCGGGATAGTTTCACAGAAAGCATCAGACATAGGTGGCGACAATAAAGGTTTCAAACAGAGCAGTGACACAATTAAAGGGGAAAACACAGAAGAGTCACCTGCATGCAAGGGTACATGGAGTCAGAAGAGTGTGAAGCCAGGGGCTGACCTGCACCAGCCAGTGCTGAGGCCATGAGAAGGGAGAGGGAGGACGTGGTGCACTGGAAGGAGGAACCTGCAGAATGGCTGGAAACAGGTGTGCAGTGAAGGGAGGCACTGAATATCAGGCTCAGGCCTCGAGGGACGGAACAGCTGAGAGAACAAAGGTGTGATTGATGGAGAAGAGGAAGAAGGTGTCTGCTGGCTTAGGACACTGGACTTGAGATGAAGTAGCATCTTGAAATGGAAATGCAGAGGCACATAAAGTCCTAAGGTCAGACTGCATGCTGCAGAAGCAAAAATCAAAGGCACCAGAGGTTTCACTGAAGAGGGACTGAAATAGCATTTGGAAACAGAAGTGGGATAAACAAGACAACTGAGATTATTTTCAGAGCCTTCAGGGTAAACCCACCCACAAAGTGAAGCAGTGAGGAGGAGAACCCACTAAGACAGGACGCAAGGTCCGTGCTTGGGACTGGAGTCAAGACGGAGAAGCCAGCACTGAGATGTGAACAACGGTGTGTCACACTGAAGAATGAAGGAGTTTGAGTCCAACAGATGGACAAGCAGTATACAAAAACAAACAAACAAAAAAAACCCAGAGGTACAAGGATAGAGTAAATAATGAAATCATCACTGAATTCAACCATTAAAGGTGAAAGGTTACGAGAAAGAAAGGCAACACGAGAATATCGGGGGTAAAGCCACATCTCAAGGGGCTGATGAGAAAATAGGGAGAAAGTAAAATTATTATATATCAATTATTGGCATGGAAAAGCCACTGAAAGAAATCTTCACATGGAACTAGTCACAAAGCAAATGACAATAACTATTTTAGGTCAATACATGAATACAGGTGGGGGAACAAGATGGTAGGTATATATGCTGGAAAGGCCAGGAACAGCTTTTCAAAGTGGATGATGCCTCTGCTGACTGGTGAGTAGAACCAAAGTCCTGAGAGAGAGGGGAAGACTCATGACACTAACAAGGCAGGATAGACAGAGGCCCAGGGACCCTTGAGAGCTGAGGAATGAAGACATTTGAGAGGAAAATGGAGATGGGTCATTTAGGAAAGAAGGATCTAACAGTTCGTCTTCCCCCAAAATTTATGTGTTGAAATCCTAACCCCTCAAGTGATGATATTAGAAGGCTGGGCCTTTGGAAGGTGATCAGCCCCTTCTAGAAGAGACCCTAGAGAGCTGATTTGCCCCTTCCACCACATGAGGACACAGGAAGAAGCCATCATCTATTAACCAGGAAACAAGCCCTCCTCAGACCAATCCTGCCAGCACCCTGATCTTGGACTTCCCAGCCTCCCATACTGGAGGGAATACATTTCTGCTGTTTGTAAGTCTCCAACTCTATGGTATTCTGCTATAGCAGCCTATATTCAGTATCCCCAAGTGTTTTGCTATAGACAAAACAAAGAGGAGCTAGTTTACCTCCGGGGCTGAAAGAAGCCATCTAACTTAAAGGTTAACCACACCTGGAATGCTGAGCAAGAGGCCATCTCAACATCTTTCCAAGGCTGAAACAGTCAAACCTAACACTGTTTGCATTTAAAGTCAAACCTACACTGTTTGCAGTATCTGACTTTCACCCCAGAGTTCAGAAAAATTGCCAGAAGGCGTTGAAGGACAGCTTTTATTTACTTACAGCAACCCTGGGATTGGCTAAAGATAGATGAAAGGGATGGCATGGCAGCAGTTTATTTGGAGAATTGCCTTGAACAGCATCAAGGGCTTGGGGACTAAGCATGACTTTCCATGAACGACAAACCACACTCGCTTCATCTCCACACAGGAAAAACAAATGACATCTTTCCTAGAGGAGTTCTTCTGAGTTGATCTCACATAGCATTTCCGTCAAGAACTTAGGAATATGACGTTGATGGGACACTGAGGTAGGAAAAGCTCAGCTGAAGCCCAAGAGTTCCTGCCTCCCCTTCAAGGAAGGGTCGACAAGGACAGCTGAACCTCAAAGTGGGCTACACCCAGTAGTGTCCCGTCAGCCCAGGGCTGGGAGCCCAGGGGTCCTGAGGGAGGCAGGGGGTATCTGGAGAACCGTGATCAGAAAAGGAGACACACTGAGCAGAGCAGGGTCAGCACGCACACTGCAGGGAAAGGGAGGCAGCTCAGCCTTGGTGGAGTCTGTAAGCTCCCAGTACAGAAGCCAAGGAGCAGTTAACAGGGAGCCCACAACAGAGCTCTGTGCTGGGCTCTGGGCCAGGGGCCACCCAGGCCAAGACTCTGATGCTAAGTAGACACAGCTTTCCACAGGGATTTGATCCCTTTTGTCCTAAACATATAAATACAACTGTCATTTTTCTACTGATGTGTTACAGTTTTAGAGATTTTTTCTTCTTAATTTCTGATTCATAAACATTAAGAAATGTGTTCTACTTCTAATATTTTCTCTTGTCATTTCTCAAACAATGACAACAGCTAATGATGACTGAGTTCTTCCTTTGTGCCCAGCACTCACCATGGATTCATCTTATGCACCCCTCCCAGCAGCCCTTCAGGGTGCTGTCCCCCTTGCAGAAGAATGAGAAAGCCACGGCCTGGGACAGGTTACATACATAGGTCACAGAGCCAGGGAGCGGCACAGACCTGCTCTCGCCCTGCTCTGCAATACCTCTGTCCACAACCTGGTACTCAAGGATATCAGCAAGAGCTTGAGGAACTCCTCCTTCAGTGAGTCCTGCTGGGATGCGATACTGTTGTTGAAAGTGAACTGTTTTCATTCTGTGAATGTAAATGCTATCACCACCATCCTCATCTCACACACGACTTCCCAAAAGGTGGTTGTGGATTCCTGGGGGTCTATAGAACCTCCCAGGGATCAGTGAAGTTGAAACTATGCTCATCATAGTACTAAGAGTCATTTGCCTCTTTCGCTGTGTGGCATTTGCATTGATGCTACAAAAACAACATCAGGTAAAGCTATGGGTGCTTGAGGACTAATCAAAGCCACTGCTCCCAGCCGTACTCACTGCCACCAAATCACTCACTTCAACACACTTGCAGTGTTTGAGAAAATGCCAATGTCACTTAAAATGGGTCCTTCATGAAGGAATGAAAATTATGAATGTTATTAAACACTGACCTTGAGCACATGACCTTTGTAATATCCTGTGTAAGGAAATGAGAAGAACTTGTGAAGCACTTCTGGTGCACATTGAAGCCACATGATTATCTCAAGAAAAAGCACTTACGTGATTGTGCACATTGCAAGCTGAACTAGACACTTGTTTCATGGAACTACTTTACTTGACAGAATAAGTAACCTACAAACTATAGTTACTAATTCTTGGGGAGCTGGCAGGCATTTTCTCAAAATGAGGCTATTATGTCTATAAAAACAACTGATAGTATTTGGGTTGAACAATAAAATTTGAGCATTCAAAAAACTTCAGATTTGCAAAGCATGCACATGTGTTTGACAGTGTCACAATACTAAAAGTCTTTTCTAAAGATGTTGATGAAAATATTAATGCATGTGATTTTTTAAGTATTGTATAATTAAATGTGTCATACATTTGCATAACTCATTGGACATTTGCGTAACTCAATGAACCAATATTTTCCAAATGACAAATGCATCGTGTTGTAAAATGCTGCATGGGTAAAAATGCATTCAAAGTGCAGAATATAACAACAGATTTTAATGTAACAGGGAGTAAAAAATTCATTGATAATGGGTTCTGATTCCACATTGTAACTAACCTTTAAAAAAACTATCACTTGTCAAGTTTTGGTGTAGTACCAAAGAATATCCACAATTATCAACAAAGTCTATTCAAATATTCCTCTCTTTTTCAAGTACATATTTATGTGAGATTCTTATACATCACAAGCGAAAACAGAAAGATTGCATTAAAAACATGCTTCAAGCCCCCTTTCCCATGACCTGGCCTCTGCCCCCACACCCACCACCTTTCTACACAGCCTCTTGTCTCTGAGGAGCACAGCAGCCTAGACGCAGTGACCTGGTCTACACCTTGCTGCGTCTCACTGTGTCTGAACCTGGCATAGAGTGTGGCATGCCTGATAGACACTGGATGCCTGCTATTTGGAACTCATTTAAAACATTTCTATTGTAACAGAGAAATGACTGAACATTTTTAAATTACAGTATTGATATTAGCAAAGAGACACTTCCATTTCCCCTCCATTCATACAAAAGCACTGGAGAGGAATAATTTCCAGTGGTGTTTCTGGCTCAGAATTGTAAGATCCCACAGACTCAGTCCATTCTGCTGATAGACGGCGGGACAGGGAGCCAGCCCGTCTGGCACAGGCGCATTTGTCAGCTGCAGGTGCACAGAGTATGTGACACATATTTGGACAGTAGTGACAAAGTCATGTGGCAAGAACGCTGCACAGGCTTCAGATGCAGAAGGTGGCACTGAAGGACATTTAGGAGCATTTTTGCCCATCCCAAGTATACAGATGGCTTGTTAAGTTCATATGCAATCTGTGCCTACAATATTTACCAGTTTGTGAAATGTATTCTTAAGTATAAATCAAGGTGTAAATTTGCGTTTGGGTATACTGCAACTTTTTTTAAGGCCTGTCTTTTTCTATTCATTCTATTTACAAACAGGAAATGTGAGTTTGTATTTATGGAACTCTTTTTTGCAACGCCATGGATGCCCCTCCTTCAAAGATCAATAAAGACAAATCCTGAAGATGAACAAACAAGAAACAAATGTCTTGCCTTGAACAGAAATTATACGGCCTTATGGATGGAATCTCCACGCAATCTGAACGGCGAATCTCAGTTCTGAGTTACAACTCCCAGCTGCTTCTCACATTAGCTTTGTCTTGGGGAAAAGCTGCCAGGTTCCCTGAAGATATGAAGAAAAAAGGCCCCTGAACAATCTCATTTGTCAATTCAAAGTGCCTGTGGACTTTCAAGTCCCTTTCCTCTTCACGTTTAATTTTCTTTCCTTAAATTACTCATCGGAGAAGACACATTTTTTTCTCCAAAATACGGCTGTCAATTTAGGGTAACCAAGTAATAAATTCCCCTAAAAGTACCCTCGCAGAGTGTGGTGTAGGCAGCCAATAAGGATTTCTCATTAATCCTTCCCAGAAATGAAAATTTGAAATGTTACTTTTTGTGTCCAAAATTTATATTTACAACCATGTCTATGTTACCACAACCTAAACTCCAGCTTATTTGGTACCTTGCAGAAACATCATAAATTGACTATATATATAAAATTATAATTTGAAATAATTCATATATTTTAAAGTTACAGATAGCATCTCTACAACTCATGGGGAAAACCAAGTAAATACAAACAAAATACTTTCTTTTCGTGACTACAATGGCTTGTGCGTTACGTGGTCATATTTTAATAAACACCTGCCAACCTGAGGCCAACAGAAGTAAGACAAGGGGCCACTCGTGGAGAACAGAAATGGAATCTGAAGCCCCAGATGCCAGGAGCTGGATGCACAGCTCAGAGAAGACCATCCAGCTGAACTAGCAGGGACTGTTTCTGTTTTCCCCGGGGCCTATCCCTGCTGCTTAGGCATTACAAGGCAGGCATCAAGTTCTACGAACTACTTTAATGACCTCTCACCCCACAGGAGATACCTATACTGACACTTTTAATTAAGAGTTTGCTCACAGCAAAATCCCATCACTGTTCTTTGTCTATGTCATAGCAGATGGCCCAAAGTAAGAATTTTGTCTATCTGCTTAAAACCAATTTTCTGTAACAGATAATATTGTGGATAACTGGTGAATTTTAAAAAATGAATTAATAAATGAATGGCCAGACAAAGGCTACTGAGTAATTGGGTGCTTCCTGAACACCCGGCTTCATCTCACCTCCTTTCCTTTTCACTGTCAAGGTCAAAAATAAGTTAGAACATACCAGAGGGACAGAGAATGCCCTGTGGCGGTGTGTCATGAGAGCACTGCCTGGATCCTGCACTCTGCCCAGAGGGCAGCTTAGAGGGGAAGACATTCTGCCAGCGGGAGGGGAGGAAGGGTGCTGGCCCAGCCCTGGCATGGCACCCAGGCCACTGCAAACAACACAGTGCTGGAGAGGTGTGAGGGTCATCAGGCCTCCAGGGGAGCTGGGAAGCAAATCCAAGTCCACTGGGGAGAGGGAAAGAGGATAAGAATTTGAGTCCTCAGCCTAGCAACCAGGAGGAAAGTAGGGAAGCTTCCAAGATGGAAGGCGAGGCGGCGAAAACTGACCTGCATCCGCTGATCTTTGTTCACTTGCTACTTCTCCGGGCTAGACTGGAACCATTTCATTTCCTTCTTCAGCACCCTAGTTGTGATTTCTAAAATTGTCATGAATACAACAAAACTGCTTCCATGGAGCCCACCATACGAAAAGGCAGATTGGTTCATCCGTGACTGTCTCTTATAAAACGCCAAGGCAATACCTTGTGTTTTATTAATGAAGAGCATTGCCCAGAGCATCTTTTTTGTTTTTAAGTGAAAATCTTTCTCCTATTATTTGAGTCCAAATGAATCTCCTATGTATAGAGGGATACAAGCTTTCTACTTCTAGAACCACAAAATTTTCTTTTTTTTTTTGAGACAGAGTCTCGCTCTGTCACCCAGGCTGGAGTGCAGTGGCGAGATCTTGGCTCCTGCAAGCTCTGCCTCGTGGGTTCACGCCATTCTCCTGCATCAGCCTTCCGAGTAGCTGGGACTACAGGTGCCCACTACCATGCCTGGTTCATTTTTTTAATATTTTTAGTAGAGACGGGGTTGCGCCGTGTTAGCCAGGATGGTCTCGATCTCCTGACCTCGTGATCTGTCCTCCTTGGCCTCCCAAAGTGCTGGGATTACAGGCGTGAGCCACCGCGCCCGGCCTAGAACCACATAATTTTCTAAAAGTTTCATTGCTTAATATTTCACCACGATCCCACTTAGTATTACTAATGACCTTACACTTCACGTTTGAGACTCCAATGTTGATCATTATTGACCTTGTCTCTTAGAGAAACAATAAAAGACTTAGCTGTGGTGATGGAGTGGTATCAACATAATAAAGAGAAAAAACAGTAAAGATACTGGGCAGGCAATTAATTTTAAAAATCAATTAATGAATCAATGCCATTTTCATTTTGTTGCAAAAATCCTGAGTCAGAGATAATGCGGGATCCTGGTTTTATTGGCATTTCTGGCAATGTTAATTAAATGAAAACCCTCCACTGATTGACTGAGAAAGCACACAAGGAGAGGAAATGATTATTATGGATCTGTGGATGCATTTCCCTTCAGTAAGACGCTGAAATGGTGTTTTCATCAGTAGCTGCAGGCGATGGAAAATGGCTGACGTTCTGAGCTTAGCATGTCTTAAGCATGTTAAATCACTTAAATATTATTTATGTCAATTGATATAAACCACCACTTTGATCATTTAAAGAGGCTGCACTGTTTTATCACTTGTCTAATAGCTAGTAGCACATCAACTACTCACTTTTTTCACCTGCTCTCATCTGGGGCATTCTGGGTAAACACTGGCAGAAGGCGCACAGTTTCTCAGCTTCCACAGAGCACCTGAAGCACGAGGAGCCTCCTTGGGAAGACCTATCTCCTTCAAGACCCTTCGTCAGTCTGGTGGATTTCAATCCTCAATGAATTTCTAAGCACACTATGATTTGGAGTACAGTAATAAAGACAAGAAGACTAAAAAGCAAAATAGACATGACTTTTTGTTGTAAGAAAATAAGCACACAACAGCACATAACATTAATCAATCATAGATAACTCCTGTTCTATAACTACTGTTCTGAAGTTACCCACTGTGTCCTATTTTCTTATGTTCTTGTCATTATGACTCCACCCAAAGTCAAAAATTTCCTAGTTTTCAACAACATGAAACATCAAAGCCTAAAAGCCACAAGAGGATCAAACCTCTCTTTCTTTAATCCTAGAATGCCCAGGCTTAGTTAAGAAATTCTGAGCAATCAGTACCTGGACAGGGAAGGAGGAGACATATAAGCAGAAGATGTGCTCCATACATAAAGTGAGCATTTAGTAGGAAAAATTAACCATCCAATGGAAAGTTGTTGAAAACTTGAATGCAAACACAAAATAACTTGGGGGATAATTGGAAAAAGGCAAAGTATTTGAAAATGACATGATTACAATTGCATGCTTCCTGAAGGATGACAGCATTAAGAGATGACCAGAATGGGTAACAGTTTCTTGAGAGAGGTGACCCACAGAACAATTAGAGGCATGGCATTAGAAAAAGAGTGAAAGATCAAGTCATAAATATAAATAAATACAGTATAAAGTTGAGCATGATGAGAATTGGTACTATTTACTGTAAGGCATTTCTTCAAGAGAAGCACAGGAGCCAGTCCTCAGTTCAAAGGAAGTCTGGAAATCGGGCAGGAAAAGGGTCTCTGGATTCCACGTGGAGTTTTGCGCGGTGCTTGGCAGTTTTTCACTCTTGTTTCTCCAATGGGCTAAAATATAAATGCTTCAAAGGCAGACAAAACCCACTATTTTTCTATCACATTGAAAACATTTGGCCAGGCAGAGTCGCTCACGTCTGTAATCCCAGCACTTTGGGAGGCTGAGGTGGGTGGACCACTTGAGGTCAGGAGTTCAAGATCAGCCTGGCCAACATGGTGAAACCCTTCTCTACTAAAAATACAAAAAAAAAAAAAAGTTAGCTGGGTATGGTGGCACACGTGCCATGCCTGTAATCCCAGCTACTCAGTTAGCTGAAGCATGAGATCTTTTGAACATGGGAGGCGGAGCTTGCAGGTGACAGAGGGAGACCCTGGCTCACAAAAAGAAAGAGAGAGAGAGAGAGGGAGGGTTGGGGGGAGAGAGGGAGGGTTGGGGGGAGGGAGGGAGGGAAAGCAGAAAGGGAGGAAGGGAGGAAGAGAGGGAAGAAAGGAAGAAAGGGAAACGGAAGAAAGGAAGAAAAACATTTAACAAAGGATGTTAACAGGCTTTGAATGTTGCCTCCAACATGCATTTAAAAGGACTTTGCTTTGATATGATCATGCATAACATTGTCATGAAACTTACAAAGTACACCTTTAAAAGATGATAGATAGACCATTTCACAAATCGATGACTATAAATACTAAAAATCTTATGTTAGGTACTTTTTTTTAACTAATAGCACATTTATTGTTGATCAAAATTATACTTGAGTTTTGAAGCCTTTGGGGGAAAAAATGTCACAATTATCTTCTTATACACGTTGCACCTGGAACTTGTCACTACGGCATCCTGTCGTGCTGCTTGGCCGTCGGAAGTGATCGATACGTTCATATTATAATCTATGATGCAAAAACACAAAATGAAAACAGCAAACTACACACCCAGTGTATTCTGAATGCTCTTTGTGGGTGTTATATTTCAGAAAGTTACTATCTGTCCAATACAGGATGGAAGTAGGATAGTTCAACATCTAGACTCATGATTTAAAATTGTAGTTTACATTTTAAAATCTATTAGTGGATAATTATGCAATCGTTTACTTTTCTTCTCTTAAATCTATTTTTCACTATCGTCAAAAAAAATAGCCAATGAGAAATCAAATTGAATATTTGTTGCAGAAGAAAAAATAAAACTTCCTTTTTAAATTCTGATTTGAGATCAAATATTCAGAGCAGATGACATCCAGGAAGCAACACTTGCAACATAGATCTGGAAAAATTCCTCGTAAGTACATGATGCCTGTTGTTTTGTTGTTGCTGTTTTTAAAGTGAATGGCAGCTCTGCTCAAAAACGTTTAAATCTATTTCAAATAAATAAAATCAATATACTGAGAAAAAAACCTAAAACATTGAAAATATCCTCAATACTGATTCATAGTATTTCTTAAAATAGAATTTTCTATTATTTGACAAGTTCCAACCCTCTTAATACTCTACACAAAAAGTAAATTTAAAATGGAAAACAGTCCTGAAGAACATGCACAAAAGTGAGAACAGACTCTGAGCAGAGGAATTCAGGGTTTTCACTTTCTCATTTTTTTCTTATCTGCATTTTCTAATAAGTCTACAACCAACATAAATTGTTTATAGTTTAACAAAGTATTCTTAATTTTAAAACTAGTGTGAGGTATCAAAGGAGAAAATTTCATTTAAAAATATAATTAAAGTCGACTGTAAGTAAGGCATTGTGCATGCCCGATGCTGAGAAAAGGGCAAATACGAGTAAAATCTCATTCCTTCTTTTAAAGACTTTAGACCTCCATTGGAGTCATGATTAAATTAGAGAATAACGGTAACAACAGTAGATAGCATTTATCCCCAGACCACTGAGTAAGGAAAAGGCACTTTTAAATACTTCTAATCTTTACACTCATTTCACAAGTTGGAAATTATCTCGCTTTCACAGATAAGGAAACCAAGGCTCAGAGAAATGAAACTATTTGCGCACAGTTTGCATGTGGCCAAATTTGCATTATTTTCATTCCATTATGTTTGGTAAAATATTCCCTTTAAAAGAGTAACCTGTGTGCCAAACAAGTGATAAATGCTCCAAAGAATTACTTGACATTCAAACCAGATATTATTTTCCTTCAGGGACATCACTATGAACACACATTAGTTTTCCCAGTCACGTGCAGGTAGGTTGGCTGCAGAGAGTTCCAGAGGATGAATGCCACATAACAAATGGATTACACTGATTTCAACAAGGCAGTTAAGAGTGGGGAAAACCAAGTGTCTGATTTCAAGCTGAGGAACAAAAACTTTCATTATCTAGCTCAAGCACAAATAATATAAACACCATTTTAAACATAGATATGTTATACTTTTCAGGAACTTTCCAATCCATTGTCTCATTGATTCTTGAAAAGTAAACCTATAAACATGTAAAATGCTTGTTGATTGAATCAATCAAGTTACTTAACAAAGGACACCTAGCAAGTTAGTGGAAAAGCTAAAACAGGAATTCAGTGCTCTTCCAGCCACAAGGCTGCCTGCACACCCACACAAGAGGCTTCGTGCACAGGCAGGACACACCCGCACCAGAGGCTCCATGCACAGGCGGGACACATCTGCACGAGAGGCTCTGTGCATGAGGGGACACACCCACACCAGAGGCTTCGTGCACAGGCGGGACACATCGCATGAGAGGTTCAGTGCATGAGGGGACACACCCACACCAGAGGCTCCGGGCACAGGCAGGAGACACCTACACGAGAGGCTCCGTGCACAGGCAGGACACACCCACATGAGAGGCCCCGTGCACAGGCGGGACACACCCACACCAGAGGCTCCGTGCACAGGCGGGACACATCTGCATGGGAGGCTCAGCGCACGGTGGGGACACATCCACACCAGAGGCTCTGTGCATAGGCAGGACGCAGCTCACACGTGTTCCCCTCCCCCATAATATGGTCAGGAATATTTTGCAAGTCAGCTATTTCCAACAATAAGAATAAAAGTAGTAATGCTAAGCAGACTTTACATATATTCTCTCCTGGAGGTTGATTTTGTTATAAACAATTGGACAGACAAACTTTGAATAGAGGAGGAAACTGAGGCAATCAGGTTTTAAGTACATCCGGCAGGTACCGGAGCAGCCAAGGCCAGGCAGAGCTGATTCAAGTCCCCGAGGTGTGCAGACGCTGGCTTCGGTTAGGTTAACCTCCCCAAGTGTCATCACTCAGGGCTCACGTCCTTTGCGGAGTGCTGAGGTGTCTAGGAAAACTAAAGACTAAATAAATGAAACTTGACACACTCAGACAAAAATCACTGTCATCACTTAGTCATCTACCAACTCAGGATGAGAACTCAGTCCCGCTGAGGACAGAACTATTGCTGACGGCAGGGAGAGCAGCACTTCTAGGGGGAAGCACCCTCCGCTGCCAGGTGGGGTCCGCTGCCAGATGGAGTCCCCAGCCCAGCTACACATCCGCTTTCCCCAGGGCTGTGAGCACCCCACTCCCTTGCCCTCGCCAGGCAAACACATCCATCCTTAGCTTCATGGCTGGCGTCTGAAGGTGCAGCTTTTATGACTGCCTGGAAAACCTAAGTGAGTGACTACAGGTGTAGCTGGCAGATAATTCAAACTCATTTTCCAGGTTTTCCAGGCAGTCATAAAAGCTGCACCTTCAGACGCCAGCCACGTGCTGCCCTAGAGCGCTTTTTACTCCTGGTTCTTATTTGCCTTTCCCGAGGATCCATCCACCCATGTGAAAGGCCGTGATTGTGCTTCTTTTCCTCCAAGTTTGTTTTCTAACTCTGGAAAACAGAGCTACGGTGTATGACAGAGGCATAAAAGTTATATTCCTAAAAAGCACCTGACAAGATTTGGGGATCCATGGATTCTCTTGTTAGGTCTGTCTTCGGAATAGAAAACGCAAAACTACAGCATTTGTTGTTGATACAAACCTTTCTTTCAACGTCTTCACAAAGACTTGCATCTTCTTTATCCTAGTATGAAAAAACAAATACAGGAATCAACTATCACAAGGATGTTGTAAAATAAATCCTTAATCTCCCCCGCCTCTACTCAGCTTCTCGGGGAGGTCAAATTCTTTCTCATAAACATCATTCAGGAGCTTGGCGTAAAGCCTCAAGCCTCATCCTCACTATCGACTCACTGCTCTGTTCCTCCTACTTCCTTCCATTTTGTTTCCCATTCTAAATTCTTTGTTTTTATGTACATCTTTTTGATCATTCTTATGCAAAAGACAGCATGTCATACCTGTATTCTCTGTTGCACTTTTTTTTTCACTTAATATAACATCTTAGAGCTCCCATCCTTCTGTTATATGAGTCTATCTAATTATTTTCACTGCTGTATTGTATTCCATTCTACTGGTAAAACATAAGTTAATCAACCAACCCGATGGATGAAGGTTGCATTTGTTTCTATTAATAGTCATTAATATATTGTAATATATTAATATTTTTATATTAATATAACATGCACAGGATGCTCTTGGAGGAAGAGAAAATCATCACCCCAAAATCAGAGTCAATCTCCCTCTCTCTCTTTATTGAATATTAATATAACAAATATTAATAGTTGTTAATTAATATATTTGTAAGATATTCCTAGCTATCATAATAATGGTTAAAAAAAGTGCAGAAGATATTCCTAGCGATGATAATAATGGTTTTAAAAAAAAGTGCAGATTTAATTTTAATAGAAAGAGCAAAAACTCTTTTCCAAAGGGCTGCATTGATTTATACATGACCCTAATAAGAAGCATTGCTGCTTTTCTGTATCTATATTAACATAAAAATATAGCATTCAATTATCTGCAAGAGGGATATTGTAAAACAAATCCCTAACCTGGATTTATTAAGCACTCGACATTGTCAATCTGATTTAACAACAAAAAAACCTCATTTTTATTATTTGCATTTCTTTAATTAGGAATGATATGGACATATTTCCTTATGTCTTTTGGAAATTTGTATTCTTCTTTGTGAATTTCCTGTTTGTCTTATTTGCCTTTCTTTTTATTGGGCTTTGTGTTAATGATTTATGAGACTTGTGTAAATCAAGAAAATTTGATTTGTATTGCAAATATTTTCTTCCTTATTTTGTTTAGCTTTTAACTTTATGAAATTTTCCAAAGAGAAAAGTTTGATTTTCATATAGATAAACACTAAGGCTTTGGAGATAATTACTTCTTCTGATATAGCCTTTTGAGACTCACTGAATATCCACCTTCATCTTTAGTCCCCTCTACTGGGGCCACACTCAGCTCCTGCTTGGCCACACTCCAGCCTCAGGCCAGAGGCCTTGTGATGCCCCATGCTACCTCCACTGCCACACACTGGTCGCCTGATATCTTCCAGAGTCTCTATCAAGCTCAGGATCAGTTACTTCTGTGTGCAAGGTGATATGAAAGGCACTAACGATGACACCAAAATGAATTAAGTCGAGACTCTTCCTTCAGAAAATGTAAATCACTCAGAAGAGACAGGAGACATACACAAACAGCTCTAATTAAAGCCAAACTGTGCTTTGGACGGCGTAGGAAGGACAAACAAAATACTAGTGGAGGTTAGTGGAGGAAGAGATGCTCCCTGCGGAAGAAGGATCCAGAGAGCCGTAAGGACGAGGCTGGCTCTGCAGCGAGCCCTGGAAGTGGGTGACAGCTGGAAAGGCAGAGGTGCAGCAGGCATCAGGCACAGCTCTGGAGAGGCCAGAACGTGCACGGGATGCTCTTGGAGGAAGAGAAAGTCATAACCCCAAATCAGAGTCAATCTCCCACTCCCTCTTCCTGTCCCTCTCTCTCTTTATTGAATACACAAAATTACCCATGAAATTTTTATACAGCTTTTTCAAAAGTATGAAACACTTAAATATTATTTGAAAGGTTGATAATTGAGAATCAGAGAAAAACCTGAGTCACACAATACCCGACCACTCCTATGCATAACCCTTCTCTAAAGTGTCCCTCCAGAGCTGGCTACAGACCGCACGGAGATAGTTCCAAGGATAGGAAGCTCGTGTCATCCTTGGAGAGAGCCCTGAGTACGTGGCCCATGGATACATTTTTTGGCATTGCCATTCATACTTTCCATCTTGCTTTGGAAAGGGATTGAACCTTTTCAAAACCATTACACGTTGCTTTACAGACTTTGAAGGTAGCATAAATTAAAAAGTGCTGCTTGCACATAAGATGTTTTAGAACCAATGAGTACAAACAAATCAAGCACTAAGAACTGGAGAAGGCAAGGCACGCTGGCTCACGCCTGTAATCCCAGCACTTGGGGAGGCCGAGGTGGGTGGATCATGAGGTCAGGAGATCTAGACCATCCTGGCTATCACAGTGAAACCCCGTCTCTACTAAAAATACAAAAAATTGGCCAGGTGTGGCGGCGGGTACCTGTAGTCCCAGCTACTCGGGAGGCTGAGGCAGGAGAATGGCGTGAACCCGGGAGGTGGAGCTTGCAGTGAGCTGAGATAGCGCCACTGCACTCCAGCCTGGGCGACAGAGCAAGACTCTGTCTCAAAAAAAAAAAAAAAAAAAACGAGAAAATTCCAGTGGTCCAATGTTAAAACATTCCATTTTTAAGGATGAAAAAAAAGTTATTACAGTGCCCAATATCGTCAGAATTGTAGTGACTGTATAATTAACATGTTTAAAGTATTCTGAGAATCAGGAAGTGTCATCCAAAAGCACGGTTCTATTTTTGCTTTTGATTTTGATTGCTCCCACTTCTACGCTATTAACATACATAATTATAAAATAAATGCAGCCTGGGCTGTGGCGTGAGGAGGATCCCATCATAGTACTTGCATCTGAACAGCTTCTTCAGGCTGGGATTGTTTTAAGCGCTTCAAATGACAACACAGTTGGGGCTAGGCAAAGCAAGGAACAGGGAGTTAGCGCAGGATGGGGAGCTGGCACAGAGTTTCGGTGTGAGGAGATGAAAAGGTGTTGGAACCAGACTGTGGCCGTGACTGTGCAACATGGAGAAGGTGATTAATGCTGCTGAACTGCACGTTGAAAATGGTTAAATGGCAAATTGTATTTATATGTTACCACAAAAATCATTTGTATTTTACCACAAAAATAACACGTTTGTGATCAAGCATCAGAAATCTTTTCTACATATAGTAGTAATAGTTGTTGTTTTTCTTTCCAGACAGGATCTCTCTCTGTCACCCAGGCTGGAGTGGCACAATTGTAGCTCACTGCAGCCTCGACCTCCCGGGCCCAAGCAATCCTCTCACCTCAGCCTCCCAAGGAGCTGGGACTACAGGTGCACACCACTGCACCTGGCTACCTTTTTTTATTTCGCTAATTTTTTTGTAGAAACAGGGTCTCACTATGTTTCCCAGGCTGTTCTCAAACTACTGGCCTCAACTGATCCTCCTGCCTTAGCCGCCCAAATTGCCAGGATTACAGGCGTGAGCTGCTGTGCCTGAACAACACATATTTATAAATGAAGTTTATGCCTTCTTACAACTTTGCAAGGTAATTAGCATTTTACTCCAGGATTACGTATTTAAGTAACTTCATCATAGGCAACTGAAAGCAAATCCGCAGATATTTATTAAACACCTACTGTATATAAGACACTGAATGATACATAAATTGACAGGGCACAATCTCGGTCTTTGAGGAGGTCAAGCCAGCAATCGTATGCCTAAAAACTTTAATATAATCAATATCAAATAAATGTCATATGATTAGTTTGTCAAATGAATGTACAAATGAAATGCCAAGTGAACTACCGTTCATTGAGAGCAGGGTTAGCTCACAGTGGCCTATTGGCCAGGAAGGGCTAATTGAGCCCTGCTTCTTTTTAATTGTTATTACAGCTATTATAATGCATATAAAACGCTTGCTCTTCTTGAGCCCTCAAAAACATGGGCCAAATTTTAGGGCCAATTACCTTCAACCCCATGGGTTGCTTCCCATCAACAAAGTTTTGTTTCAGTCACGTTAGAAGCACAGACGGAGCTGTTATAACTGAAACTCTTGAGCCATCCTGCACCCCTTGAAGCAGTAGGTGATGCCAACGAAGCAACGGTATCTAAGAGGGACACAGTGTGAAGCCTGATACAGAAAATACCTCTTCCCAGAAGTTATATATAAATAACCAGCATGGTTCACTGGAAGAAGAAAACACATCCTTTGGAATCGCTCAAAACGGGCTTCAAATCCAAGCCCCCATCACCTCCTGCATGACGCCGACAAGCTACCTAAACTCCCCATCTCATTGTTTTTAATCTTGTTTATTCTGCCTTCCTTAAAGATCGACTGTGCAGTGGAGACGGGGCCGGGTATGTGGGAATGGCTGCGCAGTGCCTGGTGCACGGTGAAGCTCGGGATGTCCTCATTTGCTCTCCCTGGCCTGTCTCCCGTCATTAATGCTCAGGCAAGAGAACCAAGGATCCTTGGCCCGGATACCTGAGGACTAGGTGCTTGGGTTTGCCATTGAATTCCAGTGATAGTGCTTACATTAAGAAAGACATTTTGATTCACTCTAAGAAATTAAATCTGCTACTGGCTGTTATCAAGTCACTAATATGCATGGATCCCCGCAGCAGCCTGAGTAGATTTCCGTAACAAGTCAGTTAAGCACAGATGACAAATTCAACCACCAGTGTGCACAAGGCATTGAGGAGAGAGCATAAACTCACTGCAGTCAGAAGGCCTGGGTTATATCGCTATTGAAATATGCCATTCACATAATAGCACCCTCTCCTTGAGGGTAAGCAAGGTAAGCCAGTGGCTTGTTTGCCCCTCTTAGCCTAGTGCTCTAAGACAAACGTCTGCACTCTCACTCCTGCTCTCAGAACACACTCTTACCCTCGACGGAGGGTGCCAAAGAAATAAAAAACTGTCTTTGCTCTTCATCTGACAGTCTTCCATACTCATCCAGATACAGACAGGATACCTTTCCACAATTATCCAGGAATATGAGGAAGGAAGAATGAGCTGTTTTACAAGTGTATTCTCTTTGACTGTCTGTTTTAGATCAGAAGCTGCTTTGGTGTTTTCTAAAAAATCTGCACTAACTTCCTGAGGACCCATATCCCTTACAACAAACACGCGTTCCAAGTTGTGTCAAGCACCGGGGGTGACCTGCGTGGCTCCAGCACCCTCGCACAAGCTCCCTAGGGGCCACCCCTCTCCTTTCTTCGAGGTGGCAGCCAGAAAGCTGCAGGGCAAGTTTAAGAGCAAAAAAAAGTGACTGCTGGCAGGGCTGTGAGTGTCCCCGCCTGTTTACAGCCCTGGAGGATAAACTCAGACTGCATCTCCCAGACTCAATGAATCCAGGAGCTCATTACACAGCCTCCTGTGCGACGATCAATTTACACAGCTTCCTGACTGCAGCCAAACTTTTAAACACAAGAGACAACCTTGAAACAAAAATAAAGATCCACAGACAGAATTCTGAAAACAAAGTTCTCAAAGTACACTTCTTAGCTAAAAATGATACATTTAAAGTAAATTCTGTTTTCCCGATACACATATTTTATGTGGACGATAAGTTGCATAATCTCATAGAGGACCACAGACACACACTCCCTGCCTGGAGGAAGTTTCCAGAACATCCAGATAGGAAGAAGAGTGAGCAAGAACCCACACTGCCAAGCGTCCTGCACTGGCTTTCACTGCCATCTGCACATGGGCACCGCACGCCCTCACCCTCATGCTCCCCGGCAGGACCGGCTACTGACACCACACCACAAACCACACCAGTCAGCGCCCCAGGTGTCCACTCCACACAGCCACCTGCAAGCCTGCTGCCTTCCTTCACCTCCCTGAACGTTCCCTGCTAAAGTACATCTTGAAACTTGCTGGGGGAAAAGTTTTTAGGTTTGTGACTAGAAGTACAGTGCAAAGTAATTAGGACAAGTGTAGATGCAATTAAAATGACTCATATGATTGTCTGGCACAGGAAACCTGATCGTGTCCACGGCTGCCTGAGAAATGCACTCGCTTCCAGTTCCGTGCTGGCTTGTGTTTTGGAACCAACTTGTGATCTTGGATCCTTTCACCACCAAACATGAGCTCTGTTCAACGTGTCAGGTGCCTTAGATCCAAGCCATTAAACACAAAATAAAATGAACCCACCTTGTTGCCCTCAAAATCAGGGGTGTTCTCATGTATCTCTTCATCTTCTTTAACTATCTCAGCTTGCCTCTGGGGAGAAAATACACCACATTTTATCAACTACTTATGTGGAACTCCTTTAAAAAAATCAGAGAGCACGTGAAATAGTGCGACCTTCTAGACCACTTCTATGGGTAGAGCTGGGGAAGTCACTGCAGTTTCTCCAGATACAGAATGGCATCCACTCTGCATTTTTGTGTTTGGCTCCACCAGGAAAATGTTAACCTGCTTGGTAAAATTGCTGGAGAAACCTCTTTCTTATAAGGAGTGGTGTGGGCGCTCCAGAGACCTCTGGTCAGCAGGTGCTTTTGTAATTCTCGGGGCACTATGAGGACCCCACCCAGGGCCCTCTGCTCCCTGGTCAGCAGACGCCCTCCACAGCCTGCCTGACCTCACTCCTCATATAGCAGTGGGTTCTCACTCTCCATGGTTATTTCCTAGTTTTCATGGCACAATGGCAGAAGACAAGGAACTGTCCTAATCTGTGTCCTGGAACCTCTCTCTGCTCTTGGGGAAAAGCATGTGGTTCTGTGGCCAAAGAAAAGACTCTCCAGGACCAACTTCCTTTATATTTCTGCAGCAGTCAGGACAGGCTGATGAGGCTGCAATAACAAGCCAACCAAGTATGCATGCTGTACACGCACGGCAGCTGGCCAGGGGGTGTCCCATCCCCGCAACCACTCAGGAAACCCACTGGTGGAGGCCCCGGCGCCTCCTGTTTCCTGACTGCAAAGTAAGAGAAGATGCGGTGTGGGTGCTGCACACGCGCGGCAGCTGGCCAGGGGGAGTCCCGTCCACACAGCCACTCAGGAAACCCACTGGTGGAGGCCCCGGCGCCTCCTGTTTCCTGACTGCAAAGTAAGAGAAGATGCGGTGTGGGTGCTGCACACACACGGCAGCTGGCCGGGGGGTGTCCCATCCACACAGCCACTCAGGAAACCCACTGGTGGAGGCCCCAGTGCCTCCTGTTTCCTGACTGCAAAGGAAGAGAAGATGCAGTGTAGGAAATCAAACAATAACAAGCCAATCAAGCATGCATGCTGCACATGCGTGGCAGCTGGCCAGGGGGTGTCCCGTCCCCACAGCCACTCAGGAAACCCACTGATGGAGGCCCCAGCGCCCCCTGTTTCCTGATTGCAAAGGAAGAGAAGATGCGGTGTGGGAAATCACACACTGGCTCTTCATGCACCTGCCTGGAACCACTCACCTGTCATCAGGGAAAGCAGGTGGCATGGCCACCCTGAGTCACAGTGGGTAGAGAAGTGAATTCTCACTGTGTCACCAGAGCAAAAGAAATGCCATTAGTAATGAGCCATAAAGACCCAACGGCTCCTGCCAGCTGACCTTGACTGTGCAAGAACAGGGTTCCGAGGCAAGGCAGACGTGTAGGTATGTCTTCAGTATGGCCGACCCCATCAGCCCAGACCTCAGACCTTCTGAAAACTCAGACCAAGCCTGTATGAGCATTATCTTCCTATAGCTTATGTAGAAAAGCAGTAGCGATGAATAAAACTCTATGGGGAATGCTCAAACCACATAAAAAAATAAGCTGTGTAAAAACACATTATTTTAAAGAATAATCAACATAATGTCAATCAAAAACATGTTATTTTAAAGAATAGTAAATGTGATGTCAATCATTGATTCATTCGTCTATTCAGCAAGTATATAGAGGACACCCACCATACTGAATACCACAATGCCAGAAGACACAAGTGATTATGAGTACAAACAAACAAGGCCCTCAAGAAGTCGAGAGTCTTATAGGGAAGACAGATATTAATTAAATAGTCACACAAACAAAACAACTGTGACAGGTGCTACAAGGAGAGGTACATGGGGCAGAAAGAGAATGTAATAGTATTTAACATATATGGGAAAGCAACAAAGATATCTTCTGGTAATTGACTATTAATGTAAAATCTGAAGGATGAAACAATGTTAATATATAAAAACAGATGGGAAAACATGCCTGGCACATGGAGCAGCATGTGCACAGCCCTGTTGCAGGAAGAAGTGCCGAGCTTCAGAGTTGCTGGGGGTCAGTGCATGAAAAGCAGGAGTGACAGCAGCAATCTAACCAAAAGAGGATGCTAAGTGGGACCAGAGAGATGGTAACACAGGCAGAGAGGGGTGCAGAGATTCCAGACACATTTAGGAGGTAAAACTACGGAGTCCAAGATGATCTGGATACAGAAGGGTTGAAGAGGTCAGTCTCAGGAATACCTCTTCCATTTCTCTTTTGTCTTACTGAATGGATCTGGGTGTCATTCATGCAGAGAAGAAGGCTTGAAGACAGGGGAAGGAGACCATGAGTTGCATTCTCACTCTGCTGAGCTTCAATGTCTTAGGACATCTACAGGAGGTGTTAATTCAGCAGATGTGTATATGTTCCTTGAGGTCACACACACTGATGCTGGGGTGATACAGAATTTTATATCACATAGAGAGGACATCCAGAGTGAGAGGAGAAGATGCCCTACCCCTCATCCTTGCTGAACACCAGCATCTGATGGCCTGTGAGATGACCAGAAGCCTAAGAGAAGGACAACGAGTGGCCAGAGGGAAAAGGAAGTCAGGAGTCTCATTTGATGAGATTATCTTGCCAAAGGAAGAGGGCATTGCAAGGAAAAGAGAGTGGCCGGGAGCACCAATGGGTGGTGAAAGTCCTGTGCGACGAGAACTGGGGAATGTGTTGGGTTTGGTGGCATGGAGCGGAAGAGCTGTTTTGTGCCACTACAGGCAGAAGCCTGAAGAGGTAAAGAAGAGGGGAGAAGATGGAGAAAGTGAGAAGACACCACTGCCTGCAGATCAGCTCCACACATGAGGGGAGAGAGACACACTCAGAGAGGACTGAGACCAAGAAAGAGTTGTTGTTACTCATAACAAGAGTGTTTTCAGCGTGCTCATATGCCAGCCAGGACTTGGGCATGGGAGAAGCTGAAGACACCAAGGAGGGAGAGAGAACTATTAAGCAGTTGATAACATACAGTCCTGAGAGGCTCTGAGCAGGACAGGATCCAGCGTCTGGGAGGAGGGGAGATATGGGTAGGAGAGGATGGACCTCTCCTTCTATGATGAAGAAGGGGCAGATGGCACAGATTAAACATCCTGTACCCTGACAGCTGCCTAGCTCACAGCCAGAGCTGCCTAGCCCACAGCCACAGCTGCCTAGCCCACAGCCACAGCTGCCTAGCTCAGAGCCACTCCCTACCCTGTTCCTCACCAAAAAAAAAAACATTCAGCCAGGCGCAGTGGCTCATGCCTGTAATCCCAGCACTTTGGGAGGCTGAGGCAGGTGAATCACCTGAGGTCCAGAGTTTGAGACCAGCCTGAGTAACATGGTGAAACACTGTCTCTACTAAATACAAAAAATTAGTCAGGCATGGTGGTGCATGCCTGTAATTCCAGCTACTTGGGAGGCTGAGGCAGGAGAATTGCTTGAACTGGGAGGTGGAGGTTGCAGTGAGCTGAGATTGTGCCACTGTACTCCACCCTGGGCAACAAGAGCAAAACTCCAGCTCACAAAAAAAAAAAATCAAAAATTCAAACTTTTTTCAAATACTATTCATACATTTCAGGGGAGCCTGAATCCCTTTCCAGACACGAGAAGTAAAGGCTGATTCCTCTAAACCACCCAAGGTCAATCGCCTCTCCCTGGCTAGGGACAAGACAGGCATAGACACGCGGCAGCTTTCAGAGGGGTCCCTGGGAAAGCCTTTCCTCACCGTTTAAACGGTGCAGTCTCTCTACTCTCCCCAGCATTCCATGTCTTAGTGTGCCAGCCACAGCAGACTGCCACCTTGAGATCATGAGGAGACAAGCCCAAGGCCAAAGGTGAAGGCTTGGAGGGAGGCAGTGGAAGAATGGGGTGCCCAGCCACTCCCCGAGGCTCGAGGGGGCCAACCCCAGAGCCTCTCCCACACAGAAGGCTCAAGTCCTTCTGTTACGTGACCTGATAAACGTTCCTGATTGTTTAAACCACTTCTCTTGAAGTTTCCTGTTCCTTACAGCCAAAACATCCTTACAGATATAGTAGCTAATTATACTTTTAATTTATTCATCAAAGCCAACACCCCAAGGATCTGGGTGGCCTCCGTCTGAGTTACTCTACACAGATAAAAGTGCCAAAGCCTAAAGCTTCATTAGGTTTTTTCCAATTAAACAATTCACAGATTACCCAAGTTTAGATTGACCTTCTCCTAATTAGTCCCAATTATTTTGGTTTCTCTTTGGTTGGTGACTTATTCTTATCTCTTTCTCTGGAGGGAAATGCATTACACCCCTGGGAGGCACAATGCAGGGGGCACTGCCCTAGTTGCTATTTGAGAATCCAAGGAAAGATACTCTCCTTTTGCACTGACTCTTTGAGACTGTCTAAAAATAACCAGATTTTAGAAGAGAAGAAATGGACCCAATCCTTTGTGATTTCAGTCAAACCATGCTTCTCGCGCATCAGCTGAAGACCTGGGGTTTGCACAGCCTACTTACCACCTGGGGAAGGATGAAGCAGCCTGCTCTACTAAAATGGAATTGGCCATGTTCAGAGTAAATTCTAGACTATTCCCCCAAGAAAGGAATCACAGGTGAGTGTCCTGGACCTGGCAGGGTTTCCAATTGTACACATTTGTCCACCTTCTTAAAGTAGTTACCAAACTAAATATAATCTTATCACTGGAAGAAGACCTTGCTTTTGTAAAAACGTAGTACTTAAATCAGAATTTCAACATTAATGTTTTAACATCTGGGTGCCTTTTTTGCACAGATTGTAAGAAAATTGTTCCTTAACATTGGGGTAAAATGATTCGAGACTTTAGTGTAAAAATTCACTGCTCTCTGAGAATGAAAGATTATCAGGCAGCAGGCACACAGGCCACGCACCCCCGCCCATCTACAAATTCCCTCTGCAGATGGAGATGGTGGGGGAGGGGTGGATGCCAAAGGGATACATTATCTGCTATTATAACCAAAGATTAAAAAACTTTGAAAATAAATTATAATTTCTTAAAAATAAAAACTCAAGAAAGGAGGGAATGCAGCCTAGGAGGGAAAAAAAACAGAGAGTCGTTAAAGACTGGCGATAATTCACGCCACAATCACCAGTGAATCGCCTTCTCTCTGACAGCCGGCCACGCCCCACAGCTTCCACCCCGAAACCCTGTCCCTCTTGCTCCCATTGCAATTCCCACAAGCTAAGCCTTCCGTCCTATTCACAACCACTTAGTTCAGGACAAATGAGTTTCAGTGACTCTGAAGCTTCCCACTTTTATGACCCAGGTAACTGACATCACTGGATTAACTCAAGTTACCGCTTCCCTAATGCAGAACCCCAATCTTGATTCTCTCATGAGCCACAGATGAGCACCCACAGAACTCTGTGAGGGTCTCCTTGTCAAGTTTGTGCTACAAGAATGAGCTTTCAAAACAGCCAGGAGCCTTGAGACACCAGTGTGAACCTCCTAACACCTGCCCATAAGCCAGGGGCTCTGCAGAAATCCCTGTGTCCGTTGATAGAGACCCAAGTGACAGAAGCTGGAGGACAGAAAAGTGACTTGTATGATTAAAAGTATGTGTTGTTTTGTGAGTAAATTAATAAGAAAACAATTAAAGGCTGAACAAAAAAAATGAGAACATTCTAGAAATCCAAGTACAGGTCAAAATGCACAATGAACACTCATCTTGCATTGTTAGGAAGACCAACACCCAGTGACCCCAACGACCTGGCTTACCAGCTGAGCCTCTGACCCTCCCTGCTCACATTCAGTGAGGCCGTGCTCCATTCTGTCCTCCCCTGCACAGCTACAAGATGTTCCAGAACTGACTAACAAGTACTGGGAGAAGCTCCTAGATACTGGAATAAAGGAAAGGTGACAGCAAAGGGGGCTGCGGAGTCAAAGTCTTATTTATCATCACAAATTGTAAAGGTCATATGAGGCCCCTCCACAGGGGCCAAGGACGGGCCACATCCTTCATTTCTCCTAACCTGACAATGGGAGTTTAGTAACAGATATTGAAGGTGTCACAGGAAAATCGAAGCATCCTCCCACATTGGACATCCTCCATGGATGCTCAGATGCTGTGCTGTTAGTGTCACTGACCATGAAGCGATGGCCTGGGATTTGGAGGACTCTGCATTCATGAGGTTCCCTTCTTCAACCTAGAAGGCTTGACTCCAAATTCATACATTTACTAGTCGGGATGTTATATTTTGTAATATTTTATCTTTATGGTGCCACTACACTGGAGAAAGCCTAATACTGCAGACACAACGAGAAACAGCATGTGAGACGCTCAGGCTAACCCACAAAGTTAAAATCAATTACTCAAAAACAGGAGACAGTATTCCAGATTACTAAAGAAGTCAGCACCATCAAGGCATAATACTAGGGCCAAACCGTCCTTCACTAATGGCCTGGAAAGTTCTCATGACATGGATATATGCACCTTCCCTGTGTCCATGGGGATGCCAGTCACCCTGACTCAGAGCCAAGAGCCTGCCCAGCAGGCAGCACAGGCGCAGAGTGGGACAGGACAGCCAGCCACCCTCGTGCAAGTTCTCCAGGCTCAGCCCACTCAGACGCAACCACCCACCCAGTCCATGACTGTCCCAGGAACAGAGGGTCTGCACAAACCACATCCTATGTTCCTGCTCCACAGGAAAGAAGGAGGTCCTTGGACAACCGCACACAGGCAAGGCCTCAACTGTGTGTCATGAAGAGTCCTAGCAAGAAAAGGTTCGTGGGCAAATAATTAGAATTAACCAAAAACTTATACATAATTTTAACTCTAGGACTTCTCTGAAACAATACACTCATGTGCACCATGATTCCCCCAAGGAGATATGAGAGCGGCGCTTCCCACGTGTGCATTTTCAAAGATGCAGAACGCAGTTTGGGCAACACCGCTCTGTCTACACGGCCTGAGCTTCATGCCTTGCCTCTGTTGATCAAGCGCATGGGATTTTCTTGTATCCACTTCTGGCAGATTTCATAAGCTTTTGTGACACACCTGCTGCATGTCAGGACCCGGCGAGTGGGAGACAAGGCGAGGCAACGTCCTCCCCGGGTGTGCGCGTCAGGACCCGGCCAGTGGGAGACAAGGTGAGGCAACGTCCTCCCCGGGTGTGCTGTGCAGGAAGGTTCCTCCCGGCACTCAGCTGTCCCCAGCACCCCAGCTGACAGCCGCTCTTTCTGCTCTTGCCACGCACGGAGGATGCAGAGGGAGGACGGCTGACCTAGCTCACCCTCAGGGGTTCTTCCTGTCCACAGACAATGGCTGAGAGTCTGTTTCTGTGTCGCTCAAAGCCACAGGACTTGTGTTAATATTGTCGCTTGACAGCGAGAAAGTTCCATTCACTGAGACTTCGCCCTACCTGGTGTGGAAAACTGCTGCACAGAAAACGCTTTCTGGAAGCCCCTCCTCTTCCACGGCTGGTGGGTGGAGCATCCCAGGGACCTGCCAGCCCTCTTCCCTCCTCTCACCTCACATTAGTGTGGGGTAATCGAATTCACTCCACTGCCTCAAAGACGATGGAAATCAGAATCACCGGCAACCAAAACTTATGAATATGCTTATTATACGCAAAGTTATGACAACAGTGTTTGTCATACGAGGATTCTGCCTGTGTTGAAAAGTTGTGTTGGACACGCTCAGTCTACAACCCAGAAAGCCACAGTAACATCCTAGTGACAACGGTACATTTGGCATACAAGTAACAGCCTAAAATGTCCTAGTTTCCTTATCACTAGAAAACTCTTAAATGGGCAATACGAAATATTTTAACTGTTAGTTTGGATTTTCAGGGAAAATGAAATCTTTTAGCCACTTTTCACATGTCAAGGAAAAGAGAAAATAATATTACTAGAAATTTAGAAAATATGACAGGACTCATAGGAAAGGTGTTCAAAATGCCAAAAAAGGAAGTGGAAAGCTAGAATATTGAGATGCAGTCTGTAACATTTTTCAAATGTGTCACAGAAAATAAGAAGTACAGCAGAAGTTAAAAAACAAAGTGCCAAAGTTAAGAGTGATCCATTCGGAGAAGGGAGTGGAAAAGTTCGCTGGATACCAGGATTTAGTGGTTTATAGTTACGGGAGCAGGGGTGGAACCTCATCTATTTTAGAGGAATAAAAATGGAACTCTAATGCTAATATTGACCTTTTAGAGAATATACATTCTTTGCTCAAAAACTAAGAATTGGAAATGTACTTGTTTTGCCTTCAGGTGGGTAGTGAAGACAAAACATGCATTTTAGGAGATCATTGAGCACAATCTGCCATTTGCCCGAGTGCTGGAGACTCACTCAGGTGCGCAGCTGGGCTGGAACCCTGGCCTGACCCCACCCCTTCTCAGAACCCTGTTCCCCACTCCTCCCTGAGGCCAGGAGGAGGGAGCAGTGCCCCAGCGTCCACCATGCACCAGTGCTGGCCGCACACTCAGGCCACCCACAGACCTGCACAGAGGCAGCATCCCCATCTATGGATAAGGAAATAGAGGCTCAAGGTTTCATAATCATGCCATCTGATCACACTGTTTACTCCATTATTCAGTCATCATTTCATAAAAAAACTACTAAGGCCTCCTCCATGCCGGGAACTCTGCGAGGTACAAGGCCCAACAGTGAGCGAGGCAGCCAGCCCCTTTCCTTATGGAGTTAGTAGCTTAGTGAGGGGATGGACACAATCGTCAAATAATGATGAAGCCAAATTTGCAGTCACACACAGTGAAGTATTAAAAGGCGTCTCTCCAGCAGAAGCTGTGGGGGAGGTGGGAAGACCGGAAAATGCTTGACACAGGATCTGAGATGAGCAGTCTCTAACGAGGAGGAACACAGAACATTCTAGAGTCCAGAGAGAATTTGCAGGAAGAGGGTGAAGGATGACGCCAGGAGCTGATGGAATGGAGTGAAGACGGCATGGACATCGGACCCCGGATACCCACCTGGTCCACAGGCACCTCCAGCTGCACATTGTGCTCCTCTTTGACGTCCAGCGCCCCTTGGGTTTCCTCGCTAGGAGTCGGTGCTTTATACACGTCACTTTCTGGGGGAAAATCACATGGACAAACTTTTGAAACCCATGGAGAAGCTGGAGTCCACTGCATATTTCCTGACCCAAACCCAAGTTACAAAGTAGGGCATCCTGGAGCTTCGGGCAGGCCACCTGGTCTGCGGTCCCAGACCCTGTTTGCCTCACCCCGTTTCCCTCTCGCCCTTCCTGTTTGCATCCGCCAAGGTGCTCAGCATGGTGGCCTCGATTTTAGCCCCGTCTGCTTTTGTCTCTGTCTCCATGAAGGTCCTGGACCCTGAAAGTCATGCAATTGCTGTGCGCACCACGGTAGTCAGTCCCCGAGATGAAGCACAGGGAAGGCCTGTGTCCACCAAGCCTGGGTCCAGTTAATTCCGTTAGAAATAAATACATGCAAAGTAACCCCACTGGACAGTAAAGTAATAGAATAAATTTTAAGAAAATGCAGCTTCAGCCAGGTGCAGTGGCTCACGCCTGTAACCCCAACACTTTGGGAGGCCAAGGCAGGTGGATCACTTGAGGTCAAGAGTTCAAGACCAGCCTGGGCAGCATGGCGAAACCCTGTCTCTACTAAAAATACAAAAATTAGCCGGGTGTGGTGGCGGGTGCCTGTAGGCCCAGCTACTTGGGAGGCTGAGGCACAAAAATCACTTGAACTCGGGAGGCAGAGGTCACAGTGAGCTGAGATCACACCACTGCACTCCAGCCTGGGTGACAGAGAGAGACATCATCTCAAAAGAAAAGAAAAGAAGAAGCCAAGAGGGGAGGAAGGGTGTTTAGGAAAAATGACTTCCAAAAATGTTCAGCTGCTGCAGAGAAGCACAGGAAAGCCTCTCCCGCCACCTTGCTTTCTCCTCCATAGCCAGCCACACGACTCACAGTCTCTCACTAAGTATCCATACATGAGATGGGACATGAATGTGCCTCATTCAGAGCTGGGCACCCAGTGAGAGCTCAATGAGAGTTAGTAATAGTAGCAGAGTTGTAAAAATAGATGTAAAAGCACTTTCCAAATTATCTCATTTTAAAACCAGCTCTGAAGATCTTTTAAATGTCTCTTATACTCAAAAAGACATCTTTTAAATGTCTCTTATACTCAAAAAATACACCTAAACAATCTAGGTGGCTTTTATGTTCATGTTTCTCCCAAAAGATAGATTTATTTGTTGTTTTCTATGTCATCAGTCTTTAGGAAAGAAGATACTCAGTCCTGGTGTAAGCTGATTTTAAACACTGTATTTATCTTGGAGGCCCCCTAATTAGTGAATCCCATTGCCTTCAGCAGTGAAATGTTGTTTTTCTGCTCTGCCAACTACTGACCTACCTACAAGCTGAACCTTTTATTAATAAAGCAGATAGTTACAAGTCAAACAATATTTCTGGAGTATAAAATTTTTCTGAAAAAAAAAATCCCACGTTCTTAGCCTGGTAAAGTTTCAAACTGCCTACGATAGAATGAAATTGCACGTCACCTGCGCCCCTTTGGACTAAAGGTTCTGTCAATGTTTTCTTCTTTTCTTCTTTGGCATAATAAACAGAATCCTGTGTTTTAGGGGGTATGCCATCATATTTCCAAGGTTCTTTTCCTTTGGAATCCACCTACAGGACAAATGAAGAAGAGAAAGTCCATTAGGAACAGTGGGGTACAAGGAGTCCGATTGGGTTCTCTGAGTGTGGTGAGGAAGACACAAGTTCCTCAGAGGAACAGGAGGAGGAAACTCAGGCACCTCCAAGAAGCCCCACTTCAAATGCAGTCTCTTCTACTCTATTACTTGCATTCTCCTCTGAAAAACAGCAAAAATAATTCTCTCCCTCCCTCCCAGTGCCTTGGCAGGCAGAGAAGGTTAGTTCACTTCCTAACTGCAGGTGGCCTTCCTAAAACCTGACAAAATAAGGGCTTGCTTTAGAGGAACAAGCAAGTCAAAGGAGGCGCCTCTGGTTTTTTGGAGACACTCTTTAAAGCTTAATAAAAACTGCTGTTCAACAAGCATCACAAAGCCATTCCTGCTGGAACCTCTGAGCAGGATGAGAGTATCTGTGATGAAAATTAGTCATGTGGCAGTTTA
Source organism: Pongo pygmaeus (assembly GCF_028885625.2). Lineage (NCBI taxonomy): Eukaryota > Metazoa > Chordata > Mammalia > Primates > Hominidae > Pongo > Pongo pygmaeus. Next base: position 130,323,959 of record NC_072385.2, read on the forward strand.
CTTTGGGATTGCAATAAGGGAGAACTCACATGATTTTTAATCTGTAAACAATAACAACAAAGCACAACTAGAACACAAAGTAAGATGACATGCAGATACCTGCTCCTCAGATTAGGACGTGGTCACATCGTGATGAATATGTCTTAAGGTGAAAGTATCTAAAGTCGAAAATGCATTTAACACACCCAGCCTACTGAACATCATGGCGCAGCCCTACCTTAAACGTGCTCGGAACACTTACGTTGGCCTGGAGGCAGGAAAAGTCATCTGGCACCGCCATCCACTGCAGAGGGCACGTGGCTGACAGGGAGCTGCGGCCGTCACTGCCCAGCATTCCGACAGTATCCTACAGCTTTCTACTGAACACATGAAGCTTTTGCACCATCATACAGTCAAAAATCCTAAGTCGAACTAAGTCAGGACTGCCTGTAATTCCCTTAGCACCATCACAATTCTATCCCATAAACTATCTTTATAATACAAAATGTCTTTTTTAGGTTTTCTTTTTTTGATCTTTTCTCAAGTATTTGGAAGTGAATGCAGGCTGAAGTATATAAATAGGTATTTCTCCTGAGCTCTCTATGTCACTTAAGAAATGTCAAACTAAAAACACCTGCCTTGTACCATTAATATATTGTATATGATGCAAACTACCAGGTTTTTGATCTTTGTGGAAATTAAGGTATGAAAATAGCCCTCCAACCTTATACATGCGACCACACAAAATGTTTCTACCTATTTTAAGGAGTTTTCCTACGAGCTGAAATCATGTTATTAAGAAGAAGAAATGAGATCTTAGCAGAACTGGTCACGGAAACAGAAAATGGTATATGGTGCTTGTATTTTGGCTGGGGGTTGGGATTCTGAAAGTCTAGTTGATTCTTTTTAGCATCACTGAACTCTGGTTGTTGAGACACATTTTCCATAACTTTGGCCTCTAAGATAAAGACACTGTGTGTGTGTGTGTGTGTGTGTTTGTGTGTGTGGTGTGTCCTATTATCTCTGGAATAGTACTCAAAGGACAATGACAAGCATGCACGACCCACCCTCGTAACGAGGGCGCAGAAGCAGTTGTGACACAGAATACACAGCAAATGAGAACCGCCCACGGTGTGACCCAGCCCCCACCACCCTGGGCACTGCAATGAGATACAAACGCGGAGCCTCCACCCTGATGTGGAAAGTCGCCCAAAACGAAAGTAACTTTGGATGCAGCAGGATGGCTGGGCAAACAGGGGGCACCATGTCATTACACCAATTTACTTCTCATCTCATACCTTACCCAAGCACATGCAGGAAATGTGAGTTTTTGCAAATACCTTATTTCTGTGAAATCAGGAGCAGCACAGGTGCACCCTCTTGTCAAGTCTCGGCTCAAATCGTCCCTCTGCCCTGTCATTCCCAAGAGGGGTGCCCTGTCCCATCCCTTGCCCTTCACACTTTACCCACAGCAGCATATGTAATCCATAGACAATTTATTGATGATGTTTGTTGTGTTTTTCTTTCATCAGCAGAAGGTTAGAAGCCACCCAAGGGCGAGGATGTTGGTTTGTTTCTCCATTAATGAATTCCCAGAGCCTAGAACCATGCCTGGCACATAGCAGATGCTCAGTAAATATTTGTTAACTGAACAGGTGAATAATGCCAGCACACCTGATCACTTCCCACCATCCAAACCCTTAAGGAGGTAGCCACAGCCTTGGGAAGACATCCAAACTCCTTAACCTAGCACAGTGGTATTCATGCTCCAAGATCCACCTGTCTTCCTAGTCCAAGCCATCCTTCCCTGCACCATACCTGTGCTGCTACAGCTTCCTTCCACGTGGAAGTCCCTTCCTCACCTTCTTCTTATGATGGCTGATCCTCCAAACCCCAGCTCAAGCCTCACCTCAACGGTCTCTTTGATGTGTTCCTATGACACCCTGACATAACTAACCACCGTGCTAAACAAAGAGTCAGCTCTCAATATGTGTGTGTGTTCAATTCAGCAAGCATCATAGTTGCTCAGTAAATCTCTGCTGATTTAACGAACTGAGCAGGAGGATGGAAAGACAGTAGGGAAAAAAGAGTTGAAAATCTGACATTTCTTCAGACAAGAAAATGCAGGGCATTGATAGACACAGATTCTGCAGGCCAATATCTATATCAAGTACATATTTTATCTGAACTATTTGGGAGGTTTCTTACATCATGCACCTTTGCCTCTTAGTACTTTAGAACTTAATACTGAAGACGTGGGATCTATTTAATACTTCAGAGTGTGTTTCCTCACAATAGAAACATCATCTCTTACATAATCAGAGACAATTGCCAAATTCAGGATATTCATCTGATATAGTATTTTCATCTATTCTACCATCCATATTCCGATTTTATAATTGTCCCAAAAATGTGCTTTCTAGCATTTTCCACTCAAGAAAAGATCTGTTCAGGATTCACATCACATTTAGATGTCAGACCTCCTGAGTCTCCTCTCACCTGGAACAGCTCCTCAGACTGTCTTTCATGACCTTGGCATCTTTGAAGAATGTAGGCCTGTCTTGCATTGCTTTATAGAAAGATCTAGAGTTGGCTATGTATTAGTCCATTTTCATATTGCTATAAAGAAATACCTGAGACTGGGTAGTTTATGAAGAAAAAGAGGTTCAATGGACTCACAGTTCCACATGGCTGGGGAGGCCTCACAATCATGGCACACCTTCTCCACAAAGCAGTGCCCCTGTCCTTTCCAGCTAATGCCATCTGCAGGACATACAAATATGCTCTTCCCTCCCAAACTTCCCTGCCCTAAACTTTGGCCCAGGCCTGAGTCTGTCTTAGTCAACCTTCAGAATAGAGCTTGTTGATGAACCTCATTTAAGTGGAAGATCTTGACTTCTTAAACAGCGCAAATTACAATATGAGTTGGAAAACTGACTAAAAGAAAGCAACAAAATTTTAATTCCATGGAAAAGGGAAAACGTAATCTAACCCCAAACACTACAGGAGGACCTTACAAATTGAATCACACCCAATCCTAGTATTGCACTTACTTTTCTTAATTTTGCTCAGTTTAAACTGTCTTTTAAACATGGAGTCTCAAAGCAGTTCACAATACTTGGGTCAGAGGAGAGCAGAGACTACATCTTTCTAGTTGCATATAATAGAGGTAAGTGATGAGAACTGATGAAGTCGATGCCTCCTCTGGTTACATTACAATTCTAATTTAGTCTGCTCATACTAACTACCATGCTAAAAGACTAAACGTCTGCAAAGGTTGCAATAAAGCAGGATTCAAATTTTATTCCAGTTTTCTATATCTGAGCAGCAGCATCCTCAACAGTCACTGAGCAGCTCTGGTGGGTGAATTCATTCATTCCCTTAATAATCGCCTACTGAATGTCTACAAGGTATCCAGCTAGAAAACACATGACTAAAGAGCACGGTTCTATCCCAGAGAGCGCAGCAGAGAGAAATACACAGGTAGCACCAAGTGCAAGTGCCTCACTTGGTTTTGTGTCCAGCCCAAAAGAGCAGAGTCCATTCTAAAGGGTGGGCTGTGAAGGATGCTGGAATGAGCCCAAAAATGGCTTTACAGAGAAAATGGTGCTTACAGTCAGACAACGGGAACAGTCAACAGTAGGATATATATTCCAGGGAGAGAAGAAAGCAGGTAAGAGTAAAGGGCTGTGAGACTAGAGACCCTGTGCAGCGTGGTGGGACTAGGGCCACCTTGGCAGGTGCTCTTGCATTGGTGACACAGAGCTGGACAAGGATACAAAAGCCTGGGTATGAGCCAGGGTCAAGGGCAAGGAGCCTTCAGTTACAGCAGACTGTAAACTAGTTCAACCATTGTGGAAGTCAGTGTGGCGATTCCTCAGGGATCTAGAACTAGACATACCATTTGATCCAGCCATCCCATTACTGGGTATATACCCAAAGGATTATAAATCATGCTGCTATAAAGACACATGCACACGTATGTTTATTGCGGCACTATTCACAATAGCAAAGACTTGGAACCAACCCAAATGTCCAACAATGATAGACTAGATTAAGAAAATGTGGCACATATACACCATGGAATACTATGCAGCCACAAAAAATGATGAGTTCATGTCCTTTGTAGGGACATGGATGAAGCTGGAAACCATCATTCTCAACAAACTATTGCAAGAACAAAAAACCAAACACTGCATGTTCTCACTCATAGGTAGGACTTGAACAATGAGAACACATGGACACAGGAAGGGGAACATCACACACCGGGGACTGTTGTGGGGTTGGGGGACGAGGGAGGGATAGCTTTAGGAGATATACCTAATGCTAAATGACGAGTTAATGAGTGCAGCACACCAACATGGCACATGTATACATATGTAACAAACCTGCACATTGTGCACATGTACCCTAAAACTTAAAGTATAATATTAAAATATATATGTATATATCATTGAAAAGGATGTTGGAAATTATTCAATAAAAAAAAAAAAGAAAAAGAAAAATCCGTGACCATTCTAGGAGCCTGGTTGGCAGTGGGAGCTCCTGAGGTGGGTGACATCCTGAGCTGCGCTCACCAGTGCTGGGTCGCAGCCCGCCACGTCAGCTGTGTGGTCTCTGGTCTCTCTGAGGTGCAATAGAATGGAGATGGTGCCTGCCTCCTGGGGCTGTGCTGGGGACCACAACACTTCAGACAGGGAGGAATCTCAGAGCCAGGCTGGCAGTCGGCCAGTGCTCATCCAAATGCCAGAACGAACCTCTGTGAGTGAGTGGAACGGGTGAGACTTGACTCCGGACACACTGGCAGCCGTTGGGCATCAATGGTGGTCCAGGGGAGGGGTGTGGAGGGGCACTCTCAGGAGAATCAGTGGGCAGTGAACAGACGTAACCCAAGCACTCAAGGTCCATGTCCCCTCAGGATAAAGTCCAAACTCTTGCCACCCTCCCTCAACACTCAGCCCTTCATCCAGGCCCAGCCTGCCTCCCCATCCCCTTCCCAGGCAGCCTCACACACGCTTGCTGTGCCCCAGCTTGTCAGTTCCCCTAAAGCCCTACTCTCTCCAAAACAGCTGCCTCCTCTCAGCCACCTGGAGAACTCTCCTACACATCCTCCAAGACCCAACTCAAAGGTCGTCTTGTTCCCACACTGATATAGTTTGGATGTTTGTCCCCCGCCCAAATCTCATGTTGAATTGTGATCCCCATCCTTGGAGGTGGGGTCTGGTGGGAGGGGTTTGGGTCATGGGGGTGGACCTCTGATAGCTTAATGTGTCCTCACAGCAGTGAGTTCTCACGAGATCAGGTTAAGTGTGTGGTACCTACCCTGCTCCCCCCGACTCTGTCTCTTGCTCCTGTGTTTGCCATGTGAGACGCCTACTTCCCTTCACCTTCTGCCATGATTGGAAGCTCCCTGAGGCCTCCCCAGAAGCTAAGCAGATGTTATTCCCATGCTTCCTGCAGAACCGTGAGCCAATTAAATCTCTTTTCTTTATAAATTCCCCAGTCTCCTATATTTCTTTATAGCAGGGTAAGAATGAATGAATAAACACAACTTCCTTCCCCCAATACCCCCTCTGCACACTACAGCACGTTATGAATAGTTCCACGGCCACATGCCTTGTGGTTTTCCACTTACACAGCCATTTCTCCTTCCAGCCTGCAAGTTTCCAAGGACAGGAGCAGGACAAAGTGCATGGCACTCCAGATGGCTTTTGTCAGAACAACATGGATCTACAGCAGCACTTGGTAAAAAAAAAAAAAAAAAAAAGGATCAAAAGGATCAAGCAAGAAAACATGGATCAAGCAGGAATCCATGGCTTTCACAAGGAAGCATGCATGAACCTCACATCTTACACCCACATTTCTCTCCGTCTCAAGTCTCAAGCCCTCCAAAATCAATGTGAGCTCTATTTACAAAAGGGACAGGTACCGCTTCTCAATTTCATTCATCTTTCTCCCCACTGAAAATGTTTTCAGAAAATGAACCTGAGGCATGTTGGTTTTATTTCTCTGTAGTGCTTTAAAGACTATTATTTTTCTCCAGAGCCTATTTCAATTAATCCAGCTATATTTTAATGCTATTATAAGAGATTGTCTAGCTCAGGCACACAAAAGGTAACCTCCCAGGGTAACTTGGGATGAGTCAGTTTGTCTAATTGAAGGACAGTAACAAACTATTTCAGAGTCAGTCCGTCTTCAGGTAAGGAATGACAAATGCTGACAGCAAAAAGTTCCCATGCAAATGTCCCAGCCCCATCCCACGTGGGTCAAGGTCTTCTACCAATGAACCAGGCCTGCTTTGAACGTTTATTAAAGTGGAAGATTTGCTAACATTGAACCTGGCTGTTGCATCCTCAGGCTGCTAAAAGATGACAATTGCGGCCTTGATTGTTGTGAGATATTGCTCCAGCCTTGACATGATTAGCCAGCAAATGTCAATTCCAAAGCACTCATTTCACAGTGAACTTTACTGTTCAGAACAGGTTATTAAAGTGTGGGTCTCAGTCTGGTACTGCACATGCCTCTGCAACTGTTTTCATGCACACACGCACGCACCTCCTTAATTTATATGCCTTACCTCCTTTTCATTACCGTTCGCTACCAACACTTGTGCTCTATGCCCAGCAGAATTTAATATTAATGTTCTGATTGCATATGTGATATAAATATAATACTTATTAACTATTTACTGATTTTTCACAGAAGCCTGCACCATAAAACATTCATTTTAATATCTGAATGCAATTTTAAACATTTATTAAATTAGCATTTCTTCTTTGGAAGGCAATAGCTATTAAAATCACAGTAAATGCAGTTCCTGTAAAACTGAATGCTATATAATGAGAGCAGCTTCATTCAATTACTTTCATTGGACTAAAAGTTCCAGTTAATTGTGCCAGACAGGATACTGGCAGACTCATAATGACATATTTTCCAATGCTCAATATTTGAATCAAGCAATAAGTGAAGTGAACCCATAGAATAATGCAGGCTATTTTCAAAGTATATTTCAGATGTGCTAATAAGTAAAACTGCATTCATGATTTTTTTTTTTTTTTGCCATTTCCTTGGGAAATGGGCTTTTTTTTTTATTTTACTTTAAGTTCTGGGATACATGTGCAGAACGTGCAGGTTTGTTACATGGGTATACATGTGCCATGGTGGTTTGATGCACCCATCAACCCATCATCTAGATTTTAAGCCCTGCATGCATTAGGTATTTGTCCTAATGCTCTCCCTCCCCTTTCCCCCAACCCCCTAACAGGCCCCAGTGTGTGATGTGCCCCTCCCTGTGTCCATGTGTTCTCATTGTTCAACTCCTACGTATGAGTGACAACATGTGGTGTTTGGTTTTCTGTTCCTGTGTTACTTTGCTGAGAATGATGGTTTCCAGCTTCATCCACTTCCCTGCAAAGAACATGAACTATTTCTTTTTTATGGCTGCATAGTATTCCATGGTGTGTATGTGCCACATTTTCTTTATCCAGTCTGTCATTGATGGGCATTTGGGTTGGTTCCAAGTCTTTGCTATTGTAAATAGTGCTGCAATAAACATATGGGTGCATGTGTCTTTATAGCAGAATGATTTATAATCCTTTGGGTATATACCCAGTAATGGGATTGCTGGGTCAAATGGTAGGGAAATGGGCATTTTTAACAGTGCAAATGCAAGTTCTTTTGCTAAATTAAGAAAAAAATATTTTCTTCTATTCAAAATGGAAACTGAGAACTAAGAGGCAAAGAGCTGTGCTCTCACATCTTTCAAACATTCTGGACAGTGCACCTCCAACAGATTAAATTAGAACTTCATGGCCTTGGAAGGAAGTCTGATGACAGGGATCCAGGAAGAGTAAAATAAGAGGGAAGAGAGGAGGGAGTCAGCTTTCCCTGAGACCCACAGACGGGAGGTCCAGTCAAGCCACTTGAATGTTAGGTACAGCTGGGATTCCAAGTGCAGAGGTCAGAGGCCAGATGCCTGCTCTTAAAACACTACAGCTTTGCCTTGATGGCAGCAGTTAGTTTACTAAGGAAAAACGTCATCACACGTAGACGAGATGTCACCCACTTCACAGACAACAGTTAGATGCGAAGGAGGCCCATCCTTCTATTCCACAGAGAATCCACAATGATAATCCCAGACAAACACGGAAGCAGATGTATCCTCTGCAGGACACGCAAGGAATTTGGCTTGACATCGAAAATACTTTTATGCATGGATACCATCTCTCGTGCCTCCCTTCACTCTCATGTAATAACTGTGCTCGTCTAAAGCAAAGCAACTTCTCACACAAATGTGCAACCCAAAGTCCTGCTTCCTCCTCCTGCAGACCTGATCCCAGCTCCTGAATGCACCACCCTCCCGCCATCCCTGGATTCCTGAGGTCGGTCTTGACTTCTCCCACGTCCTCCACAGTCATCTCGAGGCGCCACATTACTCTCTGTTATTCTCCATCTCACTTCTTTGAATCAAGATTCCATGAATCATACTGCAAACACGTAGCTATTTTATGTGCCACTAAGAAAGAAAGGAAGTGCTATTTAAAGCATGTCAGCGTGCTTTAATTTCCTAGAAGTTCTATTTTCTGCTTACTGAAGAAGCCCTTCTAGAACCATTTAGACACCCATTTTTATGACATAGCATGCTTGTACGTAAAGAAAAATGAGAAAATAACAGAAACAAATCACCTGAATACCCTCCAAGATTTTACATCCAGAGTCTGACTCTTCTGAGCCACTTTTTGACTCCGAGTCAAAGGCATCAGTGCTTCTGCATGCAGCGTGGGAAGGATGCCCCGCCCTCATCTCTGAATTGCCCCCAAGCCATTGGTACCTGAACTGCACATTTTGGTGCTGGTGCTTCTGCCCTGCAGAGTCGAAGGCAATCCTTTTGCACCACTTTCAGGAACAAAACGCACGCGAGTGTGGTTGGTTGCTTGCTGGCCACACAGCCCTCCCCTCTCAGGCTGCACACAGGTTTGCAAAGTGAATTGGCTCTTCTGTGCTCCTCTGTTGAGGGAGAGCCTATTTCTCCACCTCCTGAAATCTAGGCTAGTTTGTGACATCCTGCTGGAAGATGAGAGGCCACGTGGAAGAGAATCAAAATGCTCAACAACCAGCACTAGCTGCCAGATGTGTTGGTGAAGCCAGCTTGGACATCCCAATCCAGCGAACCTTCCGCTAAACACAGCCTCATAAGCAACCAAGGCGAAACCAGCCCAAGACCTCTGCAGCCAACCCACCGGACTTAGAGAAATCATAAACCCTTGTTGCCTGAAGCACCTGGGTTTGGGGGTGGCTTGTTATACCATGTAGATCACTGACACGGGCAGCTGCAACTTTGTGTGTCGACCTCCCTGTCTCAGGTCCTACACAAGAGCTGGCTGTCACTCTGCAAGAATAGATGGAATTGAAGAAGAATATACTCAATTGATGGCAAATCTGCATCGTGATGTTCTACTTTTAGGCCTTTCCGTGTATATAATAACTTTTTGTTTCAATTCTCATAGAAAAATCATTTTGAGGATATTTTACACAGCAGTCAAACTCAACATGTACAGAATCAACCCCACACACAATTCAACTGAAGACACAGTCAAATGAGCAGCTACAGCCAAGTTTATCCATGAGCAACCAGCACCTGCAACATGGCTGCCCACAGGAGTCCTGAGACGCTGTCGACGTCAGATGCACCTGTTCCAGGGATGTCGGGATGTAGGAACATGCCCTCCATAGAATCAACGATACACAGCATCTCTCAAGTCCCACTGCTCTGCTCCACCTGTCACCTCACTGGGAATGTCACAGTTTCTCAGGACCAGCCCCTCCCTGTCTATTTTGTTCCCTTTTCAGTCCATACAATTTATTCCATCAGTAGTAACGAGTATCAAGTAGATATAGTCCATTGTACTCCCTTGCTTAAATGTGGATCCCTGCAAATAAAAACAATCTTCCTGGGGAGCCCAGCTCCCCTGACCCCTATGTGCCCACTGTCACAGTGCTTTCCCCCCATAGGTATCAGGTGTTTCTTCCTGACTCCATTGAGCAGTGTTGATGGGGAGACATAGGCAGATGTGGAAGTTAAACAGCTTATAGGAGAGGCATCAATGATCTGTTGGAACTGTGGAGATGGGGAGGTTGGTGCTGGTGGAATCTGGGGTGATTTAATTACTGGGATTTAATTTATTGAGCAGGAGGGCTGGGTGAGGTCTGCTAGGGTTACTCCCATGCTTATCGACACTCTGCCTTCTCCAGTCGTGGAAGCTTACACTCCACTCATCTTTGTGTCTCTCATGCTAGCAGAGTGTGCTTAGCATGCTGCCAACACCTCACCACAGCCTCGTGGACGACCAGATGAATCAACAAGTGCCCCGTTCAGGCCTGATATCCTGTGGGTCACAAGTTCTAGGTCATGTTTATGATATGTTCATTGAAGGGTCAAGAAAGACTTTCTGCTTTGTATTCTAGGTACTTTTTTTTAAGCTTGCAAATTTAAAAGAAAATCCAGCATCCAATTTTAAAGAAAGCTGATACTTTGATTGGCTGATGTTATTAGAATGTGCACACCACCAAGGGTCCCAACAGCCCCCCATATTCCACAAGGCAATATCTTAATGAAAGAACACTCCTGTATTTTTTTTTCTAATTTTGTACCTTCTTTTCCAAAAAGATATTGTGGCAATTCACATAGCAAATAAATAAAAGGTTTAACAAGTTAGAAATGGAAAACCTGGGGCAAGCAAGTAAAGAAACAAACACATTTATCATAAATGGCTAAGTTGCTGCAAATAATAATAAATTCCAGTCTCAGAGAAGTCCTGTGTGTGGAATTCTTTTCATTCTTAGAAACACACCCACTCTTCAAAATGAGCCCCAAAAAATTAATACCTGAGTTTTAAGATAACACATTTTTACAGATGTAGACCTTTATATAAGGGACAATGAATAGAGGAAGGCATATCATTTTTGCAATCTCAATGATCATCCTTCATTCATCCATTCAACAAACACCTAATATTAAAATGTTCCTTAGAGAAAGAAAATCTAAAATAAATAAGGCGATCATTCAACTCAAGAAGCTACAAAAAATAATGAGTCAATTCAGAAGAAAAGCCTTGGCAACAAAAGCCAGAGAAGGACAACATGAGAAAGAAGTCAGACAGGCTAAGCTCACTCATGAACAGACATGCAGAAATCTCCAATAAAACTTGGCAAAAAGTATTCAGAAAAACATTTTTTAAAACATCAGGCTTAATCAGTGAATGAACTTGGATAAGGACCGTGGCCGTGAACTTGGCATGAAGACTCGGGTCAGCAGTGTCGTTATTTCCAGCAACAGCACACTGCATTAGTGCAAGTGCAGAGGAAGTGCAGGCTGGGCTCACCCAGGGCTGAACACTTGCCAGGAGCACACAGTGGCTCACGGGTGAGAAAGTCAAAGCTATTTGCAGGAGAGTGATTAAAATGGCAATCATGAAATCTGAGCTGCAACAGCAGAAAAGCAAAGCCCAGGGCTACCCGTTAGTTACTGGGAAAGAAAAGACCAGGACAATGCAGACCCTCAAAGCCAGCATGTCACAGCAGGGAGGGGACTTGAGCCAGTGAGCCAGGCAGACAGGCACTGGAAAGAGTACGCGTTCAATAGCTTTGTCGAATAAAATATTAATGTCAACAGAACCACTAAAAGGCAGTTTTCGTAGGATGATCAGGGAAAAAGGAGGATCACGTAAACAGTTACGAGGACTGGTAAGCCCCTCTAGGACCCAGCTTCTGCAAATCTTCCTAGTCCTGGATCCTGATACCTCCTTGTCATTCTTCCTCGTGCTTTATGCTGCAACTTCAAACTGTGTGATCAGCGCACACACACACACATATGCATCCATACACATAGGTACACAGGCATCCACACATATATGCATCCATACACACACATGTGCACCCATACACACAAATGTTTCCATATGAATACCCATGTATGCATCCATAAAAACATATGCCTCTATACACAGGCATATGCATCCACACACACATATGCATGTGAATACATACACACACGTATTCATAGCACACGTGCACACATATGCATCCATATGCACATGCATCCATACATACACATATGTACTCATGCACACATGCACACATATGTATCCATATACACACCTCCAAACATACATATGTATTTATACACCAACACATATGCATCCATACACACATCCATACAACATATGCAGGCAACATATCCATACAACATATATGCATCCATACACACATCCACACACATGCATCCATATGTACACACATATGTAGTCATAGGCACACAAATATGCATCCATACACACACACATGCATCCATACATACACATGTGTACTCATGCACACATGCACACATATGCATCCATACACACACCTCCAAACATGCATATGTATTTATATACCAACACATATGCATCCATACACACATGCATACACAGATATACATCCATATGTACACACACACATAGTCATATGCACACACATATACATCCCTATACATTCATACATAGGCACATGCATGTGGATTCATACACACGTACTCCTGTGCACACATGCACACATATGCCTCCATACACACATGTGCATTCATACATACACGTGTATGCCTCCATACACACTTATGTATTTAAATACATACATATGTGCATCCATACATACACATGCACCCATACACACATGCATATACACATATGCATCTATACCTGCATGTGCACCTATACACACATGTATTCATATGCACACACATGCTTCCACACATACACATGCATCCATGTACACATACATATGCATCCACTCACACATATGTATTCATATGCACCCACGCACACATATGCATCCATACACACACATGCATCCATACATACACACACGTCTCCACACACATGTATTTATACACACACATGCACCCGTACATACACACACATATGTATTCACACACACGCACATGCACATGCAGTGAGCTGCTTCTCCCACTGCTGCCTTACTGTCACATCTGCCTGGAATGTCCTCCCACCCACCACCAGAGCCCACTGCCACTCATGCCAAGTTTGAATCAGTTACTCTCCTCCCTGTCCCGTAAAAGTTCAAATATATTTATGTCTTCACACCTACTGGGTTGCATTATAAATACCTATGTGTGCCTCCCAGCTCTGGACTCTGTGTTCCAAACATAAACTCCTCTCCTATTCACATCATTCTCAGAAGTGCACCTGATTTTTCTTTATAAGCCTGGCACTGATGCTGGCCCAGGAAGCTCTGTTTACAGCTTGGGCCCTCACCCTGCGCTGTGCCCTTGTTAATGCCAGAAGACGCCAGAATCAGAAACAAGTTACTTACTTGTTTTAAAAAGTTACTTACTTTTTTCTTTCTCTGTGAGTTTTTTTCAACATTTGCATACCTTCTGCAAGACAAAAGATGTTCAACTTGAAATGTAAAGCCCGGCCCTAAGTTATCTCTATAAAATGCAGACTGCAGCCTTGTCTTTAGGAGGGAAGTGACCACGAGGAGGAGCAAGCTGTCCACAGAGGACACGGCTCATGGCAACAATGATTTCCCAGCCTCGGGAGCAGAAAACGCCACAGGAATCTGTTCAATTTCCTTCCTGGAGATCAGATGGCCCAACCTCCTCCTACCACAGCAAAGAGCCCCTGTCCACCTGCTGCCCTTGCAAGTGCAGGCATCCCATTTCTAATTCCTCTTTAGTGAGGCTTTCTCCAATAGCTGCTACTCAAATTTGGAAATGCTTCTATCCCAGGATTCTCTGCAAATTCAGAGCACCTCCTTGTTCTATTCTGTTTAAGCTGCATGAACTTCAGTCTCTGAGTGATTGCATGTGGCCTCCTGTTGACCCTAAGCTCAACAACTTCGGCAAGGGGAAAAGATATTTAAGCCAGTCAGACCCGGTCAGGGCTTCCCAATGAACAGATAATGGCAAAAAGCAAAACACACTGAGAGGTGGGAAACACGTAGGGGGCAGATAGAAAGAACGACTCAACTCCACAGCCCCGCGGTGTTCCTCCTCACTGTGCTATTAGGACTATTAGCACGAATTAGGTTAATAAAATCAAGAAATATCCACGTGTGCCAGGCACACAGGTGGGACTCTAACCTAACCATCTGCCTGGATATCAAACTGCTGTGGGGTCGTCCTTGGCAGACAGGACAAAGGGAGCCTCTCTCTGCCTTGAGGTACAAACCCTAGCAGCAGGTGAACCAGAATAGGAGGAGGCCATCCCAGACGCTGTGCCCTCAGTGGAGGTTCAAGCTCTCCAAATGCAGAAGGCACTCGTACCACAAAACCTAAAGGATAGAGGAAGGCTGGCCGCCTGCATGGTGTTCAAACCATCTGTCCTGCTCCACAATGAGATGAAAAATGGCAGCTCTTTTTCTTTGCTCGAGATAATGATCATTGAAAACTTGACAAAGAACTAGCTCCAGGAAGGTTCCTAGTAAGCCCTCAAGTCATGTCCTACACGAAATGCATTTCAAACACACCCGTCAGGGCTAAACAATTGAGGATGAAGAATCCCACAGATGGGTCGGAACCACCCATCTCAGCACGCTTCACCTCCCTCCTGCTCACTGCTTCATGTCCATAAACACACACACAGTGGGGCACCCGCATAGCCATGCCCAGAATTACTACAAAAATCATGGCTTTTTTCACCAGGAGAGACCCACATCCAGCACAAATTCTGTATTTTAGATATGGGGAAGCATGCCAAATTAAGAAAACAAAGCATCATGCTGGGTGCATCACGGGCAGGCAGAACTGTGCCTAGAATCAGCTCTGAAGCTGTTGCACATTTCAACTCCTGATCTCTAAGACTCCTGGTATCCCAGAGAAAAGCAGTGGACTCTGTGTAAATCTTGCTGTCCTTGTGAATACATCATACAAGAGCAGTTCCCCCCACGCCTCATTTTTAAAATCTGAAATTGTATCATATATTAAATAAGAATATTACATTTCACTACTGAAAAATAACCAATAGCTGAACTGGACCTATTTGGGAGAGATACTGGGGAAAAGGCTAACTTTTTTCCAAAACTCAGGAAAGAAAGGTACGAAGCATGCTCACTGTTGGACCTCACTGGGCACCCTTGGAGACTTCCAGTAAGGAAAATATTTGAAGGTCTCCAGTCCCGCAGCAACATAAAAGTGATTGTCTTGCAAATCCTTTGAGTCGCCCAAAAGATGCCCATTCATTGTAAATAATCTGTAAAAACAGAAAGAAGAAATGAGATAGAGACTTGAGGACCAGTAGCGTAGGGCTTGGGGTATTTGTGAATACACTATGACTAGTGCACGGACTGCTGGAGAAACAGTGCTCATCGTAAGCAAGTGTTATCCAAACGGGCCAATTAAACCCGATGGGAGCTGCTCTTCCAGGATTAGACTTGCTTTCCACTTTTAGATTTTTTAATTAAAGTGTATTTTTAATTATATACAAGTGCTCAGAGGCTCTTGAGAACATGTTACACTCTTGGTTAGTGTTCAATTAATTTTAACTAATAACAGCTAAAATTAATACAAATTGGCCCACATTGTTATAACAATACTTAGAAAACAAACCAGGATTTATTAGCAAATAATATGCATTTTTATAAGCACCAAAAGACTAATATTAGTCTACTTTTTACTCAGTAATCCTTTTCAGCAGGTACTCCTTCACTAGTTTATTTAAGAAATAATACAATTAATTCAATGCTAAGCCTCTAAATGCATAAGACAATGAGGTAGGCAACGCATTAGATAAAAATAAGCAAAAGAAAGTCTCTGCCTCCCCAAAGTCAGGAAGCACACAAAAGCCTACAAAGCTAAATATGACAAGAGAAGTGCAAAGGGCTAGGGTCCCAAGAGGAGAAAGGCTGAACCCAGCTGCAGGCTTCACAGAGCTGGAGGAACTTGCAACAGGGTCGGCAGGGTAGGTGGGATTTCATCATGTACAGTGCTGTGCAAAAAGCCAGAACCCAGGGCAAGGAGGGGAGCTGACAGTCACTGAGGGTGAGGTGCAGGCACAGCTGTGATTGCGCAGGACAGGGGCAGTTTCCAAAGGGCCTTGAATTCTGGGGAGGAGCATTTATCATTAATTTCATCAGAATGAAGATTTCCAAGGAAGAGGGGTTAAGGGCTATGTTTTAGCACTAGTGAGTGGGCAGCTGCGGCCAGGATGTGACTGAGGAAGAATCGCCCCTGTGGGAGGAGGCTCAGAGCTTCTGCAAGAGCCTAAGATGAAGGAACGAATTAGGGCAGGAAGTGCAGGAGCAGAAGAAGAGAAGAAATGCAGGGGGCAGTGAAAGGAGGAATCTGTAGAACCTATCCCTCCACAGAGCTGGGTGTCAGAGCTGCCCAGAAGGCCAGCTTCAGAGCGCTGGGCCCCACTGCAGAGCTCTCAGCTCACGAGGCCTGGATAAGGCCTGTGTGTGGCATTTCTAACAAGCTCCTGGCTGACAAGCTGCTGCTTCTCCTGGGTCCCATCCCGAGAGCTGTTGCCTGAGACCGACCCTGGAGGCATCAAGGCAGGAGCCTGGGAGAGGCATGGCGGAGCTGCACCTGGGGAGCTGTTCGGCCCACCTGGAGCAGAGGCTTCCATGGGAAACCCAATGCTTGGAATTCTGTTCTCCTGCCACTGAGGCCTGGGGACAGTCAGTTCCCTCTGGTGGACTTGGACAGCCAATGCAAAAATCCCCAGGAGTAAACCAGGAACATGCAGAAGCCTCACTAGGGAAGCGGGGGACTGACGATGGTCCTAAGGAGAGGGCGCCCCCAAAGCAACTGCTCCCGGGGGCCAAACAGCAAGGCTCTGAAGGGTGGGAACAGACAGACCAAGAATTCACACACAAATATGAAAAATGCCATCAAAGAGATGGCAGATATTCCCGGTATGAAACAAGAATATAAAACCATAAAACAGAAGCAGTAGAAATACTGATGTGAAACTCAAGTCTTGGAAAGAAAGATCACCATAGGGGTGAGTCGTAGAATGGACGCGGAGCAGGTGCAAGCTACTGTTTGGAGGTAAAACTGAGGAACGCCCTTAGAGGAAAGCAGGGAGGAAGAAAGAAACAGGATCTGCAAAAGAAGAGCTGAGAGATGAGGGTGAGCAGATGTGCCAACACCGGCGAAAAGAATTTCAAAAGGAAGTTACAGTAAGAGTGGAAGGCGGAAATATGTATAGAAATCATGAAAATTAATTTCCTGGAATTGAGGAAAGAGGAAAAGCCACAGGTAAAAGAGTCCATGGATGCCAAAGAACAGAAACTACAGGAAAACTCGCCGGCAGACATCTGGGTGCGATACCCAAGGTCACAGAGAGCATCCTAAAGGTGCTGGGGAGAAAGACCTGGCCGCACTGCCTGGCAGGACAGGACTGACTGTGGCCTTTCAGCAGCAGCAACACAGACAGGAAAGACGCTGATATTTTCAAAATCTAAAAGGAAAGAACATTAAAGCCAGCCAGACCCTCACGTAAACAGAAAGGACGAGATTAAAATGTCCTCAGGTTTACAAGACCTCAGGAGATTCGCCACACAGACACCCACGCCAAGAACATTTTTAGAGGACGTGGTTAAATAAGAGGAACAGTGAATCCAGGAGTTGCTATGAGAATGATGTGAAGTAAAGGTGACCAAATACAAGGACTAATTTGTGTTGTCTTTTTTAAAAAAACTAAGATCAAAGAAAACATATTCATACCCCAAAATTCAGTTCTCAATCATAGCCATGTGATAGGGGCTGTTGAGGGGAGACCAACGGACATAAAATCATGCTTATGTTCTTGGCTGGGGAGGGGGAAGACACAGAAATCAATCAGCTCAGAATCTCCAAGGCTTGCTGACTGGCAGATGAGGGAGAAGGTGTGTGCAGTGTCCAGCGTGGATCCAGGGATTCTAGGTGCCAAGCAGAATGATGGAGCCGGCAACAGGCAGAGGAAGGCAAGGAGTGGGGCTGATGGCTTGGGATGGAGGCGGGTAGAGGGGAAAATGAGCTGTCAGCAGCTGGGTAACTGTAAAAAATGCACCTGAAAAAACTCAACTGGAATGTCTCTGCATAAACCAAAGGCATTTCAGGTTTTCCTTCCAGCAGCAGGGGTCTTGCAGGAATGAAGCTGGCTGTTTCTGTGTTCATTTGTTTGCTTCTAGGAAGTTGTGTACTTTTCATTCAGGGATGGAACTATATATAGATACCAAGGAACAGGACTCTGGATAGCTCAGTGCAGGACTTGGGAGGTGCCCGCTGAGTAGAGACAGAGCCATGGCCACCAAACTGTGGTTTAAACCCTACGGGGCCAACAGGACACCTGGCCGCCCACACGCTGGAGGAACAAACGGTTCAGGCACATTACCCTCGGACTCTTCCCTAAACTCATCTCGGCCTCATTTTCTTCTAAGAGAGGTACAAAGTCTACTCACAGGGTGAAGGTAAGTAGAAATTCCTTGGTGGGATAAGACAGGAAGGAAGTTCCAGACAGAAAGTGACGCATGCATCCACGTGAAAATGTGAGCCTGTATGTGATGTTCAGATTACACTCACACAGACATAGAAATGTGAGCCGGGACATCACATACAGAGAACGGCGGCTTTTACTGAAGTGTGAATCTCACGGAAATGAATAGCAAGAATATGGATATCAAATGAGATCATGCATATAAATCAAAGTGTTTTGCATCATAAAATGCTAAACACTAGGTATTTCTATTATTACTTGTATCAGAAAATGTGATGACTAAATGAAACAGCCATTTGCAAAATTGTTTTGTAAACTGGAAAACATTACAAAAATGTCAATTATTAAATGATTTTTAATGAACCTTAAAGATTGGGGATATAGTAGAAAATGTAAATATCTCTAAATTAAACTAAATCCTTTACCAATAAACAGCCAATTTGGCTGTTTTCCCAAAATAAAGGTACAGTCTATCTTACAAGAATTTTAAAATATTTACGTTTAAAGAGCTTCCTTTTCAAGACCATGTGGTGATTAAAAGATAGATGTGATTTTCAGCTGAGGCTTCAAAATCTCTGGATGCAGGGTCTCACTGGGTACCCTGAACCCTGGACTCCAAGCTCATGGGTCTCAGCTGTTAGTTCAGCCAGTTTCCCCACTATTAAGGGACTAAAAAGCAGAGATTTATCAGACAGGGTCCCAAACTTTAAGGAGCTTAAAATATAGTAGAGGAGAGATGACAAGTCCACAAATAACCATAATCCAAGGTTGATGGGCTATTTATCAGGAAGCTGAGCCCAGGACTCAGTCTTCAGGTGGCTCCTCCAACACCAACTCCATCCCACCCAGCACCTCAACTGTCAATACCATCCACAACACTCAGATCGTGTGTCTGTTTCTCCAGCCTGACCTCTTCCCTGACTTCACACTCACATATCCAGCCTAGTGCATCCAGCGCTGATGTCCAACATGCCTCGCCAACTGGACGCATCCAAAAATTAATTCTTAACTCCCCCAAAACCTGTTCCTCCTCCCACTTCCCCCTTCTCAGGAATGGTACCGACAGTCACCCAGCTGCTCTGATCAGAAGGCTGGGAGTCTTCCTCCCTTTCTCCCTCCTCTCCCCTCCTGCACTGCCTCTCCCACCACACACTCCCCACCCCCACCCCACCCCCATCTCTCGCTCACTCATTCCTACATGAGGTTGATCAGCAAGCCCCATTGCATATAGTAATGCAGCCAGAACCTTCCTGCCTTGGCCGCAGCCACTGTGGTCTCCCCTAGATCACCTGCAGGAGCCTATCCCACCTAGTAGTCAGGTGGTGACACTCCCTGTTCAGAACCTGCCAGTGGATTCCCACCACACTCACTACCCAAGCCTCTCAGCGAGGTCTACAAGCAGCCTTCACTCCTGGGCTCAGCAGCTCCTGCCCTCCCTCACCAGGCACTGCCCTGCCACCGGTGGCTTCCCACCGCACAGCCTGTGTGCCTGAGGGTCCCTCTGATGGGGACGATCTCCACCCAGATCACGATGCATTTTACTTCTCTGTGCCATTCAGATGTGTTCTCAAATGTCGCCTCCTCAGAGAAGCCCGCCCTGACCAGCCCAGTCACTCACCCCAAGCCCTGCCCTGCTTCATTCCTCTGTGCCACCCCTCACGTGGCATTTATCAGGGGTCTGCTCCTGAGCATGCATCTGTTGTCTCTCCACTAGACAACGTCTGCCCTGTGAGGACCATACTCACCCCATCCCCTCAGGGCTGAGATGGAAACCCCTCAAGCTCTCAATAAATATTTGTTGAATCGATCAACAAAGAAAGAAAGGTTCAGTATGTTATGAAGCCAAAGACATCACTTCTACTTCGAGATGGGTGAGGTCAGGCCACACCCAATGTGTTCAGTGTGTGCCCTGCACCTTGCACCTACGCTGCGATTGGGCTACTCCCTGGGCCAGGCAAGACGCACAGGACACGCTGTGCTGAGCCAGAAGTGACATCCACTGGGGCAAACAGCTGCCACTAACAGTGGTGGCCAGGCTGTTCCATGACAATGGCCCACTTCGCCTCCCTCAGACCTTTCACTGCCTTTGGGGTAGGGGCCTCTCTCTTTCCTAATCAGGCTAGTCAAGATGGGCAAACTCAAGTTCATGGGTCTCCATGGTCTCTCCACAATGAGTGTCACCTAAATCATGGATGCTGATGTTCAAAACACTCGCTGATGGATAAGGGACAGTTGTGCCCACGATGCAGGGCAGCATGACTGATGCTGAGCCCTGCACAGAAACCGAGGTGGGAAGCCCCTGCCTCAGAAGGGCCAGGGGCCAGCTCACAGGTGTGGGCCACGGGAACACACATGTGTGTGCCATGTGCATGTGTGTCCCGCCCTGGCATTCATCTTTAGCTCTTAAGACATCGTAAAACTCTGCATGTAGCCACTAGGGCCATCTGTAACCGCTGCAGCCCTGGGTATCCACGCCTATCTCCCAGCATTTTCCAGAAAGTTTCACTACAGCCAGGCCCTGCTTCCCTCAGGGCCCTCTCACACCTCCTCGCTCCTATGGCCAGGCCGTTGTCCACACAGTCCCACTACCCCAGAACACCTCCCTTACTTCCACCACCCATTTCTTCAGTACCCAGGACAGATCCGCCGCCTCTATGAAGCCTTCTTCTTCAACTCCCAGCCGTGTGGGCCTTCTGCTCTGAGAACTCCCACGGAGCTCAAGGTCCTCCTCTGTCTCACTGGCCCGAAACCAGCACTGCCTCTGATTACAGTGTAACTGTTTCCCTTAGGGGATCCGTCTCCCAGCAAGGCCGTGCGATCCTGAGTGTCAAGGCGCATGTTCTTCCAGATGTTTTGTTTGATTGTTTATCACCTCCCAGCTCGTAGAATAGTGTATGGTGCAGAGTATATACTCAACGGGCAGTGGGAAATTGAAAACGGAGAGTGGAGATCATTCCACTTTAGTCTCAGAGAAATTCACAAGCATAGCTCATCACCTTTTCCTTCCAGCAGGCGGCACGGAAAAAATTTTCAGAATTGTCGACCTCAGGCAACTTGCCCTCTTTCATCCTCCATGTCCCTTACTCCATACTAAACATTATTCCTTTCTTAGAGTGGGTCGTGCTGGTCCCCATCCACTCCCGCTTTCCCTGGCCAGGGCCTGGCCTAGGTGAGGCACAAGAGGCCCACAGGGTGCTGATATGAGAAGGTGTCCTCCTGCCCCGACTCCTCCGCGTCCTCCAGTTCTTACAGCACACATCTCTTCTGGAAGGTCTCTTAGTCTGGGCTCCCCCGGCAGTGTGCTCCCTCTCATGAACATGCTGCCTTCACCGTAGCTGCTCACATGACGTGTTTCCTCTCTGCTGGGCTGCAGTGGGGCTGAGGACCAAGACTGCTCTGCTCATGGCTGCATCCCTGGCACTCAGCCAACAGCCTCTACAAGCACATTTTCCCAACCGAGATCAGCAATTGTCTCGCACAGAGACCTACAGAATTTCACTTAAGTATTTCTCTGAGCTATTTGGATACATTATGCCAAAAGTTCAAACTATCCAATAAATCAAGTAATTTTAATACCACCAAGAATAATTAGCCTGGGCAACATGGCAAGACCTCATCTCTACCAAAAAAAAAAAAAAATTAGTCATGAGTGGTGGCTCACACCTGTAGTCCCAACTACTCAGGAGGCTGAAGTGGGAAGATCCTCTGAGCCCAGGAGGTCAAGGCTCAGTGAGCTGTGATTGTGCCACTGCACTGAGCCTGGGCAACAGAGTCTCCTAAAAAAAGAACTGGTTTAGTTTCTAACCCACACAAGGAAAAGGTGTGATGGAAATCTCAGCTGAATCATATTAGCATTATCTAAAGGATGATAAATACAGAGAAATATAAATAATGTCCCAAATGCATGAGAAACAGTAGCTGTAGTTCCCATTCAAAAGTAACACACACATTGATTTTTTTAATTCTGTTCATGTGCATATTGCTTCACTCCTTCAAGCTCAGTATTTGTACTTTCTAAGCATTTCTTTTATTTCTAAGCTCTGCACCTTTTCTAAACCCAACCATAAAAAACTAATTTAAGTCCAGGAAAAAAATAAATTAGCTTATTGATCTAATGTCTTTTTTACCCTTTAAATATTCTATTCCATTCCTTACTTCTACCATACAAGAATTTTCTCTCTGACTTTCACTACTATCATTCTACATGTGATACTTAAGATTTATTCCAAGGCTGGGCACAGTGGCTCATGCCCGTAATCCCAGCTCTTTAGGAGGCCGAGGTGGGCAGATCACCTGAGGTCAGGAGTTCAAGAGCAGTCTGGCCAACATGGCAAAAACTCATCTCTACTAAAAGCACAAAAATTAGCCAGGCATGGTGGCGGGCGTCTGTAATCCTAGGTACTCCAGAGGCTGAGGCACGAGAATCACTTGAACCTGGGAAGTGGAGGTTGCAGTGAGCCGAGATTGTGCCATTGCACTCCAGCCTAGGCAACAGAGCAAGTCTAAAAATAAATAAGTAAATAAATAAATAATAGATTTCTTCCACTACCATTTCTAACTTCTCCCAGAAGTATACACAGGTCTATCTACTGCACACAGCTTTATTTCTTTGAGCATAATACACTAATATTTATAGCTGCATTCTGGGAGCATGGAGGTATTCCCAGTACGGATTTGTGCACAAGCATCTAACTTCCACCTGCTCGTCGCCACTGCCACGAGGTTACTCATGGCTCCACTGCTCTAAACGGCTCAACAGTTTACATCCTACTCAAAAGCAGACATCAGTTTTCATTGTTGGTATCACAATTGTTGACTGTAAATCACTCTTGGATGTTTTTAATCTACCCCCAAGGGAGAGTTAACTGACAAAAGCATAAGGCAGGATTAACTGTTTCTGCTCTTCCACCACAGTGTCTACCATCGGGGGACCATCGCTGCCCATGGCTGGCTCCTCCTGACTCTCCTTGCTGTACAGCGTTTTCCCACTTCTCAGACTGAAAGATCTTCATCTCCACTGTGCCTTCTCAGGCCCTCCCAGGGCAGTCCTTCACACCTCATTATCGCCCAGAAGCATCCCCAGGTGGATGTCTTGACCTTGCCTCTGCAGCCTTTTGGCCTCCCAGTCTCCCGCTTTCCCACTTCACCTTCCTCTAATCTGCACCAACAGCCAGACCCTGGGCCTGACACCACCCAACTGGCTCTGGCTTCACGTCCACACCAGCAATGGCTCCGCCTGCTGTGCCATGAGCCCCCACCCCTGCCTGTCCCTCTCTGCCCTCACCTCGTGGACCAACTGCCCATCTGCCTTCTCCTCTCTCATCCCCAGCTGCTGAGTGCCCAAGAGCACATGCAACTGCAGGCTGGTTCCACTACAAATCTTCAGCGTGCAGTCCAGCAGGGCCCTCAACCCTGCTCGGCAGTCCTCCCATACCATGTCCCTCCCACTGCCCCCATTCTCCTCGGTCCATTTGCAAGACACAGCCTTCTCCCTTTCTAGAGTCCATTAGGCATTAATTTGCCACCTTCCTTCCCTCCTACCTTAAAGCTTTCTGTACCTGCACCCATCCTCACCTCCACCCCTGCCTTGCAGGAAGGGTGGCTCCCCCACCTTGCACAGCTTACGCATCCACCCATCCTCCAGGTCACACCCTCTTCCACCTGCTCAGGGTCTGGCTCCTATGCCCCACTCCTTCCTCCACCTTCACCCTCAGGAGAGAGGTGTGCCCAGGCCCTTCGTGTTCAGTTGTGACCATGTCTTTGTCCTGAGCCCCTCGAGCTGCAATCCCGCATCACCCGTCTCCCTGTTTCACAGCCATGTGCCCCCTACACTCCCATCTCTGCTTTCTCACCCTCCACTCCAGCCCACCCACAGGACCTGGCTTCCATCTCAAAATGCCAGTGGCCACCTGCTAACTGCAGTCAGAGAGCACGTTCTAGATCTCGTCTCCCTGGCCTCAGCCGTGGTGTTCGCTGGAAGCTGATCTGGCCCAGGCTTCCAGGCTGTGCCTTCCCGGGCCGCTGCCTCCACTCCAGAGTCTGCAGCTCTTCTGCACACCCCTCTGTGGCTTCCCTTTATCTCCCACTCCAAACTCTACCCCCAAGAACTCCACCCCCAGCTGGTTTGTGGATCCAGGACTGGGAACAGGCAGAGGGCCATGAGTCCATGGCCACAGAACACGAGGCAAAAAGAATTCAAAAAACCGCATCCAGGGCAAAGGCAGGATCAAGTGCCACGTGGTCAGATGAGGCACCAACGGGCAGGGCCTCGTAGAGGTGGAAACCAGGTCCAGCATCAGGACCACGAGGGCACAAACTTGAGGCTGGAGAGATGCCGAGGAAAACAGAGCTGCCCTTATAGGATACCCAAAACCTGGCCTGTGGGCAGAATAGGGGCATAAAAAGAATGGACTAGAGGAGGATTCTTGTCTTTGTTTTAAATGGTTTGATGTTTCTGCATTCTTGTGAAAAATCTGACCACAACGGCCCCACATTCTCACAAGGTGACAAGCAGTTGATGGACGACCCCACAGGCACCCGAGCTGCCCGCTTTCTCCAAGATAGCTCCCAGGGGGTCTCATCCATACAGACAGCTCCACTGGCTACTGAGTTCACACATCCCCAATCTAAAACTCCAGCTTCCAGCTCAGTCTGCAGCCCAGGCCTGGGGGTCCCACAGCCATGTCTTAGTTGATACTTCAACTTGTTATCAACACCAAAACCTGCTCCTCTACAGGACTCTCCACCTCAGAAAAGAACTCTCATTGGTGCGGTTGCTCCAGTATGATATGGGAGGAATAATAATTCTTCCAGTCCATGAACATGAATATCTTTCCATTTATTTGTATCTTTTTCAAGTTCTTTCATCAATGTTTTATAGTTTTCAGTGTAGAGAGCTCTCACTTGCTTGGTTAAATTTATTCCTAAGTATTTTACTCTTTTTGGTGCTTTGGTAAATGGAATTGTTCTCTTAATTTCTTTTCCAGATAGCTTGTTGGGATTATGTGGAAACACAAGTGATTTCTGTATGTTGGTTTTGTAATCTGCAACTCTACTGAATTCTTTTATTCTAACAGTTTTTCGGTACAGTCTTGGGTTTTCTATATATAAAATCATATCATCTGCAACGAGATTATTTGACTTCTTCCTTTCCAATGTGGATGCCTTTTGTTTCTTTTTCTTGTCTGATTCATCTTGCTAGGACTTCCAGCCTTATGCTGAATGTAAGTGGTACAAGTGGGGCACTTTTATCTTGTTTCTAATCTTAGAGGAAAAGCTTTCAGCATTTTACCATTGAGTATGATGTTAGCTGTGGGCTTCTCGTATTGGCTTTTATTATGTTGAGATACATTCTTTGTATACTAATTGGCTGAGAGCTTTGATCATGACAGGATGTTGAATTTTGTCCAGTGCCTTTTCTGTATTGAGATGATCATGTAATTTCTGTCTTTTATTCTGTTAATAAAAGTGAGGTGTAAAGCTAGATTGTTTGAGATCTTTCTTTTTTTTTTTTTTTTTTTTTTTTTGAGACAGAGTTTTGCTCTTGTTGCCCAGACTGGATTGCAGTGGCACAATCTCAGCTCACTGCAACTCCACCTCGTGGATTCAAGTGATTCTCCTGCCTCAGCCTCCCAAGTAGCTGGGATTACAGGTTCCTGCCACCATGCCTGGCTAATTTTTTATATTTTTAGTAGAGATGGGGTTTCACCATGTTGGCCAGGCTGGTCTTGAACTCCTGACTTCAGGTGATCCGCCAGCCTCGGCCTCCCAAAGTCCTGGGATTACAGGCGTGAGCCACTGCACCCGGCCAATATAGGCATTTTTCTTTATAAAATTCACTCTTAGAACTGGTTTTGCTGAATCCCATAAATTCTAGTATTTATTTCCATTTTTGTTGCTCTCAAGATATTTTTTTATTTCCCTTTTGATTTCTTCCTTGACCCAATGGTTGTTCAGGAATGCATTGTTAAAGTTCCACATATTTGTGAATTTTCCAATTTTCCTCCTATTACTGATTTCTAGTTTTGTATCATTATGGTCAGAAAAAACACTTGATATGATTTTAGTCTTACATTTGCTAAGACTTGATTTGTGGCCTAATATGATTTATCCTGGGGAATGCTGTGTACACTTGAGAAAAATGTGTATTCTGCTGCTGGTGGACAGAATGTTCTGCAGTCTGTTAAGTCCATTGGGTTTATATTGTTATTCAAGCCCACGGTTTCCTTATTGACTTTCTGTCTGGATGATGTATTCATTGTTGAAAGTGGGGTACTGAAGTCGCCTCCTATTATTGTATTGCTGTCTACCTTTCCCTTCAGTTCTGGTAATACTTGCATATTATATATTTAGGTGCTCCAGTGACAGTTGCATTATACATTTATAATTGTTGTATATTCTTGACGGGCTGACCCTTTTAACCTAATGTGGTGACCTTCTTTATCTCTTGCTGCAGTTTTTCACGTGAAGTCAACTTGGTCTGTTGTAAGTCCAGCTGCCCCTGTTCTCTTTTGGTTTCCACTTGCATGGGATATTTTTCCCATCCCTTCACTTTCAGCCTGTGCATGTGGTTAAAGCTGAAGGCTGACCCAGATTATCTTCACAGCCACCTGGCTCGAAGCCCCTCTCTTACCTCCCACCTTCAATCCATCATCATGTCTACCACCACTGTGAGCTTTCATTCATGCAAATGGGACCCACTGGCTGCAAGACAGAAAGCCCCTTGCCTGGTCTGCAAGGTATTCATGGGACCTAAGTTCTGGCCTTGGGGCTGGCCACTTCCCTCACAGTAGGGCTGTATTTCCTATGATGACAGTGTCGTGTTCCCTCAATACACTCTGCTTGTTTGTGCCTCATCCACTGTCACAGTCATAACCACAAACCCATTTCGTGCCTATTTTGAGTGTTTTGCTAAGCACTTTACACATATTAGGACCCTTGGAAGTAGGTATTATTATTACTTCCAGTTTTCCAGAAGACAAAACATGCATCGAGGAGTTAGGAATGTGCCCGAGGTAACGGAGACACGGACGGCAGAGAGGAGATTTGCTCCATATCAGACCCCCAGGCCCATGCTAGAGGCCATTACACACACTACCTCCCTCCCACATGCTCTTCTGTCCCATGGAATTCATTTCTCCCATCTCTGCCAAGACTCAATCCAAACACGAGCTCCCACAGGCCTGGCTCCTCCAGACCAACTGGGAGGCCTCATTATACCAACTGCAGCATTCTAGCAACTTGAACAGTTGGCCCACTCAATAGGGGTTTCAGGGAGCAAGATTCTTTTTTGCAATGCTGTATTCTCCACCCCTAGCACATGGTAGATGCTCAATGGTTTGTTGAATGAATAAATGAATGAGGCTGGTTAAAAGTAAGTATAATACCAAGACTGAGAAAATACTATCTGCTTGAAGAATTAAAATTAAGAGTTTATGGTGAATCATTTTAGACCTTGCTGGTCCAGGCAGAAAACTCTCACAGAAAACAATAAACACAAGTTGCCGCCCCCTGGCTGTCCTAAAGGCGAGAGTCTCCTTACTTCCGAACGCCTCCTAGAGGGAAGACTTTTTCTCCGATCATGGCCAGCACGATGTCCCAATCAGACAGACTAAATTTGGGTATAATGATTTTTGCAGGTGGAATAAATAATCTTCCATTTGTAAAAACACTGTAAGAATAAAAAGAAAAGCATCCATTAATACCTTAAGTTTGAGGGGGAAACATTGAAAATTCAATATATATATAATTACAGAACTGTAAAAACAACGAGATACACTAAGCAGCCTCCAATACTGCATACCATGTCTTATTGGGGACCTTATCAAGCTGTACAGAATGTCACAGAGCCTGGTGACAGACGCGCGTGTGTGTGTGTATACATAT
Organism: Pongo pygmaeus; assembly: GCF_028885625.2. Classification (NCBI taxonomy): domain Eukaryota; kingdom Metazoa; phylum Chordata; class Mammalia; order Primates; family Hominidae; genus Pongo; species Pongo pygmaeus. The sequence continues at coordinate 130,352,299 of NC_072385.2, forward strand.
ATATAGATGTGTGTGTGTGTGTGTGTGTGTGTGTGTGTGCTTTTGTTGTAGATGAAAACCACAACAGTGGGCTACAGAAAGAGCACTAGGAGTGAAGGTGCCTTAGGGTTAATAGTGGTTGTGAAACAGGAAAAGTTCTCTTGTCCCCCTCACAGAGCGTGACGTGGGGGTGTGGCTCCCTTTTTCAGTGCCTCACTGCTCAAACCTCTAGGGGAGGCATACAGATGGGAAGGTTCTGGGGCTCCAACCCCACAGTTGTAACATTCTGGGCAGCTTGATAAAAATCTGGGTATTTTATAAAATCTAAAATGCCCAGATGATGGAACATAACTCCACTTTTTATAAAACATGTCTCCCACTACTATAATGGGTAAAATGAAAGAAAATTGTGTCCATTTGGAAAACAGGCAGATAATTTTGCCTTAAATAATGTAGCTGTTTTCCCTTTCTCTGGAGCCGAGATCATCTCCCAAAGAAAATAACATGCATTCCTTTGAAAAATTAATAGAAACCACTTATTTCACTCCTGAGTTTTAAGACAACTTCAATATAATCTTAGGGGTGTTAGTTTATTGCTTCTACGTGTTGAGGGAGAGAAAGTGCTTAGAAGATTTTCAAAACCCGACACAAAGTTAGTAGTGTTCATGAGACTATGCCATCATCAAAGACACATGCAATAGTTTCAAACTCTTGTAATTCACATTAAAATAATGTAAAATACAAGGCGTATCGAATAAATACAAGGTGTATCAAATTAATAAATGATATCATTGATATCCTTTAACAATATATAAGCTCAACTTTGCAATTCTGGTTAATTTTTTTACATTATAATTTACTATTACTGCCATTTTTTGTCTTCCTCTCTAAATGCAAATAACTTAGAATTTGAGAAATATCTCTCTTTAGAGTAAATATAAATCTTAATATGTTTGTCACCATAAAGAGAGTCCATTTTCTCTGCTAAGGTTTTGTGGCAAAAGAGGCTTCCAATCAACCCAGAGTCCAACTTCTTCCATATTTAAGATGCTGCCCACAAGAAGTCATAAAAAGAAATGTTCTATGCAAGTTATATCAGAGTTTATCCATATGCTATTACAATTACAATAAAGATTTGCTACAATGTTTTCAACTATTGGTTTTCCTAATTGGTTTAGGCTGCAAGTTTTTCTAAATATAGATTACTAATAGGAATAAAAGTAATAAATGTTTAAACAAGGTCTTGTTATATTTGTCTCAATTTTTAAGAAATTTAATTTATAGTCTTATCCTGAGTATTGAGAAATAGGCACACCAACCTACTGCTGATGCAGCTGAAAATCAGCACAGTCTTCTTGAAGGACACTTTGGCAAAATAGATCAATGTAATATAAAGGATCAATAACCACTAACCCAGTCATCCCACACCATGAAATCCACCCCACAGAAAAGTGGACAAAGATTTAGAGGTGAAGATATTTCTCATAGAATTATGTATGAAGTCAAAAATATAAAATGTCTAAGTACGGATGACTGGTTAAATAAATTATGCCACAACCACACCATAAAGCATACAGCTGTTAAAAATTGTGTATGCAGAATTTATATCTACAGGGTAAAACGGTCAAATATAATTAATGTTGTAGACAAAAACCACAACAGTGGGCTACAGAAAGAGCACTAGGAGTGAAGGTGCCTTAGGGTTAATAGCGGTTGTGAAACAGGAAAAGTTCCCTTGTCCCCCTCACAGAGCGTGCGATGGGGGTGTGGCTCGCTTCTTCAGTGCCCCACTGCTCAAACCTCTAGGGGGGCATACAGACGGGCAGGCTGTGGGGCTCTGACCCCATGGCAGTGTCTAGGGGTAAATGTTTCCAGCTCCTGAAGCCCCAGTGGGCCTGTGTTACAGGCTGCTCTTTGAGTTTAGCTGTCTGTATAGGTGGCTTGTGTTAATCAGCTCAATTAGACCCCTGCCTTGTCAAAAGGACAAAGGGCTTTGTATCCCGGGTTCTGGCCTTGGTGTACGAGAACTGGATCACATGTGGGCTTGGAGAATGAGTGCAAGGTTTTATTGAGTGGAAGTAGCTCTCAGCAGATGGCGGAGCCAGAAGGGAGACGGTTTTCCCCTGGAGTCAGGCCTCTCGGCACCCCAGCGCTCCTCCAACTGCCCTAGCCAAACTCCGTGTCATTCTGCCGGTGGGTGGCCTGCCGGTGTGCTGGTGCCTGTTGGTGCGTTCCTCTTGATGTCCAGCCACTTGCGTGTTCCTCCACCGATGTGCTCCTCCCGATGTCCAGCCATTTCTGTCTCTGCCTTGCTAGGATCTCAAGTTTTTATAGGCACAGGATGGGGGTGTGGCAGGCCAGGGTGGTCTTGGGAAATGCAACATTTGGGCAGGGAAACAAAAATGCCTGTCCTCACGCAGGTCCCTTGGGTGGAGCCCTAGCCAGGGACTATGCCCTCCTCTCCCCAGCACTTTCCTTCCCCCTTCTGTATCACTTAAAGGGACCACACTCTTCCCTTCCCAGCACTTCTATATCAGCTGTCTCTGAGGGATGGGATAACTGGAGATTTTTATTTTATTCTTTATGCTTTTCTAGATTTCCACATTTTTATAATAAGCCTGTAAATAGAAAAATCTGTAAAATTTTTTGAATTTTTAAGATAAAGAGAAGAAACAATAATCTCTGATTTATAAACTAGGAAATGGCAAGTTCAGAGGGAGAAATGGACTTCACACATCTCTAAAATTTGCTAGTTGTGCTGAAGAATGAACATAGACCAATATCACCATGCCAGGTTTGGGGTCCGTGTTGTTCAGGGTCAGATGATCCATCTTCCAGGTAGCTGAATGAACAACTCCATCTAAAACACCCAAAACAGTTCCCTGAAAGTCTGTGATAGGTTGTGGATGGGCACACATCAAATCCCATCACTGGCAAATAAACACTGGTACAT